>NC_054082.1:41180441-41520441 GCF_017562075.2 Anopheles merus
CGGCAGCAGCAAATCCCGCTACACGCGCGCGCGCTCGACCAGCAGGAACCTTGGCAAAGTGCAAATTGTGTTGCCGCGACCCCAGGAAACGACCCGCACCGATCGGCCACCGTCACACAAAGGTCCGTCCACCCTCCGCCCGTGTTGTGTGCCGCTCGTGCGTGCTGACATCAACCTTACCGAAGGATTTTGTTGTTGTCTGTCGTCCCCCTGGATTGTGGTTGTTGTTGTGCCGGCTAGCCCACCCCAGTAGTGCAGTTGCATCTGCACAACACACAACAGGGGATACTTTATCTTATCGATGCTGTGTTGTGTTGTTGTGCGATAACGGAACCTTGCCTTGTTGATATTTATAGCCTGCGAAGGCCAACAAACGATATTGTGAAAATATTTCTCTTTATAACATTTCGCCGATTTATAATACAAACGATACTAACAAGGAGAACAGTCCCGCGTTGTATTTTGAACCGATTGTTGGTATAGCACACAGTACATAATGCTTCGTCAATTTGGTACATGCATTGTTTGATCAGCCCCACCTGTAAGTAGGTCAAACAAATAGGAAAAATGTCACTTCAGTTGTATTGAAATAGATCGTCCATAATACAAAGCTCTCTTAAAGATGACTATTTCTTCTCATCACCTTCCGTCTCAGAGACTCAAAGCTAATTTCAACAGCCACCAGTCAACCCAATTACTCAGGCACTTGTTTGAATTTTGATAACCTACATAATTTTGTGCATTGTCAACTCCCTAACCCTAATGTGGTTAAGCGTCTCAATGATCCCAATACTCGCAATAAAGCCGTAGTTGGCAAGCTCCTTCTTAATAAACCTCCTTATCAGCTTGTTCAACTCGTGCCCCTTTGCTCCTGAACCGCGCGTGTACGTGTGTACGACTTTGCCGCGATGCGAGGGTCATACGTTTACGCTAATGTTGTTGAAATTGAGTTCTGCCCTTCTTGTCTTTTGCTCGCATGTCAAATTCTACGAGCATGAGATGTGTATTTTACGGTTCACCAAATCCGACCTGCTGATTCGCGTAAAGGTCTAACACACGGCCCTGGATTACTCTTTTTATTACTCGCATATAAATCCTTTTTTTTAATAAGCTGTTTTCTTCCCGTTATTGCTGCTCTTCCATATAATGCGCAATAGTAATCATTTTCTGTCGCCGTGTGCGCTTACCACTGTGTGCTGCGTCAGTACATTTGTGGGAGCGAAGATTCGTGATAAGGCAGCGCTTAACCACTGCCAATTGCAAAGCTCCCCTGGCCCCACCCGACAAGTCTTGCTAATTGATTGAGGCTTAGACGAGACATCCCCCCCCCCCCCCCCTCTATAGACACACATTCACAAAGCAATTGCATTTCGATTGCCGCCACATGCACCGGCGCACTGCGCTAATTGCTTCAACTCTGCAATCCATTCCAAGTGTGGTGCAGGTCAGTGCAATCACGGGACCACTTGGGAAGTTTTCGTTTCGTTGATACATTTTCCTTTCCGAGGAAATTCCGTTGGCGTTCAAAAAATCTTTGTTCAACAGGAAGCTTGCAACAAACTAAGAACGGCAGAAAGCAATCATTTGAAAGGAGGTTATCTTTATTTGTTATTTTCTTAATAATATTGATTGTCACGCGGGCTTTAAAATTCAAATCTTATATCGAATTGAATACTATCCCTAACGGTATCCCTCAAGAAAATAACTATAAAGAAAGCAGCAAGAAGTGGTGCAACCCTGGAAGAGCGTATCCTTTCATTATCTCAAGCGTACTTCAACCATCAAATCTTTCCTTCTTTTTATGGTTTCCATTTTGGTAGCAGAATACAATCGGTAGCAAAGGATCACAATTGGTCGCAAATTCGGTGACCGTGACAGTCAAACAAAGATCATCAAATAATGAGGACACTACAGGGAGGGGGGCGAAAAAGCGATGTTCCACCATGCAATCCATGTGTGAAAATTGCTTCAATCTTGAGAGAAAAGGTATGTTTGTTATTTCGCAACCGAAAACAAGACACGTACGAACACTTTTTCGAACTGGTTTAATGCAGGCCACCCAACAACAACTGCTGCTGCTGTTGCCGGTTGTGTTGCGCATATGTGTGTGTGTGTGTACACGCTTAGGAGGGCACGCGTGCGTGTGTGGCCTTTTCTGGTCTGGTTCGCCTCTTCAAGATCGCCTGTAAGCACAAGTAACGTCGAATTGATTGAAACCAACCTTCGTAAAGGCCGTCAAAGAGAAGCCCTTATTAGCAGCTTTTTAAAACCTTAAACGATATCAAAATGTAGCAAAATTAACCTTCTCACATTAGAGTAAGTTGTTGCAATTGTTCAGAAAAAAACGACACACGACACAAGATTAATAATAAAATGAGAAAGTTTGTGTGTGTTTGTTTGTGTTTTTTTTTTTTGAGGAAGAGATAACGCACGAAAACACAAACGACGGCATTAGCGAGGTGGGGTGCGATGATATGATGGTGATGTAACGTCGCCACCATACCACACACCATCGCCCCCCGACCGGGGCCATATTTCTTATTCAGGCCTTCGCACACGAACGGCCGAACGGCCCCAAACGGGTTCCATAATTGATAATGCGAAAAACGGCCAAACTGTGAAACCGAACCTGAACGACGGAGCTGGCTTTTCTGCAACTGTTTCGCAATCGCGCCACACCGGCTGGTCGTACGCATTTATGCACGCCAAACGATGCGCAGACTGACCGCCAGGGCCGACTGGGGCAGCATATGTGGCAGAAGAGCGTTGCGGGGTTGCCTTTTGTCTGCGACGCAATAAGAAGAGCTGCTACTACTGCGGGCCCACCTGTCGTCTGTGGTGAGCGTTCGAACCGTCGAGAGCGCTTATCCATGCATGGCGACGAACCTCGGGCTGTAACCGAAGGGATGTAATGTTAACCGAACGAACTACAGACGCACACGAGATTCTGGTTGCCAATTGGGAGATTGTTGGCCGCAAGTGGTGCTGTCCTTGAGTGTCGATTCAAAATAAGATTATTAATTTTAAAGAATTTAGTTGAGAAATGAATGTAACAGTCATCAATACAACTAAAACAAATAATAATCTCCGGTTTCAAGGACAGACGACGAACTGTCGCGCACACACTGGGAAGACGGTACGCGGTGTGTCTTGTTGCCCCCTATCTCGGTCGTGCCAGTTCAATTTTGTAGAATCTGTTTGTTGTTCTACTTTATCAACAATGTTTGTGGCTGGTGAGCATCTTCATCTCCTTCAGGAAGTTTGAGCACATCAACAACAACAAACGAATAGGTCTTTCTCCTGTAGCACCATCCCAAGCAAATGATTGTACAACTTGAAGAAACAAAGAGCTCGCTCGATGGATTTAAGTAGATATTTATCGCTACACACCACCATCATTGCCGGCTATATTCATAAAACCCAAACACAGCCCAAACGAATCCGCCACGACAAGAACTGTCCACTGGCACGCCATCGGCGCGCGTGCGGGTTCGGTTTCTTCTGGAAATATCCTCCGAAGCAGAAGCACCGAACGAGTTTAAATTATTTTACCATATGTTGTGCAATAATACAGCCCAGTAGTGCGGTGTTGCATGAGTTTTGCGCCAAAAGTGAGTGGCCCAAGGCGTCTGTCCGGTCCAGCACAATAAGTTCGTTGCTGTAGGCCCGTCCGTGTGCCTAGCCAGCCAGAACCGCCAGGTTGGTTCGGGTTGTTGGTGTTAAGATATGTGTGTTAGCCCTTCCTCCAAGGTCGTCGCGGTTGAACATAGGCGTGATTGGGAAGATTCAAAAGCTTTTGCAGCAAATGTATGATAAATGTTGAAGTAAGAAAATGTAAAATGTAATAAATAAGATATAGTAAAATCAATACACACTTTGCTATACAGGTTATAAATAATGGAGTAGCTCTGGAGTACAACAGCACACGGCGACGGAGTAGCTTGATTGCTGTGCAATTTAATTGAGCGTGTACCGTAATTGTCGTCTTGCGAAAGCCACCTGTGAAAGTTAAAGACATTCGCCGTCTCTTTTTAACAACAACGAGTGCTGCTTTTCTTTAGAAGCGTAAAACAAAAAATGTCACAACGATTAGGCCCCGCTGTGTTGTGCGTGCTCTTGACCGTCTACCGTTTACGCTATTCCCCACACGAGGGGGTTTTGCACGTCATGCGAGGAAGACCACGCGACGGTGCACGTGGAAATTGAGTGCCAACTATCGGCGAAGATGTGTGCCTGGAACCGTTCAGCGGGAACGGCTGTCGTCTAACACGTTGAAAGCTTTTACTCTACTAACCCCCCTTGCTCCCCTTGCGCACTCCCTCCCTGTGGCAAAACTCTTGGTCCACGGGAGCCCACGGGGGTTGACGCGTTAGCGCTCGGGTGTTGCGTCGATCAATTTCCATTGTGTCGCCTTCACGGACGGTAGCCGCTAACGAGTTCCTGCGTATTGACCTTGGCAACCGCGCGACGGCCAACACAGTACGACGAAATGAACTTGCCCGCGGCACCCCAGCCGACGGTGGTCGTAATGGCCATGTGTGTGGTGACGGTGTGTTCACACCGTACTCACCGGTAAGCGTACCGCTCTGCCTGCGACCAGGTGGACTCATCATTAAGGAAGCAGGAAGTGGAATTTTCCGACCCCGAACGGCCATCAAGTGTCGGTGAAGACAGTGGTCAGTTTTTTTTTTTTTGCTGTATTCCTTTTGTAATCGTTTGGAAGAAGTGAATCATTTGTCTGTGATGAAACAGAGGGGTTTTTAAGAAAATGTGGTTTGGTACTGTGTACACAGGGGAAAACGGGGGCAATATGGCCATGGTAAGTTTTTTTTTTAAATTTTTATTTGCGTTTGAGAAATGATGTTTAGAAGGCTTTTATGGGATTCTTTGTTGAAGCATTGCGGCAATTAGGTAAATAAGAGAACGATTTGCGCCTCAAGAAGAAGTTAAATCGACAAGGCCAACAACAAACTATTCGGTTTCGTGGTAAACGTACTGGGTGACGTATTCTGAGCGAAATCGAAAACGAGTCGAGAAGTAGAAAAACTCATCTAGAGCTACAGAACCTTAGCAACAGCCACGTCGTGTGTTCTGACTGACTGACTATCTGTCTGCGTGGTACGTTACAGGGTTTTCCAATTAAGTTTGAAATGTAAACATAGTTATTCGCCACGCGCAAAATGTTATTCCACATCGATCTGACCTTTCATTTCCAGCACAATGATTTTTAATTTCTTCAGCATTATTTTCAACACGTCTCAAGCTCAAGCGCTGGATCGATTTTGACAGTTTTCTGTTATGTGTTGCCATTTGGCAGCTGTTGAAAAACATCAACGATGCGGTGAATACCAATGTTTACATTCGAAACTGACTTGGAAAATCCTGTAAATTTGGATAATCTGTATAGACCGACAAGACCGCTGAGGTCGTTACGCCATTGAGGAGAAAGTACCAAAAGCAATAGCCACGTTTGACTTTTGTGCAAAATTTATGCAAAATAGTCATGCAGTTGTGATGTTGTTATTTAATGCGCAAAAATCGATCTCAAAAATGTAGCATTGCTTCGTAAACTTCAGATTCATACCTCAGATACAGTTTCATGGAACCTAAGCAAAGCAGCAGTGCTCAACCATCACAACCAATGATGTCGATTCCTCCAATCATTGATTGTTTTTGAAATTCCAAAGTTGAGCTCCTGTCGAGATCTCCATGTCAGCTCGATTCGTTGTCGATCCAGCGTTCAGAATAGAGCCTGGTGTTTTTCAGTAGATACTATTTGACGTTTCTGCAAGAAATAGTGGCATCTCTTCATTCAACTTTTTGAATTTCCTAACATCTCGATGATCGAGCAGGCGCACCCAGGCGTTGTGTTTGAGATATCCATAAAACACACTACTCAAGACGTAATTATAGATATTTGATTGACGTTTAGTTGTAAAGAGGGGCTTTAGACTAATATGAGTCACGATAAAACTTTAATTATTTGATTTTAGTCTTTGTATTGTTCCATTCTTGGTTTAATTTACATGATTAGCCCGCACAACAAATTTTCGAAAAATATGCAGATCGTTTGCTTTATTATAAAGCTTGCTTTATATAAGCTTTATTTTATTATAGAACCAATCGCATTGTGCAGATGATTGAAAACGGCAACAAGTTCGTGTAATTTTCTAGACGAAAGGAAAATAAATGATGTTGGACTTTAAAATTTTGCTTGAGAAACCTAACACCGTTAACTACTACTTCTGGTGTCCATTATACCTCACCCTGCTTTACACTATGGGTCACCATTAGTTTGATTCTTTGTTTTAATGTGTCTGTTTGTTTTGCATCAAGTGTTGCATTTTGTAACATTGCCCTTACGGTGTTGATAAACACTATCGCAGTTGCTTTTACTGGTGCATATAACCATAAACAATGTTGTAGGACAATTTTATTAGCAACCGTCACGTTGAGCTATACACAGACTGGTACTACATGCTTGGACGCAACATAGTCAAAGATCAGCTCGCAACCGAGTGTACGCGTACACCGTTGTGATGTGATGTGTGTGTGATGTCTTTCTTCCCCATTGTGATGTTAATGCTAATAATCGAAAGTAATGGAAAGTGGTTGTTCTCACCGGCGACACTTACTTACGCTTTCGCTTCTTTCCTTCACGAGTTTTAATATGTTTTACCGGGTTGTGGTAAATATTTTACTGATCAAAAAGTTCATAATGCTATAATTTGTGTGGAGAAAACTTTAAAACACATTTTTATTATATACTTACACGTGGTCAAACGTTGCTCAAACTTTGTTATTAAAATGTTTAGCGTGTTTTTCCACGTGCCGGTGGTGTCCCATGCAATTCAATTAGTTCATCGTTGAGTCACTTGTTGACATTCATTCCCCATTGTCTTATCGCGTAAATCCCAGTGCAACAAGGGGAATGGATTTGTGTGTGTGGGTGATTTTTTTTTTGCATGCATAATAATTTCCATTCCGTTGCGAGATAATGATGATGACGGTGTGGATTTTCAGGCAAAATCGATCGAAATTGTAAAACGTGATCCGTTACGAGTTTGCAAATGAGGTGGAAAAATTGCAGTATTTCCGTAAATCATATGCAGCAAGTTATAATGGATCGAAGCGATCATGCGAGTGAGCTACCAATTTGCTACATTATTGCAGTTTTTTAATAAGTTTCAAATTGATAACGTTTTCGTAATTTGAAATATATTTTACAAACTTTTTGTGTGCTGAACTTGACGTATCGTACAGATAAGATGGCTTCCGTACAAAACGATCCATAGCGATCGTAGCTCCATCAGCAACAACATCACCGTCATCATCATCATCATCATCATCATAATCCATTGAAAGTTTGTCCGACATTGGAGTAGGCATAAAAAAACAAAAACCTCCTCACGAGGCGAGGTAAAGGTGAAAGTAAATCCACAACCACACACACACATCATCCTCCCAGCCACAGCATAAGCCTTTTGGCATTGGACACAGCCAGAGTGGCCACGCTGTGTGTGCGTGGAAACTTCTTTCAGCTCTTTTTTTTGTTATTGTTGTTAGTAGTACATGGGGCACGTTCGCTGCAGTTCAGTTCCTTTTTCTTCGCCTATTGCTAACCTGCACGTGGAAAAAAATAGAAGCGAACAACGGGTTTAGCGTAAAGGAAACAAGTTTTCCCACCACTTCCTCGAGCAACGGGTTCGCAAGGGCTGAACGCTGTTGCTGTTTTTTGATCGCTTTCTTGCCGATGTGAAATAAAGTAAAAGCAATCTCGGGGAGAAAAGCGCACACACACACCATAGCGACAACGACGACCCCGGGGAGATTTGTGAGACCTTTACCCATTGCTGCTGGTGAGCGCTCGCTCCATGTGGTGAATGTCACCGATTATGCGTTCAGCTGTTTGGTTGATCTTTGCTGAAGGGAAAGGGTGGTACGATGCAGCAGCTTAAAATGCTCTTAGGCACTGATAATAAAAAAATATATGTTTAATTCAAATTACCTGTTGTAAGGTGGAGTGTTCGTGTGGTAACGGTATAAAAGCGTGGGGAAAGCGATGCTTTTTTGTTCGAAGCGTCTGATAACTGGGGTAATGGGAGGATGGGTAAAATTGGCAAACATCTGGAGGTGACGTAGGTCCGCCCAGCATTATCCGGGAATTGTCTGGAGCCGTCCGAAATCGTCCGGAATCGCTCGGAGTCGTTCGGAGTCAACCGGAATCGTCTAGAATCGTCTGGAACCGGCAGAAATCGTCTGGAGTCACTCGGAGTCGAAGTCGTCCGGCGTCGTTGGGAGTCGTCCAGAATCGTTCAGAGTCGTCTGGAGTCGTTGTGAGTTGTTCGGAGTCAGCCGAAATCGTCTGGAGTCACCCGGAGTTGTCCGGAGTCGTCCGGAAGTCGCCCAGAGTCGGAGTCGAATGGAGTCGTTCAGGATCGACCGGAGTGGGCTTTCGAAACAAAGGCCTGAATACGAAGTGAAAGACAACTGAAAGACAGCGCAAAGTGAAAGACAAAAAACCCAACAAAATGAAATGCCTGATCACAAGCACATTGCATCGGAAGGCTCCAGTTACCTCCGACCGATTCCGGTCGCGACGCTGATCGACTCTGAACGATTCCGGATAACTGTGGACGACTGTGGATGACTGTGGACAACTTCGGGCGACTCCGAACGACTTTCAACCGGACGACTATGGCTCTGGACGACTCCGAATCCAGACGATACTAGTAGTTCTCAGTTTTCGGCAGTCGGAATTGAACTAACAATAGTCGGAGTCGGATCGGAGTCCTTGGTGCGCTCCAGAGAGCACCTCACTACTGATAACCGAGCACTGATTGCCGAACGACGATGTGTTCCAGATTTTGGAATGAGTCACTGCTCGTCGTGATGAGTCTATTGTCTCTATCATCATGACACTATCACCCGTTGTTCCCGTTTGCCTGCAGTGCAACGATGCGCACACAGTACGGGAAGAAGAAACTTTTCGTTTGATAAAGCGACATTTTCATTTCAGCATGTGCATGTTTCATTAAAACGGCAAAACGGCAATAGTGCCTGATGTGAGAGTAACATCACGTGTAAGAAAATGAGAGAGGATGAATTAGAGCGGTTGGAACGTGTTTTTATGTTGTTATTAAACCACTCGAAACGAAACGTGTAACGTGTGGGTTTTATAATTTTGCACGTGTTATCACTTTTTGTCTTTATAAATGTGATACATTTTTTTGTGCCGACAGTTTGTATTCCCATTTTTGAAAATTTATAGCATTTATTCAGATATTTTATAACCCAATTGTTACATTTTAGTACCATGGCATGGACGGGTGGTTCATGATCTTTTTAACCGCCTTCAATATTCTGCCAATACAATAGAGCGTTGTGGGAACAATGCACACGTATCAGCAAATAATGGAAACGACGAACTGCACGAGTGGCAAAATGCTTGTGACAATGTACAAAGCACACGGTGCATTACCGTCTTCCGCCTTGTCCCAGCGACAGGAGAACGACCTGCTCATTATCGTTGAACGGGACAGTGAGCAAACGAGTGAGCAAAACCAGTGGCAACGGCGCTACCCTAGAGAAAGCACGGCGCTGCCGTCTTCTCACATTTCCCTTTTGCTTATCGCAAATGTCTCCTACCGACAATCGTGTTTCATCCACCTTGGATGCTGCTTTTGTTGTCGCACGGCAGCACGAAAACCGGAAGTAGCCGTTGGACGTACAATTAGTGGTCTCTGCGATGATACATCTTTGCTGCGTTTGACCTACTTTCCAATTCGCACTAGAAAATACCAGGTTTAGTGGTTTTTTTTTTATTTTTATTAAATTTAGATAATCCTCTGTCCATCACTTTTTTGCACCGGTGGAATAATAAACGATCCTTTTCTTTTTGCTGTTGCGCAAGGTACGAAACTGCACGCGCTATTCGTCGTAAGCGGCCGAATTACATGCCCCAGAGTCCAGGAATGACGCGGAAGGAAGTGAACTTAGCGCGTGCAATGGAGGCGAAATTGCGTAGAAACAGACTTGCTCTCTCCCACCTCCATCTTAACCGCGTTGGCCGCGGGAATGGTCAAATACGGTGTGCAAAACGGCAACGTAACGGCGCCCGCTGCTCGTCGCTGATCGTTGATTATTATTTCTGGCAGGGCGTAAAACACCGTTTGTTTACTAACGGGCTTTAAGACCGGCTTACCAACAGCCACCGCCGCCCTGCTGTCCGTTGTCGTTTCGTTCCCTCCCGGTATGCGTATGAACTCAATTGGCCATACACAATCCGGTACAGAGTTTTTGGCTCGGGACAGGCATGTGCTCAACCTCTGGCGCGTAACAATGCCTGGCAGGGGGGGCGGGGTTGCCGAATGTACCGGTTTCGGTTTGCACCACCACGGTCCTTCGCCGTTCAATTGCGCATTGTAGGTGGTGGAGTGCGCGCACGAATGGTAACCACGATCGTAATCGCGTGTACCTTCCGCGCAGGAATAACGCATCATAGTGCTCTGCTGTTGCGCTGCGTGCGGGTAGTTTCGCGGTACGATAGCGATACAAGAGCGTTATGTGCATCGTTCACACACACACACACACACACACCAGTACCGGTGGTGGAAGATTTTTCGAACGCAGGCTGGCAGGAGGTTATGTAAAAGTGTAGTAAAGTGCACTGCAAATAGGTAAACGGTTTCTGGTTTTGTTTGCAAATATAAACAATGTCGATTCTGGACAGCAGACAAGGGGACTTTTCCAAGGGATTTGTTGAGCTGTATTTATTTAATTACAATTGGCTAATTAAATGAAAATCTCTGTAATTGAAATAAAGATATAATTGATCTTTGAATTTTCCAAAATTATTTCAAACCCCTGTCTTTGTAATTATGAACAACAATTTCTAATGCAAACAATGTATCGCTTTTCTATCTTTTCCCCTAGGCTGACGACAAATCGCTGCTGGCACGATTTTACCACGCCGATCGTGCACTGACAGCGATTGCCAGCGAGCTGGACAGTTTCGATGGACGGGCGGAGCCCGTGCGCTGCACGCGACTAGTGAGCCGACTGCGCCAGGGTCAGGTAAGGAAACATGAATCCTCCCCCTCACAGCCACTAGCAAGCAGTAAAGTAATGTTACCTTTTCCCGCACCGCCAACATAGGACCGCGTCCTCGCAATCACCAACCAAATCATGGACGAGCTGCTCGGTGACGATCGGGCCCAACGTGCCTTTCGCGTGAAGTTCCCGGAGGAGGTGCTGCAGGAAAGCCTGGCCGGGCAGCTGTGGTTCGGGGCGGAGTGTCTGGCAGCCGGCTCGTCGATATTGAACCGCGAGGCCGAGTCGGCAAAGATGCGCCCGCTCGCAAAAGCGGTCACCAAGAGTCTGGAGATCGTGCGGAACCGGCTACGGGAGCAGTGCCTTCGCAACAACACCCCGAACAGCCCGACCCTGCGGCTGGACATTAACGATGCGGCCACCGAGCAGCTGTACGAAAGCTTGAAGATATTCGACCGGCTGTTTGCCGAGTTCGAGCTGGTGTACGTCAGCGCGATGGTGCAGGTGAAGACGAAGCAGGAGTACGAAATGCAGGAGCTGATCTGTGTGCTGTTCTCCGAGACGCTGCAGCGGGCGCTCAAGACCGGGCTGCTCGAGCAGGAGCAGGTGGATTCGTACGATCCGGCGCTGATGTTTTCGATACCGCGGCTGGCCATCATCGCGGGGCTGGTGATTTTTCGCGAAGGTCCGCTCAACATGGACCAGCCGGCGGACAACATTTCGGAGATGTTTCGCCCGTTCCGGAAGCTGCTGATAAAGATGCGCGACCTGCTGCACGCGCTGACGAAGCAGGAGCTGTACCAGCTGGAGAAGCTGCTCTGCACGAACGAGGAGATTAGTGCGAGCGAACAATTGATCTGTGATGAAAAGGGAAGAAGCGGTGGTGATGGTGGCAGTGGTAGTGGCGGTACGGCCTCTGCTAATGTGAAAGAGTTTGACGCACTGGAGCCGGTCGGTGAAAGCCAAGAGCATGTGGTCATCGTAACAACGGTCACGACGACGAACGCGCCAAATGTCGTCGGTGACGGGCCGGGTGCGACAGGGTGTACCGATGCTACCAGCGGGGCTGATGGACGTTTGCACATAGTTAGTCAAGGTTATGGCGTGAGCACGGGTGCAACCGGTAGCAGCGGTTTCGGCAGTGGCAGAGGAGGCTGCAGTAGCAGCAGCACTAGCAGGCCGAAACAACGTCACAACCAGGCGCATTTGCGACAGAGAGGGGCGCCGCGACATTCCAGCCAATCGTTCGGACCGGAGGCTAGTTATGCCGGGGACGACCGAGTGCCCGTGGTGGAGGAGGACAATAACAATCACCTGCGGAAAGAGATCGAAGAGGAGGACGTGGATGAGGACGTGGAGGAGGAGGAAGAGGACGAGGAGGACGAAGTTGACGATGACGCGATGCTGAAGGACGGGCTCGTGACGACAGACTGTGCTTCGGGCTACCTGATACCAAACACCAACTTTGGCAACTTGCTGCAGACGAACGAGGCACCGCTGACGGACAGTTTCATTGCGACGGACGACGAACTGCGGCTGCTCGGGGCCGAAACGGCGTCTTCCCCCCCGGCGATGACGCAGGCCAACATTGATAGCATCCTGGCAGCGAGTGCTGCGGGTCCCGGTGGCCAGCAGCAGCAGCAGCAGCATCAGCAACAGCAGTTGATAGATTCCGACTCCGGCCACGGTACGGCAAATCACAGCACGGACATGTCGCCGGAACTGGAGACCGAGCGGACAGTAGTGGCGGCTGGGCAGTCGAACGCAAACGGTGCGCCACAGGACGGTAGCGCCAGCAAGCAGCTGCCCGTGCGCGATCGATCGAGAAGCGGCAGCAGCACCGTGCACAAGCATGCCGAAATCAGTGAATCGTCCAGTGACTACGAGGAAGCGGACGTGGACGACGAACCCGACGATGTGGATGCGGACGATGACGACGAAGAGGACGAAGAGGAGGACGACGTGATTGGGGAGGTTGAGGAGCAGAACGATTCAGAGCTCACGTTTAACAGAAAGATCGGTGGCGCGCCGAAGGAAGCGTTTCGCAGCCAGCTCAGATGCAAGGCGGCGAGAAATCATCGCAAATCGAGCCACCATCGACCGCGGCCATCGACATCATCGAGCTCGTCGTCGGCGGCCTACCGTAATAAGTCGCAATCTCATCAGCACCACCACCACCATCACCACCATCATCATCATTCCTACGCCGAATCGGCCGAGGGTACCAGCTCGGTCGTCAGCACTATTACTACCAGCAACAACAGCACATCGAACGGAAGCACCCGCCACCACAGTCGAATGCAGCAGCAGCAGCACCAGCAGCAGCAGCGCGATTCATCCTCCAGCTGTGATACATCACCGACGCAGAGCGAATGCAGTGATGCGCAGGAGGTGGCGCTCGCCATCCGGGCGGCTGGACGAAATAAATTCAAGTACGCTTCAGCCTTACCTTCTCCTAATCGTGCCAATTGTGTTTTAACGCCACAACCTTCTTCCCCTTTACAGATCAACGGAAAACCTGCTGCACCGCCTGTTCGTGTGCATTGCCGGCGTGGCCGATCAGCTGCAGACGAACTTTGCCGCCGATCTGAGGAAGATGCTGCGAAGCGTGTTCATCATGAACTCGTCCCCGCCCGAGCCGGACGATCCGCCGGAGCCGAGCGGCAGCGAGGAAGAGTCGAAGGACAGCCAGCACAACCACCCGTCCGATCTGTTCGAGTTCCGGGCCAGCGAGCAGGACGTCATCACGGCCGACCAGCAGAACCATAGCGGCGGCTCCAGCCAAAGCATCTACTCGGCCGAGGAAGCGAACCCCGAGCAGGATTCGGTGTTCGGTTCGTCGGGCGATTCGTCCCCGGTGCGCCGCACGGCCAGCGTCGAGAGCCGGAACGTGACGGTGAACGTGTCCGTGTCGGTAGTGGCCTCCTCGCCCGTCGGTGCGGGCGGAGCAGGTGGAGGGGGTATGGTTGGGGGCAGCCGGACGGCGCAGGAGCGAAGCGTGAGTCTGAGCGAGGCGTGCATCGTGGTCGAGGGCGGGAAAGCGTCGGCCGGCGGTGGCGGCGGCGGCGGTACCCGAAGGCACAGTGCCAGCGGGTCCAAAAACGACTATGGCCGCAGCCGCAGCAGCCCGAGCAGTCCCGTCAACAGCAATACTGGTGGTGGTGGTGGTAATCATCACAGCTCTGCCCATCACACGCCGCACGAGCAGCAGCGACGGATGCCGGAGGAGCCGCCGAGATGGATTCCGGACTGTGATGCGCCGCGGTGCATGGCCTGCGCGTCGGCTTTTACACCGTTCCGCAGAAGGCACCATTGCCGCAACTGTGGCGGCGTGTTTTGCGGCGTGTGCTCGAACCTGTCCAAACCGCTGCCAAAATATGGTTTGACCAAGGCGGTTCGCGTGTGCCGGGATTGCTACATCCACGAGGTGGGAGTGTAATAGCGCTCGGTGGAGTGACGAACAGCAGTGGCGGGTTTGGATGAGAATGCCGCCCAGCTATAGCAGAAACTCCTTTCCGCCGAGTGCTGTGCGCTTTGTTTGGCGCTGGCCCCGGGGCCCGTTAGGAGTGTCGGGTTGGCTGAGGCTTTCTTTTAGGCTGTTGCTTCTGCTGATTTGGTTTTTGTTGTTTCCCACATGATTTTTGGGGGGGGGTTTGTTTGTTTCACCAGCTTGACACTGCGTACTTTTGACGAGCGGAAGCTATACGTTTATGTTTCAGATATTTTGATGCAGTTATTTTGATTTTGTTTACTCAAACCATTTGTGATATACTTTCATCATTTGACCATGTACAGTACACGCACCTTGTGAGCGATTTGTGCTTTGTTTATTTTACATCTTTTCCCTTTGTTCTGTTTGTTTGTGTGGATGGCGTTGATTAGAACCCCTGCGTTCTTCACCAAGCACAACGAAACGTGCGCGATTTACATCTTACGAGTAATTCTACACTTGTTTATCATTTGATTCGACGCAAAATAATATATGTTCTCGTAAATGTTTATACGAAAAAAAACAGCAAAAAATCACACAATTTGACCAATTCATAACACCAAGAAAGAGAGAGAGAGAGAGGAACGTCCCCGATAGCGCAACAGGGGAGGAAGCCGTTCGAAATAGTTTAAAGGCAAGCCAATCAAAAAAAAAAAAAGAAAAACAAAAAATAATCCTTATCGCTCATTGAGTGTGCAGGGTGTTGCGGCTATCGTTTCACGTTACGCGTATTCCATTTAAATCCAAAAACCAAAACAAAAAACCCCAACGAATAAACTATTAACATTTGCTCTATCAATATTCAGCTCCAACACATTCCCTCCCAGCTGGCAAGTTTGCGAACCACCACTCCCTACTCAAGGAAAGGCTGAGATATTGCTGCAACCGGCCGGTTTTGTTGGCACGGTTTTCCGGCAAGCCAACACGTAGAAGCAAAAAAAAAACGGAAGACTTTGTTTGTTATACCCATTACGTATGATTTTGTATGCACGATTGAATCAATGCCAGTTTTCGCATTTTCGGTTGTGGCGTGGATTTGATGCTAAGAGAGAACGAAAGAGAGAGAGAGAGAGAGAGAGAGAGAGAGAGAGAGAGAGAGAGAGAGAGAGAAATAACTTTAGTCATATTTAGTCTAATTTGCGTTCTAGTATCACCAACCCACATCGTACGTGTTAACTCCACCGCCTGGTCTCGTCACTCCGCGTGCAAGTGATGATAATTAGGTTCATATGTGTGTTCGTGTGAGTGTGTGTGTATGTTTTTTTATCTTGTTTTATCGTTATATTTGAATAGCAAAATTTTCGATTTACTTTTCTTTCCGCCTTTCCCCCTCTTCCTCCTCCTCCCGCTAGTGTTCCCAAGATATACAAAAAGCTCTAGTAATGATATTCACGCTAGCAAAACGTAAGCGCGAGCGCGCCCCCCAAAAAGTGTGGAAAATTCTCGCCAAAAAAACAAGAAGAAGAAGAAAAAATCAGTCCGAAGTGTAGCGTACGCGCGCTAGCAAACGAGAAGCATACCCTTTCACCGAAACCTACTGAACAGTACGAACAGGCAAGTTCTTTCTATTGCTTTAAAAGTTTCCAGAAAGAAGCAAAACAAATTATTAAGTATGAGATGTTGTACACACACGATAAAGCGAAAAAAGGCAATGTGAAGATGAACGAGGAGAGGGAGGTGCATGCAGAGGGAGGAGAGTCGTTGTTGCTGTAGGACCGAACTGTGTAAATTGGAAAGAACGCATCCCCTTCGTTTGAGTGATATCTTTATATATTTTTAAAATTGATACCATAAAAGCAAACAATTGCAAAAATAAAATAAATGAGAAAAAAACATGAAACGGGAATGTTCTTACGGGTTGGAGCAACCACAGAAGAAGAAGAAAATACACGCAAGTAACACATACTAGTGCGTCCGGGGAGAGAACACTGTGGATGGGTGCGTGTGTTGCTGCATCGTGAATGAAATGAAAAGAAACTTAAGCAAAACCAGGAAAGGTTCGCAACTCAATACGTAAAACAAAGAAGGAAACATAAACGGTAAAGTTTGATAACGCAAAAACAAAGGTATTATTGTACAACATATTCAGGCGGAGTGGATTTAAATGGTCGAGCTCTATATCACATGGTTCGTTGTTGGTCGTTTCGTTTCACACAAAAAACACCATCCTAGCAACCACTTGCACCGTTCAGCGCTCCGTCTGTCTGTCTGTCAGTTCGGTTTGCGAGTGCATGCTACACGGAGGCGCCAGTCGTGTCTCTACCACCTGTAGCTATTTGTGCCGCCCAGCGTTTGGCACACTTACGCATGGGGGTTAGAAGCCAGCGTGACCTCATTGCAGCGTTGCACCCAGGCGCTTCTGAGTCACACAGTCGAGTTTCCATGGTACCGGGTAACAAGGGAGCGGTAGTTATTTGGTGGTGAAAAACAGAAGCGGAAAATTTTGGTCCTAATTTGCACCAGCCCCAGGTACGGACGGTGGGATTTAAAGCAAATAGCACCTTGCACAAAAGGCAGAAGCGAAAGAAAAACTAGGAATACTACAATATGGACCAAATAGAGGAAAGTGGCGAAGATTCGCAGGCACCGGAGTCTACCTTCGAGGACGATCTGGTGCCGAAAGAAATTACGGACGAGTTTTTCGAGGAGCTGTGCTCGAAAGCCAATCTGGTAGGTTTTGCCATTTTTCATCAGCTTTCGGTCTCTCATAATCATTTCCATTGTTTCCATTGCAGACCGTGAAGGACCTACAGGGCAACGGGCAGTATGGGCTGGCGGAAGACTTTCAAAAACTGCTCATTACGGGTCAAAATTTGCGTCAGCAGCTCATCGAAGAGCAGGACCGGATCGCCAAGATGCAGGACGAAGTGTCGGCTGCCTCGGGACGGGTGGCACAGGCGATGCAACTGTCCCAGCGCGACCAAGATACGATACAGACGCTCAAGTCGGAAATTCAGGACGCCTGGAAGCGGGCCGACGCGGCCCAAACGCGCGAGCAGAACGTGCAGGAGGCGATGAATCAGATGCGAGAAAAGCTGGAAAAACTGCACGCCGAAAGTGACCGCTACGGCGATCGGGACGATGAGTAGGACACGTGACACGGGGGGGGCGGTGAAAAGGCAATATGTTCTAATCGGTCTGTGTGTGTGTGTGTGTTCTTGCAGCGTCGGCTCAACGATGAACAAGCACAAGGAAGGCATCATGCGCGAACGGGACCGGCTGTTCGTGGAGGTCGAGGAGCTGAACCGCCGGCTGCACACACAGCGCCTGTACATGGAGGAGCTGGAGCAGAAGTGTCTCGACTCGGAGGCGAAGGTGAAGGAGCTGTACAAGGTGCTGGACGAGACGTCGAACGAAGCGTTCCGCGACAAGCGCCAGCTGGAGAGCCTGCAGACGCAGCACACCGAGGTGCTGGCGGAGCTGGCGACCAAGACGGAGGAGGCGAAGCACTTCAAGGAGCTGGCGGACAGCAACTACAAAACCACCATGAAGCAGACGATGCAGATGGCCGCCCTGCGCACCAACATGGAGCGCATCGAGACGAACAAGAACCTGCTGCAGGTGAAGCTGGCCAAGACGGTGGGCGACTACGAGAACATGGTGCAGCTGAAGGACAAGGTGACGAATGAGTTCAACACCAAGGTGAACATTCTCAAGCTGAAGGAGGACGAGAACAAAAAGTTTCGCCTGGAAAATGCGAAGCTGGTGAAAACTCGCGACCTGCTGCAGAAGGCCATGCAGTCGATCGAGGCAGCTAAGAGCGCGCTGGAACAAGAGGTGGCCAAGCTGAAGTAGGTGGCGAAGGTGCATGCAGGAGCAGCCTGCTTGCACGACACTCACCTCCGGGTATTGTTATTGATTGCAGGAACACGATCGTGACGTTTGAGAAGGAGCGAGACGCTTCCAAGAAGTCGTACGACGCGGCCAGAAAGCAGGTCGACGCAGTACTGCGCGAAAGGGATCTCGTCCGCAAGGAGCTGACTAAGACAACCCGTTAGTAGCTGAGTTGTGGTACCCTTTCCTGTTCACAATAATCAAGACTTTCGATTATTTCAGAATCGCTGACGCACCACACCGAGCAAAATACGCTGCTGGAAAAGCAGCAGAAAACGTTGGAAAACGAAATCAAAGCGCACCAGGCTGCCGCGCAGAAGCAGCAAACGCTCCTGCTGAAGATCGAGAAGGATCGGGACCGCAACGCAGAGGAGGTGCAAAACCTGTCCGATCGGATCGAGCAGCTGAACGAGGACCTGCTGTACAGGCAGAACCTCATCGCCGAGCTGCGCGAAAAGCTGAAGGAAAGCGAGTCGAGGCTGTTCCAGAGTCAAAATTTGCTGGAAATTACACGCGGCGAGCGGAACATTTTCGAGCGCGACCTGACGACCTGCAGCAAGGAGTCAGAGGGGCTGAAGGACCGGCTGAAGAACGCGATCCGCAGCGTGGACCAGCTGAAGGAGGAGAACGCCGCCAAGGTGGCGGAGCTGTTCAAGGCGAACAAAACGATCGACCGGGTGGAGAAGGAGAAGCAGACGCTGAAAACGGTCGTGGAGAACATGAACACCGAGCTAGAGCACTCCGCCTCGGAGCTGAAGGAAAAGATGAACGAAAATGCGCGCTTGAATAAGACGCTGTCGGTAAGCAGGAAACAGAGTGGATAGGTTTTTCCTTTCTCTCTCTTTCTCTACTCCTTTCCCTTTCCCTAGGATGATGCCACCACCATGACGCGGTTGAAGAAGCAGCTCGAGGGTGCGATCAACGAGAAGGACCTGGTGAAGGTGCAGCTGACGCAGCGCGTGGAAGAAATCAACAACCTGACGGAGAAGCTTAACATGCTGAATATGGCGCTGGATCGTGGCGAAAACCAGTACCGCGACCGGCTGGACGACATCCGGCTGCTCAAGATCGAGATCAGCAATCTGCGGTCGCAGCGCAACCTGCTGACCCGCGGGCTGGCCAACACGGCCGACATGCGGCAGGAGGTGCTGCAGCTGAACCGCGTGCTGAACCAGGAGCGCGTCAAGGCCCGGGCGCTCGAGGACGAAATGCTGACCCCGATGAATGTGCACCGGTGGCGCAAGCTGAGCGGCAAGGATCCGGAAAAGATGGACCTGATCGTGAAGGTGCAGACGTTGCAGCGGCGCGTCCTCTACCAATCGGTGACCGTGTCGGAGCAGGAGAAAACGCTCCAGCAGTCGGGCAAAATGTACGATGCACTGAAGGAGGTGGTGGAGAAGCTGCCCAGCCACAAGGTGAAGGAGCGGCTGTCCGCCACCCAGCGCGCGCTGACAGCCCGCACCAAGAAGCTGAAGGCACTGGCGGCGGAAATCCGCATCAAGGAGCTGGACTCCAAATCGAAGGACTGCACGCTGGAGCAGCTGAAGCAAGCGCTGCTCGAGACGAAGAAGGAGCTGGTGAAAGAGGTACGTCTGCTGCGGTGGAGCTGTTGCAGAGTCCACGATGGTGCACAATTTATGATGGCAATAATAATTCTTTCCCTTTTCGCTCTGATTGTAGAAACGCGAGAAAATTAAACTGGTCGAGAACATCCGGGGCCATCGGGCGGACGGGCCCGCACTGGCGGGGCACAACGCAACCAGCGACATCATCGTGATCCGTACGACCAGCCAGAGTGCGCACAGTGCCAGCTATCGTACGCTCGGGTCGGGCTTTAAAGCAATCTGTTAACCGCAAACAAGCGCATTTGTGCACGGTGCAAAGCTCTTTCGTAAGACGCTGTGCGCTGGCTTGCGCTCTACCGAGCCAATATTGACCGTATCGATAACTCGTTTTCGTCCCTTCCCTCGGTATTCGCAATCTTGTGTTGCTCGTTTACAAACCCTCCACACTACTGGGAGGCAATACGCGGTGTGAAAAATAAATATTTGTACCACACGATCGCACCACAGCTGCGCCAACTCGAAATCCGAACTCCGAATCGACCTGCGTTCTGATGATCCTGCTGTCATTCGTTGCTGTCTACGCGGAACACTGCATCTTCGGGTCGTGCCACGGTGCACGTGGATGATGAAAGGTTAGTACAAACACACCGCACACACATACACACTTCCGGTAATTAGTATCTGACCGGTCTTGCTGTGCTTGCGCTATGATAAGCACTGGCGGGCGTGAGGGCGGCATGTGATGCAAGATGCAAAATCAATAGCATAGGAGGGCCTCCCTTTATCGCTCGGCGGCGATTAAATGGCAAACGACGTAACCACTTCATTCAACAGGTTGTTTCGGCGTACGCGCGATCATGTAACGCTGCCAATGGTTTGATTTGTGGTGGAACCAATCTAAAACATTTCACAAACAAATTGAAGAAATTAGTTGAAGTGTATTTATAGACTATTAGCATCAACGCATTACAATTAAATTTAAATATTGCATGCAAAGAGAAGGTTCCGAGGACAATTCGAAATTCCGGCTCGATGACCGGTGTGTGTAGGTACACATCTTCTCCAACTACCTCGCTGAAACTAAGGAAGCACGGTTACGTGGGGTCAACTCTTAATAAACAGGTTTCGCCATTTATCCACCCTGCGGTCAAGAACGTAGCAGTCAACGTGCGGTGTACACCGATAGTTAAACCGCGCCTTGGAAAACCCAACCGACGTCCATTGCCCCGCGTGCTCGCGTGAAGGTCTTTTCTCCACAGCGGGGAGGCCCGCGATGCCATTCGTCATATTTTTCATTATCAAACGCAATAATGACAACGGGAGGGTAGGGGGGGGGGGGTGGGAGGGGGTCAGTTGCATCGCTTCGAAAGCCATTTGCAATAAATAGCCTTGACTGTGCGTCAATTGCTGTGTCGCTGTATCTCTCTCCCTTGGGTGTGTTTGTGAGTGTTGCCGGCCCACCCACCTTCCGGCCTCCTTTCACGCTGTTGACCCTTGTGAGTGTGTCCTTGCAACGGTGACTGTGTGCGCGACGATGCTTTAGAATCCGATAGTGGGGGCAACAAGAAGAAACCTGTGAAAAATCTGCTACGGGCGGAACCAGGGCGCAACCGAAACGTAAAACTAAACTGTGCTGTGGCTGTTGTGTACTGGCATTCGAAGGCAATACACTCGCATCTCGTAAACATAGGCAGCCAATGATGGCAGGGTTGAAAATTGTCATGTGATGTCAATCGTAAAGTGATTGGCGATGACCCACACACCCCTGGGTGACCTTTAACATTTCTTTTTCTAAAAGGTATGTATGATGTTGTGATGTGCATGTTGAGTCGCAATGAGGGTGTGAGTATTATCTTTGTCGTAAATGAGTTGAATAAAATAGACAAAGATTTGTTTTGACTCTTTCCAATAAGTACGAACACAATCACATCATCAAACTGTATGTGAGTTCAGTAACTGTTCCGAGAGTTAAATCTAGATGAGTGATTTAACTCTCCACTACAACAAATAATTCATTGAGAGTGAATTTAATCATTCGTGAATTGAAAGAGTTGTTTCGACGTTTCTAAATCCCGACTAATTATTTGACTATCCGCGTCAACTAGCAAATCATTTGCAGTAGTTTTTTGATGGCTCTTTTAGAGTGGGGTCTCAAGAAATAACTCGGCGCTGTAATTCTTCTTCTATTTTGCGTAACGTCCTGCGCGAACATGCTCCGACCTATACAGGCTTTCGAGTTCTCGAGTTTCGAGAGACTTACATAAATAATACTGTTGTCAATTACCATGCAGCCAGCCAGATAGTCAAATCCTTGCTACGGGGGGACGGTCCATTGTAGGCTTGAAGTCGTTCGAGTTGACGACTGTGCCACGGGACCACCCCCACTGGCGCTGTAATTCATTCAATCTGAATTGATTTACCTTTGAGTTGGGTAGTGAGCGAAAGAGCTACAGTGACATCCCTCTAAGATGTAGCCTCTTCAAGATAAATTGTTTCTTTAAGATGAACATGTTGACGGTCCCGTCATATTCCATACATTTTGTATCTCTTCAAGATGAGTATCTTCCTAAGGCGAATATTCTGTAAACTGCATACGCAATTTAAAAGCCCAAATCCTCTTTGATGAATTTTTGGGTAACAGTTCACAAAAATATTGGTCAAAGGATATCATGCTTTTCCCATTGTTTCTTGTATACTTCATTGCAACACCTTCATTAGTTTTCCACAACATGAATATCTCTCTATGCTGACGGTCCCTTGAAGATTCACCTTAGGGAGATTTAACTGTACCTCATCCGCTCCGCTCACTCAGGAGGTAGCTCTTTGCTGAGCGAAATGTGATGTTTTTGTTGGCTGACACGCTACGAGGAAAGGGAAAAGAGTGAGTCTCAATCGGAGAAAGGTTTAGAGATTTACAGCTAGCATCACACAGAGTCGAGCCGAGCACCTATTCACAGAGCTACCATTCCACGGAGCTACAATTCCACAGAGTTCGGCTGGTAGAGGTACCTATTCACGGAGCTACTTGGAAAACTACCACGCCATGGTGCTTCCTGCTCCAGCTACTTGTCTGGTAGGTCTGTGCGTTGGTAGCTCGGCTGGCAGCTCTGTTCGTTGATAGCTCCGTGGATAGATAGCTCGGCAGGTAGCTCTGCGAATAGCTCAGCTGGTAGCTCCACGGGATGGTAGCTAGGTTGGTATCTCTGTGGATAGGTAGTAGGCTTGGGAAATTTCGGTTCATTTTCGTAAACGTAAACGTTTCTAGTTCTTTCATTTAAATAAATTGAACGTGAATCGCGATTCATTCGTTAATTTTAGTTGATGAAAATATGGTTAATGGCTTCATTTCGCAGGAAGAATATAATAAGTTTACTACACCATGAACATTATTGGGTAGACCAAGACGATTTTTTTTCGACGGGTTGGACGTTCTTTTTGTGAACGACCTGATGTTACGGTTCACGTTCATATTTTTATTGGAGGAGATGAACGACCTAGCGTACTAGGACGTTCTTTATTTCGACCGGTTGGACGTCATTCTGTAGAATGAACTGAATGAATCACACGGTTCTGATTCTTGGGGCACACCTCTATTCTCTATTCGGAGGTTGCTAGGCTGGTAGTTCCTTTCGAGGATAGCTCGCGGTGAAAACTCGCAAGACTTACTACTCTATTATGCGAAATTAAAGCAGCCGGAAAAGACAGACCGAAACTTGACGAAGTTGTAGAATCTACATAGAACAAATGTGGAATATATCGGCTTAGAACTAGCTGGTTTACTACCTTTAATTTTTTGTTTTGGTATTTTTTATTTCAATTTTTTATAGTTTTCTTCAGATTCAGACGAGTTGTTTTTTATGTTTCTATGATTTTTTAAGGATATTTAAATATAGGATCGTTGCGGGAAGTGGTTGAGTTAATTAACAAAAAGAGTGAATCGCTCGTTGGCATAGACAGTGCATGAGTTGAATCGCAGATGAGATTTAAAAAAACTCTTAACAAATGAATCATAAAAACATACAATCTGTAGCTTCTTTTGGAAGCTCCCAATAACTCACTCATTGTAACTCAGGCTATACATCTCTTATACGAAGCAACAGTTGGTCGAAAGCAGTTGGAATGTTGAGCTACAGCTTGCACAGGAATGTTGGTTGTTGGCGAAAACTAAATGCATTCTGTAACAAAATGCGAAGTACGATCTCGTCTAACCGACAGCACCAGCCAAGTGGTTTTCGTTGTGCAATAGACGAGGTCAACAAAAACCGGGTAGGATATAAGCGAGATACACCAGCTTAGATTTCTTGCAGGTTTGCTGCTCCTCTCTTCTGCTAAAAAATTCTCCTCAATGTTTACGGGAAGAAGTGAGAGAGATTGGTGATCGCGTATAACTTGTGATGCCCTCTCTACTATGAGCGTGTCGAGCAAGATCGGGTTGAAGAAGGCGTGCGGTGTGTACGTACCCGAAGTGCCTCGAGTTTGCCCCGTGTCACGTAACACGGAAGACGCAACCGAATCGACTGTTGCTGGATGCACTTGCATTTCACCCGTCTCATGTACGCATGTACCTCCCGCAAGTGCGTTGCGATCGAGCGACGATTATGGTGGTAGCGACGAATGAACCGTACACGCCGTACACTGTGGACTGCAATCAAATTGGAGAAACAAAGGGGGAGGAGAAGAAATGGTCGTATCGGTAAAACAACGAATCCGCCCAGCTGGATCGACGATGCCCCGACGGCCGCTCTATCTCGGACCTTTGCCGGCATATTTACAATTAAACGCATTTCTCACGCATGCCTGCTAATTGGATCGAAGGCGCACAGCGGCTTCAGTTTATCATCTTAAAATATCGACAAGTTTCAACAACAACAACAACAAAAAACACAACAACTAAAAACGATCCCAACGAACAACGACAACAACGCAGATTGTATTGGCGATGCGAAATAATCGATACATAATTGGAAACATTCGATCGGTAGGGGTGGGGGCTATCGTTTCGGTGTTTGTATCGTAACGATTCCTGTAGATTAAAGGTTCACGGTCGAAGAACGATGGAATGTTTTGAGCTGCGCTGTCTACCACGCAGCTTGTCCAAGGATAGCCGTGTGGCATCATACAGATCCGTAGCGCAGTGGCATTAAATTTAGATTAGAGTGATTTCCCCGCTATCGATCGACCTCCGGCACCGGATGGCCTAAGGTGTTGTGATGATGATATGTCACACCGGTGTCGGAATGATTGCTCATTTGGCAATAAGGTCTTACCAACTGGCCGATGCAAACGGTGGTGCCATCCAACCGTGAGGATGTGTTAATTATCACTCACGTTGGAAGTGTGGAAGATGGAAGCAAATTTGCAGGAGATCTTCTAGCGTATATGGATCGTGCCGGAACGCAAGGTCACCGCAGCACACGCTAGAAAGTGGAACCGATTAAACAAACAAACGGTGATTGCCTAAATTGTGTGTTGCATTGGACGAGGAAAAAAGGCAGGTGACAAACCTTTTGTGTGTGCGTGTGTGTCGACAACCTCGAAATGAGTGCATCGGTGGAGACGCCCTCCCGTAACTCCTTTCGTCCCAGATAAGATCCTAACGTCCTTTGTTTGCCTCACTAGTCGAAAAGCTCCCTTGGTTGGAGGCTATTGG
Source organism: Anopheles merus (assembly GCF_017562075.2). Lineage (NCBI taxonomy): Eukaryota > Metazoa > Arthropoda > Insecta > Diptera > Culicidae > Anopheles > Anopheles merus. The sequence continues at coordinate 41,206,033 of NC_054082.1, forward strand.
GGTGAATCAAAATAATTAACTCCTATTTTTTAAATGACTGTCTTTACCATCATATTAAAAAAAAAGATGTTTTGATCGCCTTTTGATCGCCGCACACTAAAATACAATAAAATATGCTTAAAAAAAGCCTGCTTACATTGCCGCTGCATTAATGCACCAATCGTAATGCATGATTTGCTGATGTTTTAGATTTGTTTTTGCTTTGCTAAAGCCGCTCCACCACCACCGCCTGCTTGATTACGTTAGGGTGCAACTCACGCATGTACCGCGTGTGCGAGCGCCTTCCCGCCGATGAACTTCAACGACGATGGCTACGACGACGACGACGACGATACGAAACTGAGCACCGTCGGCCGACCGACCGACGGGGACTTTGACGCAGCTCGAACGAATGCTCGATCTCCACCCGGGGAGCCCTGGGCCCTGGTTTATTGCGTTTCTAGTCGCCGTTGGTGAATGAAGTGTTTTCCGTGCCCTGCATCGAACGTGTATCGACTCTCGCGGTACGACTTTTCTACGTCCCTATTTTGGTGGTCGTGTGTGTAGTGTGTGTTGTACGGAGTAGTGTGTAAAAAGTAAGTTGCAGTGTGTGTTGTTACAGCAAATCATTTGGCACGGTTTTTTGGATGCTTTTTTTCGGGCTGGGTTTGCTTTGTGGAACAGAAAGTGTCTAGAAAAGATCGTGTGCGATCGCGAGAGGAAGTTTAGCGTTTCTCGTCTTAGGCCTGGGGCGGGCGGATTGGTGCGTTCGGTGGTTGAGCAGCTTTAGAGAGACCAAGGTGTGAGAGAAGCCCGAGCCAAGGCAAGAGATTGGGATGAGTGCGCGATGGCATTTCTTCGGAGGGTGAAAAGAGAGCCCGCTGCTGCGAGTCCGTGAACTTGAGCTGAGCGCTTACCAGTGACCGAAAGCGGGCCAAGAGAGAAGACACAACGCAAACGGTGCAACGGCAGTAAAACAAAAATCCCCATCCGATACAAAAGAAAGTGAGTGCAGACGTTGAGCAGTGCAGGAAGGGTAAAAGCTCCTACGGCTTGGTGCTGCACACACCACCGTACAGCATCACGGCACGCAAAGAGGTTACACTTGAAAGAGCGGTTTTCGGTGTCAAGTGAGTCACTACCCGCATTCCCCCAAAAGCTGCACGTTGCACTTTTGCAGCATCTCTCAGAAATTGGGACGAAAACCCGCTGCTGTTCGTACGCCGCTGTTTTTGTAATTATTTCCTTATTTAAATTTGCCATTTTATAGCTAAAATTTGACGTTTTTCTGACGTTCACTATGTGCCGGTAAAAAAATGCTATGGAAGCATTGAAAACGTATCGTTCGTGCCACCGTGACCGTGAAGACTTCAACGATCAAAAACGATACGAAAAACTTAACAAGCGACGAACCTCACAAGCACGCACGCGTTCACAGGTTGAGTGCGCCCAAAAGTGAGAACGCAAAACAGAAACTAAGACATCTTCCAAACGCAAGTCATTGGCACAAAAAGCTCTCTCAATATTTCTCTCTCTCCCTCTCTGTCTCTCTCTCTCTCTCTCTCTCTCTTGCTGGTTCGTTTGTATACCGTTTTTCTTCGTTTCGACAACACGGTGGTTGGTGTGTTGGTGTGGACTTTGGAAGCCGAACCAGTCCGAATTAAAATTCGTTGTTTGCTTTCAACATTGTGTACTTTATTTCCATGTTTTTTTCTCGTCGAACCAACCCATTCTAGGCTATTGAAGGATTGTGAAGATTTTACCAAACAAACAAACAAAAAAAGTGTCCAAATCGCAAACAACCGCGAACAGTCTCAGCTAAGCAAGCAGAGACGTTCGGGTGAGCCGCAAGCTTAAAGCCGGACGAATCCAAGTGTGTGTGTGCGTGTGTGTCTGTGGATTCACGCGTGTGTGTGATTTTATTTGGTCGGCAATACGTGTTGATAAGTGATTAGCTAGAAAGGGTCAAGGATGGCCACCGCAACGCAGCAACCGGCGGACACAGCAGCCCCAACGCAACCGCCCGGGACGCAGCCACAGCAGGCTGAGGAGGGTTTGGGCGCGATCCGGCCCAATCTGGACAAACGCCGTATCCAGCGAATGTTCAGCTGGACCGCCGACTCACCCGCAGTAACGTAAGTAGTCGCTTTTTGTTCTCTTTACTAGCACATACTATCATCCTTCAGCGAACCAGTTTGCAATACGATTGGTCGTCCCGCACTGTGACGACAGGGATGATTAGCGAGATGGGTGGGTTGCTGAGCCTTATGGCATCCCGGGGTTCAGGATGTAAATGGGGTCAGCACACGAGCGGTCCACAATCTTGCCCGCGTCATCTAATGAGCCGAGTTGTTGGTGGGCTGCCCCGTCCGTGACCCATGCATCTCCCAACAGTTCATTGCGATCGACGCGCAAAGCTACCATTAATGAGCGCCATATCAATCAACCTGCACCGGGGTGCTCCGCCCCGGCGCGCCCTAAGGGTCACTCTCCGTCGGTGGGGAGGCAATGCGGCATGACAATTTGTCGCCATGCCAATGCGTTGTTCGGGCGGGGAAATCATTCTTAACATTACAGCACTCTTAGAATCATTGAGAAACATTGAACCGTTTGCTGTGCATATTAAATTTAAAGGAAGGAAAAAAACAACTGATTACACAGGCCAAGATTTACGTCAATTCACTCGCTCTTCCCCTTACACACAATAGCGATCATGGTTGGACGCTTCTTTTTGGATGTGTCTGAGTTTGTGCCTGAGTATTTTTGGGAAGCAAGAGAACGCAATCAGAAAAGTAAAATATTGACGTTTAAGCAAAGGTGTGTCCGTCCCCTCAAAAGAAGGCTTTTATGTTCGTTTCGCATACATCTGGTGACGATTGCTCGCTCGTGTCGCGTTGTTTGCTAATGCCGGTTTGTGAGCCGTGGGTGAGCTTCATGCAGGAGGGTACTGGGTGTATTTGGCTACGCTAGACACTTTGCGTCCAATCGATAGCGTGCACTAGGGAGGGCGTATGTATGCTCTCTCGCTAAAATAGCTTTCTACTGCAGCTACACTTTCACTAAACCACTGTCACGTTTCTAGCCGTTTGCCGGTTTGCTGGATCGAGGTTTTGTCTGCACTCCAACGCGTATGGTACGATATTGTTCGCGTGATCCACTTGCTTCCTTGCTTTAAAATCCTTTAAATCGAACAATAAATGAAGCGATTCAAGTAGCCAAAGCTCTTCACGCTCATTACGGCGTCAGGTAGCGCACACAATATCTTCCCCCAGCAATTAGAGCTACACGTTTGATTGTGTGCAATCATTGAACCTGCTGCTCGGTGACCGATCAACACCTTGTGCCCCTTAGCCTTGCCTTCTTAATGTTATCTTCTCGCTTTTTTTCTAAACAATAATTACTACTTCATGGCGACGGTGCGCAACATGCAACGTTTATTGATTCGCCCAGGAGACGAACGAGAAGGTATGTGATGTTCATTAGTGTGGTGCTGCTGCACCTCGCCCCCCCCCCCCCCCCAGCTCCCTTGACATTCGTAGCGCGAGTGACCTCGCCACCGAAACCATCCGGTCCGTAGACGCGACCGTAATCTAAGCTATCGCAGCCTTCGAATCGATAATGTCGCTAGGGTCGGTTTGTTGTACCACGTTACCACGGCACCGTTGGTTCCGAAAGTGTCAAATCAACCGACTCGTGCTGTTCCCCACGGCTGAAGGTTGAGATTTTCTCGACAGAAACAAACAACCAAAAGATGAAAAAAAAAACTTCCTGCCTCAAAACTTGTTTCGCGCCGTTTGAGTTGGTCAAGCGACAGCTGTTTTTGGGAGGTTGTTGCTTCGCCACCCGGTGACGGGAAAACCGGATCTGCTGTTTTAGAATAAATTTAATAGCACTTTGATGATAATGGTGTTACGCAATCCGTTTGATAATGGCTGAGAGAGAGAGAGAGAGAGAAGTGGTTATACAAACCCGTTCTCCTTCTAATCTACCAAAAAAGGGTATTGATTTGCATTGCCCGTTTTTGTGGTGTAATTTTGCGCTGTGGTTGTTTCTTTTTTTGTGTGCAATAAATCACACGGATATAGACAATTCCAGTGTCCAGCGCCCGGTAGAGCTGTAATTAAACTCGAGTGGCTGTTAGTTCACGACACCACTCATATAAAAAACCTCTCAACCGTTCCACCATTCGGCTGCCATCGAGGCTATTAACTCGTCTCAATGCCATGATGATCCGGCTGGACGAAGTTTTGCTGAAAAGCTCGGAAAATTTGGTTTCCGCCGTTAATTGTCTTGGACCGATTCATCCCAAACCACGCGAGCCCCAACACCGATGCCACTCGTCGTCGTTTCCGCATGTAGTGTGGATTTTCTACAACTCAAGATGTTTGCTGTGTAACGCTGCCCGCGATCGCGACTGCTTGTGTGCGTGTTACAGCACGGCGAGCGGGTCGCACACGTGTACAACACGGGCTGCCCGACAAACCGCACGTCGTTCAAGTTCAAGTTGACCATCGAAAACTCGATCTCCCTGCTCGCTGTTATCGACCTGCCGAAGTAGTTGTCATTGGGCTGGCTGGTGAGCTCCATCTCCCCAGCCCAGCTACCTACGCACACTGCGTTGGGAAGCGCTTGCGAATGTGGCCACCCCACCACCGTCGATGCTCGCGCGCGCACCAGTGGCGGAAGCTCGAACCTGACCTTACGACAAACAGATACAACACTGGCCGAACAGACACAGAGATTGGAATGAGATAGGACCTCTCTCAGGTTTGTGGAACACGTGTCTAGCACGAAGTAGAATTTTATGCCACCCATACATTTTGGGGATTAAAATAAAGGCTCTGAAATAAACGTAATGCTCCGCGCCACGAGAAGTCATTTAAACCGTGGTGCCATACATTCCGATGATTCGTTTTTATGCAAATTCCATCCGTAATAAAAGTCTCGCGGAACGTCCGCGCGAGGAGCCGGTTTTCTGTTCACATTATTCGCCGGTCAGGCAACGGTATTTCATGTAGGAACAAACATCATCTTTCCAGTTGAAGCAATCTTTGGACCTAGAACATGAACTAGAATAATAGTTTGAGCTTTTTCTGTAGACAGAAAGACTCCCTGCTACATTTTAGTAACAAGTAAACAATCTGATGAATCACCAGTATGGCAAATTTAAAAACAAAACAACAACAACATTAATCGCCGGAAGTGAGCTTGAACTAGTTTGGGTTCATAATTAAGCATTGATTTTTTTGCACCCTTGGAAAACGGGATTATTTGAATTTAATTGAGTTTAAACTATGGTATTGTTGACGTTTTAAAATAACAATATTAAGCTGACTTGCTTAATAGGTTCAATCCCTGTATCAACGGCTGACTATCCGGCCGCGTGGTACGTAATACATCTATAACGCCAGTACATCGGCATTTTCATGTAACTTGCTAAGCCAAACAGAAGAAGAAACTGGCTAGTTCGTATTTCATCTTTACATTTACATTTTAAATCTATTCTAAGTTTTCCGTTGCGTCACCAAAAGGTTCGTCGCTTAAAATTGCATGCAGCATTGCAATCTTTTGTATCGCACATTGCACGCAACGTTCGCTAAGTCGCGGCGCGCCATTTGTTGCAGTTGTTTTTATGCAAGATTGCATACAATGTGAGCTTTGTGTGCTTGAACGATTTGTATGTGTGTGTGTGTGTGTGTGTTGGTGAACTGCTCGCTTTTCGTTGCTGCTCGAAAGCTTTGCTGAAACTTTTCGAAAGAAAAAGCGAAAAACAAGCAGAAGTGAAAATAAAAAGGTCAAAACGAAGCAATAATTTGGTAGATGGAAACAAATCTTAATTTCATTCGATTTTTAGCGTTTTCTTGAAAATAAGCTGACCTTTCTCGGCATATTATTTCACCAGTTCCGCGTTCAATCCATCTACTTCGTCCGCATGCTTTCTAATGATCGTTTAAGGATCGCGAAGGTAATGAGTCATTGAATCTGCAGAGGCAGAATTCGATTGTTTCGAGGCACCGAACGGCCCGGTGCTTGATGATTTGACGTCAGTGGCTGCGCCGGCAGAAGTTTAATGGCCAGACGTGTCGAATTTGGAATTCACTTACGCGTAGCACTCGCGCCATCAGACACCTTGGACGTCATTATTTAGGGAAACCTGCACACCAGAAGAGTGTTAATTGCGATTGTTTTTTGTTGTGGGGTTCATTGCGGTGTAAATGTACTGTTTTAATTACTTTTGTCATCAGTGTAGCTCCAAATATCAATTCAATATATTTGCAATACAATCTAGAATGAATTCCAAACAATTACTACTAATCGGTTTTAAATTCAACTAGAGCTGCAGCTGCATGGACAACGTTTAGAGCATTTTGCCTGCTGGTTCCTCTATTGTTGTATCTTTCAGCCCGATTCTCCAACGATCGAATCGAACTCGTCACAGAGGTGCTGGTGTTGCGAAAATAAAAAGTGCCATACCACCAGATAACCGCGTTGCGTAACAGTTATGCCGATTTGCCACCATCGTCAGGGTAGATCCCATCCCGTTCCTCTTGCTTACCCTCTGCATTACACCCCGGCTAGGTGTGTGTGTCTCTGTCGATTTTCGTCTGTCTTCAAGTTTGTCACAGCGGTTAGTGTACCGATTTCGGTGATATAATAAGCCACAAACTTCTTCTTCTATGATGGTGCGATCCTACCTAAGCGGTTGAAAGATGTGTGTGTGTGTGTGTGTGTGTGTGTGTGTTCCGTGCATCTGTTTAGCAGCGAATAGCTGCTGTGTACGAATTCTATTGGCTGTTTGCGATCATCGCGTTTAATAAACAAACAAACAGACTTCATGACGTAGCACTCCCCGATACAGCATGGCGTACATGCATTTAAGGGTTTATGGACACGCAACCGGTTGCGTTACATGAACTTTGAGTGCAGTTCGTCCATGATGCTGTGTGGATTACGCACGGACCTCAGCAACGCAGTTTTAGAAGGAGTCACGCACACGCACAAAACAACAAACCGTTGCAGTTGTCATCGTGAAATCAAAAACACATTAAAAAGCAATAACCAAGGGTTAAAATGATTCCCCTTACAAACATAGGCACCACACCTCGGAATCGAAGTGAATCCAAAAGCTTCCCTCGTGTGTGTGTGTGTGAACAGCCCCAAACAGAGACGCAGCACGGAAATCATCAAATTGAGATCAGTCGGTCTGTCGGTTTGTCGGTCAACCGATTGACCGCATCAGTTTTCATCAGCTGGCTGGGAATGCTGTAGGGTGTAGATGTATGTGTGTGTGTGTTGTTGGTGCGCCTTCCTTCACTTTTTGTCGCGTCTTGGGTGAACGGTTGGGCCGAGCGTAAGTGTGTGACGTTTACATAATTCCCGGGTCTCCAGGTCAAACTGAACCGCCCGAACCGAACCGAAAACCACCGATCAGGTTACTCCGGTTTTGTGGATAGGGTGTGAGTGTGTTTGCGCGTCGTGCCCAGGGCACAGAGGGGCCGGCAGACCGCGGTGGTGGAAGTTTTGGCGCTTTTCGGGCAGTCCGACTTGGCCTAGTGCGCTTTCGTCTGCCGTGACACTTTCGTTTTCCTTTGCCACTCACACACACACACACACAGCAGACTCTTCGCAGACTCCAGGGCCTTTCTCTCTGTGTTGGGAAGAGACAGGGCAGGAAGAGGGAACCAAGAGATGAATAAATAACCGTGCATAGCCACGCACCGTGTGCAGAGCACAACACGCGACGGTCAATGGATTTTGATGCCAGGCCAGTCACGAGTGTTGAGGTGGGCTACTTCTCTTCGGGTTTTTTGTTTGGTATTGATGCTGTTGCTATTATTAATGACACACATTTCTATTTTATTTCTTGTTTTCCGTAAATAGCGCTCGTCGTCTCACTTTCTTATGCGGCTACCCACGTGCGCGCGTTTGCCGCGTCCAAATAAATATCTTTGTTGATTGCCTTTTTATGTTCGTACTCCAACTGTCTTGCAGCTTCGTCGGTATTTGTGAGCTTTGTGGCAGAATTAACCTCCAACGCATGTTACTTTGTTTACGCTGCACTAAGCGTCTTGGCTAGAGGACTCCTCGTGCACTTTTCACGCACATACAGTCGCGCTCGGCTAAGCTTGGCGCTGGTTTTTTCCCACTCTCGGTTTTTGCATTGACCGGTGGTTGATTTAGCTGACGAAATTAGATTATTTAACGCAGTGTGCGCTGTAGCACCGGGGGAGGTAGGGGTGTAAGAGAAGCCCCTCCTCTTACCCGCACATTGAAGCTTGGAGGTGTATCGGATTTGTCAAGGTGTTGATTACGCACCACCACACGCCACCACGGCTATCACTGCAGGCTACTGAGTTTTCACGGACTGCAAGACTGTGCGTGTGTGTGTGTTAGTTTGTGGGGGGCAACAGTGCGTTTCTGAGCTGCAGCAGCGCCTGAAAAGTGACACACACACACACCCATTCACCGGCGGCCTGCTGTGGTAAAAGTTTTCATTTGCCCCCGTTCGGTCCGTTGGTCCCGCTTATGTCACTCCGGCCGTCCATTCGGTCGGACATTCTTTTGCTTCGGGTGAATACCCAGTGGGCCGTTGCAGTGCGGTCGCGGATTTGGGTCAGTTTTTTGAGTGTTTCACTTTCGGGCACGATTGGTAATTTTAATTAGCAGGTTACATTTATGCGGGTGCGCAATTACACGGTGAGATTAATTCCTTCGGACTGTAATTCCTGAATTTATTTCGTGAGATTTATTCCAAAAGTAGCCTGGTTGGTGAATTGAGGAGAAATTATATTTATGCTTACAGTATTATACAAAATTCTGTTCCATTTTGAAGATACTAAAAATAATCACGGCAAACCACTTGCACCTTTGCACGCTGAGTCAGATCACTGACCTTTACAAATTCGATCTACTTAAGAAAAGGTAGATTGAAAACAGATGGAAGGAGCAAAAAAATCTCGCACCACCTGTTTTGCGTCACTTCATTTTCTTTCGCTCGCTGATTCACCTGTAAAACGCTGAGTCACGAAACTCGTCACTAATTAACCTTGCCTTGGGTACTTCCGCCAGCTTAAGGATACAGTAAAGTGTTGTCGGAGTTTGTTTTTGTTCTACTCCTGTGATGAAAATTTCTTCATTAATAGTTTGCGTCTCAAGGAAGGGCACGTGTACAGAGGAGTTGCTTTATTAGTGATACTCGTAAAAGAAGTTAAAAAAATTGCTAACCATTTTCAACCAGGTGTGCAACTTGCGTATCAATGACGAGTATGTGTTAATGGAAACGCATTGTAGAATGGCTCTTAGAAGTATTAAAAGATAAAAAAAAAACCTTGTTCCATTAAAAGCAGCAGTTTACATCTAGAGCACTTTTGGTATTTTTTTATACTTAATGATACACTTAATGTCTTAGGCAGACGTCCAAAGAAACCGAAATAAAACATCAATATTATTTTTTGGTATGAAGTAATTGAATAGAATTTTTTTTACATGACATCTTTTTTGCATTATACTAAACGGGTTTACAGATGTTACTTATTTATTTAAAATTAAACCCACAACCATACTTAAACATGTTTTCACGGGGTTTTGTTGAAACCGTGAGTATTCTGATACCTATTGGAAAAAATGTGCAATTAATTCTACTCAAATCTAATTTGAATGCTAAACAAAGCTCTGTTCAAACGATCGACAAGCTATACTGCTGTAAAGATCCGGATCACCGTAGGACAAACATTAAGTCTCTCAGGATTTTTTTAGTTGATAAACAGCCTTTAATGAATAGACATTCGAGGATACAGGAATTGTAAACCGAAAGTTAGAAAAATAAAACAAACCATATTAATTAGGATACTACAATGAAAGTTTTGTTAATTTATTGCAAAAACCCCATTTTAATGCCTTACAATGAGTGCAATTAAAAAACTAAGGTTTGATAATCAACTAGTTTAACCAGGGCTCAGACACGTTGATGGTAAATCGCAAGAATAATGAATATAAAAACTCCAATTTCAATGGACAATATTCAAATAGCACCAACCAAAACTATTGTTTTATTTTACTATTTTGATCCAAGTTCATACCCTTTCATTAACTGAACATCTGATCTCTTCATATATCTTAATCAGCTTCCATTAGCATAATGCACATTTATAAAAAGATTGCACCTAGATCAAATTCTTATCGACTATCCAATCAAGGAACGGATCATCCGATTGGTTAATGACATCCTATTGGGAAATGTACGTCCAGAGATAACTTATGACGATAGTGTACCTTTGCTAGTGATTACACAGTCCCTGAGGCAGCTAATGCATGATTAATGAACAACTTCTGGTCCTGTCCCCATGTACGCTAGTTATTTAATTTTTTTTTCGGATAAAAAGTAGTCAATGTTCCACCTTCGTAAAACGCTGAATAAATCATACAAACATCCCAGCTGATAGAACATTAAAGTGTGGCCCATGCCCATGCGTGGCACTAGCTACGTGCTTCAGGAAGGTTTACCGATTGATAAGCGAAAGGACAACGTTGACGCGTTGGGAATACCCCCGCAGCAAATCGATACAATCGAATCCAACCCGGTCCGTTCGTTGAACTAGCCGCTTTATGAATATTACATCACAACCTCTCTGTTGTTTTTTTAGCTTCCCACCGTCCCCAAACGCCATCACTCATAAGCGTGGCGGTACAAGCAGAAATTAGGTCGAGGACACTAACGCTTACTCTACAGCAACGACAATCGACAAAAAGCAACGTTCCTCCGTCACTTAGCAGGACGTTAAACAGGCCAATGTATTGTTTTTGGGATCGAAGCGCGGGAGCGAGGGGTCGTTCGAGCGTACCGCGTTTTGTACGCCCGGGGGATGTACTGAAACCCTCCCTTTCATCCTTTTTTAAAGGGCTCCGCCACAAACAATCAGTTTGTTTACGTTGAACGGGGGGGGGGGACTTATTTGCCCGCTAAAAACGAACCAATCCCACGTTGGGGACTTGGGCACATTTAGTCGGACGATGCACCGAAGCCATGATGATGATGCTTATTAAACTGCATCTTTCGGGGACCGAAAGACGTTCGGGGCTGGCGTGATAGAAGCTTGCGTAACAGATTGCCTTTCCGCAGTGCCTGCCGCGGGGATCGTGAAGGGAACCATATATTTCGAAAGGCAAAAGCACAAACTTCTGGACTCCTGTGAAAACTGCCGGAGAAAGGCTGGGACCTGAACGGGTGCGTTGTGTGTGTGTGTGTGTGTGTGTGCGCTTTTTTGTTTGGTTTACTTGGGAACGACACTCTGCATCGTTCGCTCTATCGATTATGAGCGGCAATACGACGTCGCTTTGCCTTTGCTCATCGAACTGGCCAGACCGTATCTGAAGCTCGACAAATAGAAGCCATGGGGAATGTGTGTGTGTGTGTGTGGCATGGTTTACGACCAGGTACGGCACACGCGGTCAGCTCACACGCGACAAGAGCACCATGTGCGCGCGGGCTACGATTACGTGCGTCGCGGCGTTGGCCGGTGGTCTTTTGCAATTCTTTTCCTCGGTAGGCGAAGCATCTCGCTCGCCACAAACGTGTGGTGAAACGAAGGCAAGGAGAAGCGGGAGGAAATGCGCAACCAGTGACACGAAAGCGAAAGCCTCCTCCCCCTCCGCAATCGAGCAGTCGGTCAACAATTTGTATTTGTACGAAACGTTGGTATCTCTCCCTTCTTTCAGCCACGGTAACTGTTTTTTCATGCTTGGTAACTTCCTTCCAAAAGTATGCAAACTTTATCAAATATGCGACAAGTATTTGCTTTGTCTGTGTTTTTGTGTGCCCTTGCCTGTGTGTGTGTGTGTGTTGCCATGAAGGTCAATTTTTGCGATCGACATGAACAAAGATTGGCCTCCTTCTACTAAAGATCCGCACAGGATGTCACAAAAGTTGATTTAATTTGGAAGAGTTACCGAAGGAATTAGAAATGTCTCTGCTTTACAGCAAAACTATCGAGTGATATCTCTCTCTCACACTCCTCTAAACCTCCACCACACACTCGATTCGGCTTGATCGAGGTTTCGTAAGACCGTTTGAGTTCGCTTTGTACTTCGCGAGACGAGGTTGGGTCATTTTTGGCGTTTTCAATTCAGTGCTGGAATGGGCCCGATGTGTTTTGTTTGATGTCGTTTCCACCCACACCCAACCCAAACAACGCTGCGCTGACCATTAAGACGTTACCGAAACGTTACCAAACGCCCGCACGGTTCGGCCGATGTTTGAGGATGAGAGGTTTACGCCGAATTAGAAAACTCAAACGCTAGACCGTGCAAACTGGCGCGGTATGGTTCGGCACCCCCCGCGAAACTGGGTCGATTTTCAACCATTTTCCTTTTAGTGATATCTGCCACCCTGCACCTTCACTGACTGCTTCTATCGCTTTGGAAGAGTGATCGTTGCAACAGTGACGTCGGCGTGAGTTGCTGACAGTTATTGACGATAGGGGAAAGGATTAATGGTAATGAAAAATGTCTACCGGGCGAAATTTACGATTGTAAACCTCAACTCCAACAGGTCCTAATTCCATCATGTTGAATATGGTTTAATGGTTTAAGCATTTCATATTAAACATCATGTTGTTAGCAGGACCCAAAACACTAGTGAAAACTATTTAATAGTCTCAATTCAAGCTAATCTTCAATTAAGTTATGTCTACTGAAGAATGCATTTTTGAATTATCTAGCCTCGATTTCTCTTTACCTCGAGTAGTAGGATTAAAGTATTAAATAATGATTAATCTTTCATGAAGCATTGCGACACTCAGCATTAGAATGATCCCAACATTCCAGCGTTTCTTTATTGCTATAAAGCGTTCACAGCTGCACACGCTTTGTTTACTAATTATTCCTGAAGAGATCCAATCAAGTGTAAGGATAACAATGAAACAAAGACTAACAGGCAATAATTTCTTATGAATGCAGCACTGAAATGGTTTGTCAGTATCATTGATTCATAATACCGCATTGTTTACAAAATTAAAATAGACAGAACTATGTTAATAGATATGTAAACCGATGTAGAAAAATGTCTGAAACAAAGCATTTTACTCAGTTTTGCTCCAACCCCTGCCCGGTGGTTGCAACGAACTGCCTTGTCCTTTACTCACTCACCGTGGCCATTGTCGATCAAGCTGTCATAGGGATTCAATTTGTCACATCATCTAAAACGGAATAAACCAGCCGGGCCGGGTCGTAAATACGCGCCAGCAGATAATGAGAACCAGATATCTGCGACTGTCGTCGACGGTTGCAATCGTCATTCATTTGCGTAAAAAAGGGGGCACACAGAAAGGGCACAGAGTGATGGCGATGAGGGCATTGGGCGGCGGCGATCCGAGTAATCAAACAAGAAGGTCAAGCTTAAGTGTCCTGGCCCGGACCCAACCGAACAAAGCCATCGAAGGCCATTTGTCATGCGGGATCCAATCAACCTCATCATCGCCACAGTGCTGCCACGTCATCAGTTGCGGTGAACCTACCAGCCCTAGCCTGCCGGCAGCGGCCTGCTCAACAATAGGCAAAGCGTTCGAGGGTAAATAGTCGTTTTTTTTCTTGTACGGGAATCACCACACAAACGTCGATTGCGACCCTTTCTTTGCTCTCTCTCTCTCTCTCTCTCTCTCTCTTTCTCACTCTCTCGTTCTCTCTCTATCTTTCTCTCTCTCTCTCTCTCGCTCTCTCTCTCTCTGTTTCTCTGTGTGTTGACTTTGGGTTAACTATATCGAGCTTTTATAAATCGGTCACGCACCGCCAGGCTCGATCGGCACAAGTCGATCGTTCAAAGAAATGGCTGTAACGAAAAAAAGTCATCCCGAGCGAATGCTACTCACAGGCGAAGGCCTTGACATTACGTAACCCGCCACACCCCGCCCCAGCCCAGGGCCCACTCATTTCCAACCCCAACAGCTTCATCTCTGGCGTGCATTCATTCATTTTTGTTGTGAGACCATACTCATCGACGACCGTTTATTGTTGTGTTACACTGCTTGGTGGTACAGTGATCCCTTCCCTGGTACTGGTACCGATTGGTGGAGCCTGGTGTTCCTCATTCCGTTGCTAAAAACACAACTCGCCGGGTGAGAAAGTCAGGGTAATTAAAACCGAATTTTCAATAACCTTTCCCCCGCGTGCGCGCAAGCGTGTTACTTCATCCACTGTCGCATGAGACTGGCTGAGGCTGACAGACTGATCGCTAAACTGTTGTACGATGTTGTGCAAAAGTGCATTGCTGTAGATATGTTGTTGTTTTGTTGTGCGGTAATAGAAAAGAGTTTATTTTGATTACACAGGTTTTTTTTTTGAAGCATTTTTTATTTTATTTTTTTCTTACATAAAATCTATTTACAGTTTTAGTTTAGCGAGTTTCAGTTTTACATTAATTATCTTTTGTTGCTTCTAATTCTAAATCATAAGATCTATTTTTTTGGCAAAGTGTATTTTAGAGGCTTTCTGTCCAGTTCATTTCAATATCCTTGAGTTGAAGTTCGTAGTACAACGTCGCAATTAATCCGTGGACATTTTCTCAAGCTATTAACACGTTTTTGGAACCACTAGACGATTGGAACTAAATGACGCTTTGCACCACTAGGCCCTTTCAATGTATGAAAATTGTTCGCATTGCTTGCTATCTCATAAAAAAAAAACTATCAGAAAAAGCAATTGCTTGCTATCTGAAAAAAGTTTATAAAAAAAACTGGAGGTTTCCTAATGCATTCAATGAATTATGTGTCCTCAAAAAGGATATTCCTTACTTTTTCATAGTCTTACGGTTTTTAAAAATAACCCAAATACTGACTGTTATTTTTATTTCTCTTTTCTATTATAATTAAAATAACAATCCACAAAAACAAATTTTCGATCAAATGTTTCAAAGAAGTTCAATTTACTGAATACTGATCGTTTAAAAGGTTGTTAACACGTTGTATCGAACATTTACATGCGCAGATAAACCATACATACATATCACAGTCAAATACAATACAACGTGCACAGCGAATGATGTAGAGCAAATAAGATATTTCTTATAAGATTCTTATTGAGACAGGTAAACATTGAAGACCTGTTCAACTAGCCCAACACTGAAGAAGGCAAATGCAATCTCCATTAAACGATCAATGTACAATCTTTAATTCCATGCAAAGTTTGACATAATCGATGTTACTTTGCTCACAACAAGATTATCCCTTCCCCACTAAATCCCGCTCCTGGCGCCAGAGTAATTTTATTGGAATGCTCAACGCTTCATTGTACAATCCATCCCACTCCTGACTGAAACCCAGTAGCGCACCGGCACGTCACGATCTCATCACAATTTCCAACAATTCGTCACACTCTGTCATCGAGGTAATTTGGTATTCCTTTCATCTTCGCTCCCGTGCTCCTCCACACCATGGAACCTGTTGGGCCACGAGCCACTGAGATCAAGCGAACGCCAAGCCTGCAACTTGTCGATCAAACGGTGGTCACTGTTAAACCGATCGTGCCCAGAAACGGCACAACGTGCGAAACGTGCGGCTCGCCGAAGAAAATCCTTCACCGGATTGCAACACAGCCGCGTAATTTTCCTGCTCAATGGAAAATTGATTATTCAAAGGCCATCGCCGTCTGCGAGCTGTTCAATGGAAAAAACGGAGCAGCACAGGTAGCCACGGGAGCGATGGAAAAATCGGCTCGCACTGTAACACAGATCGAGTGGCGGTAAAAAAAAAGAATTAAGCTAATGTTTGGTGTCTCTTTTTTGTTGCTGTTGCTGTAGTAGTTGTTGCCGTAGCAATTTGTACCGAGCGTTAGCAGCAACAAGAGTAGCAAAAATACGACATCCTTTCTCTTACGGCAAAGCTCGCGCGATCTAAGCGTGCCCTCCAGCTCAACGGAAGGCTTCAATTAATGCAAATCATGCCTTGGCGATCCAATGACGTACATGTCATCCCCCCCTCCCTTTGCGGTTCAATTCTAGCGCAGTGGTGGTGATGCTTGGAAAGCCCGGTTTCCCGCTCTCTTTCCCCTCCCATTCCACTGCCTTGCCATTGCAACAATTTTCGTCATCGTGGCGTTGCGCGGCGTGCGTGTGTTTGTGAGTAAGGCAGTAAGATCGAAGGTGCAAAGTACAAACCATGATACATCGTTCATCGCGTACGTCGTTCGTCATCGGATGGTAGGAAAAAACACAGCTTAAAAAACCAGTAGTGTCCAACCAACAAACAAAAAAACTGATGGAAAGATTTTACCGAGAGCAGCTGCTGAAGAGTACTTAAGGAGTTAGCACGAACCGATAGTACATATTAGTCACAAGCAAGATGCCTCGCAGGTGCAAAGCAAAGGTTGCACATCAAACCAGCTAATAAAATGTTGCTTTCCATCGTACAAATGCTACACCGGGCGGGATAACCTCCAAAACGGTACGCAAATGTGTGCACACCAAGCGCACTTTAGCAGCGAATGTCCTTGCTGGTCTTAGTTTTAACGACCCGGGTCGGAATGTCACGCAGTGCCAGCTTTCGCCACTCCGACGACGACTAATCCGACGAATCCTTTGCCGCGCTAGAAAGAGCTACAACAGCGCAAACTGCTTGTTGACAGCCAACAACGACGTTGCTGTCGTTAATCGCGCGTTGTACACGACGCTGTGCCTCGTCGTAGATTGCCGTTTTGTCCTTTTGCTAATGGGGTCCGCCATTGCTCGTAAAAACCGTGGCCATACGACCGATCAGTCGAAGACGCTGATGGCCTGGGAGGCAAACGTCAAGGACGAGCTATTGTCGAGCGGCTGCAATCACAACACCTACCACCACCCGTCGCGTGCGTTAAACGTGTGCCATTTGCTTAGCCACAGTTTTGAATTGCACTCGTAACAATGTGGTGCAAGATCCGTCGCTGACCCTTTAACGTTCCGGAGGGATCAAGTTCATGATCAAGCGGTGTGTGTGTGTATGGCACTGCACTGTCGGCCCGTGATGCGGGAGAAAGATTTCTACCGTACAAGGCACTGTTTTGAAGACGAATGTAGTAACAAAGAGGTAAACAAAGCAGCCATGCCCTCTCTCTCTCTCTCTCCCCTTTTGACGGGTGACCCTGAGCCGAAACCGACTTTCGAATAAACGCATCTGGCCGACGGATCGTGAAGGCGTAGGACGCGATTCGCATAACGCACCACCAAATTCCACCCATGCTGGAACGTAAGGAACGTATGGAAATGGCTCAATGTTACCGGGCCCGGGCGGTTTGGTGGGTTCCATTGTCTACCACGGGTATGAAGACGACGACTTCTTATGCCGGGCACGTATCGGCCATAGCCGGGACAGGGCCAATCGGTGGCACGCCACCATGCTTCGGTGTCTTGGTGAAATGTGTAGCATCATAGCGCCAATTTCGACAGCCATCGACCATGGTTCCGTTTTGGATTTGGGCGCGTGTGTTTGTGTGTCCGTAACGAGGGAGTTTGAAATTTGATTGGAACGCAACATCACCGCCATAATGATGATGATGAGCAGCGCTAATAATTCCCGAAACTCACTGTACACAGTTGGACGCGTTTTGGTATTTGGTGCCGAGTTTTTGGGTGGCAAGAGGCTTTGCGCTGACAGTGACCTTCGTCGGTCGGACTCGGTGTTGAGCAATTGAAACGTACACAGCCGTTTTGCGTGCGTAAAATACTGCTGTTGTTGCTTGTGAATGTATTTCGTGAGTCGAAATAGAAATTAGAAAAATTGGTACAGTCAGAGAAATGTTTCAAGGGCTTCAGTAGGTCCAGCAAGAAGTGAAGCTTTTACTTAAGTCACAAAATAGTTGACGACCGAGAGCAGTAGCGTATGATCGATGATTAAATTTGTCAATACAAATTTCACAAGGCAACAAATAGACATATTTTCCTTTACTAGAAGTCATTTAATTGGTAAAGTGCCTAAGAGGTAAGACTATAAGTAAGTTGTCTGCTTAATAATTTTAACTAAATCTCATACTATCCTAGTTTTAGTAAAGATCTCCTAGTCGCACAGAATTCTAAAAAAGTTTAAGGATAGACAAGTTGAAAAATATAGGAAAAGCTAAAAGCTAATTCTTGAAACTTGACGGGTCTTTTAAATCGGGAAGGATAATCAAGGAAACAAAAAGTCCACCTAAGAAAATTCAAAGCAATCTGCAAAGTTATTAAAGGTCTGTATGCATCGGAGAAGAGATTCATTCGACCCAAAGACAGTTGGTCGCGGTGGAATATACAGCAATTCACGAGCCCTAGATTTCTGCAAGGGGTGTATATTTCAACCGGTTCAAGAAAGTCTAGGGAATCAAATACACTTTTTTGGTAATCTACGGGTTTCATCGCGAAACCAAATTTGCTGATTGTCCGCTATCCATGCAACGGTATATTTCTTCACCTAATAGTAACTAGAGACATGCCGGTCATCAAAGTCATATTCCAACGACTAGAACCCCTGTAGTAAGAACAAATTATTTATTGTTGTACTTAGCTAAGTTATGTTTTTAATTTAATATATAACGGATATAACGGATATTAACAGAATATAACGGATTTAATCCAAGATTTAATTTTAAAATCAAACGTCTTTTGCTGCCATCATACCAACAACATACCAATTAGATGAAATTTCTATCG
This sequence comes from Anopheles merus, assembly GCF_017562075.2. Lineage (NCBI taxonomy): Eukaryota > Metazoa > Arthropoda > Insecta > Diptera > Culicidae > Anopheles > Anopheles merus. Next base: position 41,224,655 of record NC_054082.1, read on the forward strand.
AGAATATTCCAAGATTTAAGACTTTGTTTCAATAATATTTATTTTTGTTATATTTTGATACATTTCACACCCTTCATCATGTTATTGCTAGAGATATTTGTACAAAACGATCAATAAATATTCCCAGAATAACCAAAAAGGAAGAGGAAGTTCCCAATTGTAGATTCGATTCGAGATTCGAGCTGATTTAAAGATATATACATATTTCCTCAAAATATTTCTAAGGAAATGCTATTGCAGATCGCTACAGAGTAGATATACAGCAATAATAACATAAAACAAGCAAATGGCTTCCATGCAGTTGATCTTAAATTAGCATGACATATCCATTTAAGTATCGCACCAAAGATCCACAATTACTTCCGCAGTTACATCCCGTACTGGAATCCACCCTTTTCCAGCACGTCACTGCAGATCAACTACATCCAGCTGTAAATTGAGCCTTATTTAGATCTCGTTAACTGCAATGACTAACGACGCTTCCCGGCACTGTATATAAGTTTATGGCCAGCCACTTACCATCGCTCTCCTTGCCAACATTGTCGTGTTTCGCAAATGGGCCATTCCATTACACGGCATTACATTGCAAAGATTCCCCAAGCATCCCGAGCCGCGGGTGTCCACTTGGCGCTGGTGTCGCGTGTCCATGTATTCAACGCTCACCCGACCGGAACCTGCGGTGTGCGGGGTAATTCCCAGATCCTGCCCGCGTGTCGCCACTGAAGCCGTTCGGTGTGTAAAGCTTCACAGGAAAATTATCATTCATCGTACACTACGTCAATCGTACTTGGCCACTTGTGCCTGTTTGTGCTGCACTTAACACCTTGCGGGTGGCTGTACGCGATGGGCTAGGAATGCTTGAACATTGCCCTGCTGCGCACCTTGGCGGAGGAACATCTCGATCTCTGCCTCTCTGTGTCAAGCGTTCTCGTGACGGAAGCCATGGGATGCCAATAGCACACACACACACATTTGAAGTCGCAAGGGTCAGTTCCGTCAATTGCAAACGTAAACTGCTGTCGTCAGTGTACCTCCTGTTATTGGGCTTACAAAATCAAGCACCGGAGAATGAGTGTGCTCTCGTAACGATTGAAGGATAAATCTGATGCTACGCGTGGATTTCCCACGTCCTACGCCGGTTTGGCAGTGTGTCCTGAGCGGCTCCTCTTGACTCACAGTCGCCCTGCTACTTGAGGCGTGGAATTTCTAGCACCTCACACAGCAACCGCTCTGTCGCCAACCGGGGAGAGTCGGCCGATTGGGTCAACAGTTAAAGCAGTTCAAAGGCGCCAAGGTTTGCGCGGGCACGTGGGCACCACTGTTGGTGAAATAAATTTACCCAGCCGGAAGCTCGTGTCCCTGTGGCTGCGGTGCGTTGGGGACGGGCACGTTTTTGCTCTTCTTTCGAGTGCTCCCCTCTGTGTAGTGGTCCTTGGCTGTGGCTTGTGCGCGATGCAAAACGTAAGGTTCTAACCACTTACGCCATAGAATGTCCGCCTCGCGGCCCCCCTTTTGCTCAAGTGCATCGGTGCATCGATTTAGCCGCCGATTAGATCATTACCGGATAATAGTGCACAGCACAGTGTCTGAGCACTGTTATCAAGCGCGCCACTACTTCCGGCGTACACGGTGAGCGGGTTATATTAATTCGCCCGCACAACCCCCCTCCCCCCCCCCTCCATCTAGCCAGATCGTTCTGGGTTGCTGCACGGTGGTGAATGAATCTCGCGCTCGCATCGGAACCGGTTGCACCGGACCCGGACTAGAAAACCTTCAATCTAAACCCAGACGGGCCGCACACTCGGCCGGTGCGTTCTGACCATCCGCGAGCGTCCCTGGCGTGCCGGGCGGTAAAGAAGCCTGGTAACAGTGCGCTTGCTCTCGGGGGGCTTGTATTTGATTGATTAGCGAAAAAAAATGGAAAGCGAACACGGCACGCTTTGCTTGGGCAAAACCGCAGCCCAGAGAGACACGTGAATCGTAACTTATTGGGTGTGCGTGGCTCTAATTGACCGGAATGGTTATTAAACGAGGTGATGCAAAACTGTGCCCCTGCACTGAGAGTCACACTACGAAAAAATGATGATTAATTGTATCCTAATTGCATTAAAAGGAATCATTTCAAACTAACCATTCCACTGGACAACTCTCTAACTGTCACCAAGTCCGCGCACTAGCTCAATGATTCTTTGTTCGCGCAAGCACAGCATACCTTTCCCTTCCCCCGTACGCCACTAGACAGCATACTGACAGCCCTCCTCCTACCACCCATAGATGCTGTCAGTTGGACCCATCACACACATATACACAAGCACACATAGTGGCCCGAAGTGGAGCCGAAAACACAAATGCGACAGCTGCTTGCGCCATCCTCGCGGTGGTGGCATCAACAGCAAAGCAAAGCAAAAAAACACGTCTTCTGCACTGCCCCGAAGGCGCAAAAGCACGCCGTGATCGGTCTACACGCACGCACCGTGATCGTCGACCGATCTTCAAACCTTTTTACACACCGAGAGAGAGAGAGAGTGTGAGAGAGAGGGAGAGAAATATCCGCAACTTTGTCTCGTCTTCTTCGACTCCCCACCCTGGCCGGACTGGTTCGACTAGCCATTCGGTAGAGCGAAAAGCCACCACACATAGAGAGCGAGGGAGAAAGAGAGAGAGAGAGCGGGCGTACAATTATCCGTCGTGCGCGGACGGTGCGGTCTCGGCACGGGCTGGCCTCAGCGTGTGTCGTCAGTTTACTGTTGGCCGTTCGTACTCGTGGTTGTGTTTCTGTGCGCGGTTTCTGTGAGTTTGTTGCGGCGGTCCCTTTTGCCACAAGGTGCTAAGGCAGAAGTGGTGGAGTGCAAAAGTGAAACAGGTTAGGGAGAGGATGGTGGTGGCAATCCGTGCCAGTGATTGTGCTTTTTTTATTTATTATTTGCTTATGTTACGTTCAGTCGTGAAGTGTACACCGTTTCTGATGGTTCGGGCAGATTCGTAGCAGTGATGGTGATTTTTTGAAGGATTTATTGACGAATCTGAAGACCACCACAAACAAAATTGGGGTGGAAATTTGGGTCCCGAGACAAGAGTGAATATTTACTGCAAACGAGCTACAGTGAAAAGTTTGTCTGTTTGTGTGTGTGTTTTGAAAACTCACCTACTAGTGTTACCCGTTAGTTGGCCCTTGTAACACCCCGCCCAACCAAGGATGTGTTAACTTTTATTTGTGGCGAAATTTAATTAAAAAAAAACACACACACGCACGCAGTAAACACATACTGTGCAAATGAGTGCAAATATCTGTGCGTGCGTGTGTGTGTGTGTGTTTGTGTGTCTGTGCGGTGGTTTACAACTCCGAGAAACCGAAAAGTAACCAAAGTGTACACCGAACGGCACTGAAAAACGGAAAACAAACACATACCCGCAAGCACGATAATACGCGATGTGTGCGAAATCGGAAAAGCGCGATTCGGAACGGGAAATGAAAAGAAGAACCTTTCCCCTCCGCCTACCCAGCCAGCGCTCTTCCCCCCTGCTCCCCACTTTTCGCAAAAGGATGATGCGAGGTTGAGAAGAAGATTGTCGGATAGGAAGGAAAATTGTCATTACGCAATGGGGCAAACGGGCGGCGGAGCGTAGGGGATGCAATGGTGGAGCAAACGTAAAAGGGAGCCACACACACACACACACACACACGCCGTAGTGGAAACCTGTCTGGAGAGTGAAAATGATCGGAGTTGGGTGGTGGTGGTGGTACGCTGCATTCAATGAAAAGGAAAAGTTGTGTGTGAATGAATTTTCATTTTTGGTTACGACAGGGTGAGATATTGGGGGAAGGGAAAGAAAATTGGAAAAAGATAATGGAAAGAAGGGCAGAAGAGGAAGAAGAAGGAAGAGACGCAAAAGGCGATGGTTGAATCTGTGTGGAGCGGGCACGATGCTGCAAATAGCAATTGCTACACAAGCTGCACATGAAGGGCTTTATCCGTACATTGTATTATTAAATTTCTACTCCCAAAATCTCAGCTTACATCACATTACACGGGGCATTGATTAGTTCGCTCGGGTGTCTGTGTGTGTGTGTTACAAAGATCTTTGTTATTTAGTGCGTACGATGGGTGCGTGCTACCTAGTGAATGTGAAACTAACAACGATTGATCGCTCGCGACCCTAACTAGATTGCTCCAAGCGTTTGCTGCATTATGAAATTGGCTGTAAAGAAAAACCAGCCATTGGTCAACCGAGTGATCAATATCTCTCCAGCAAGCTGAAGAAAAAAGGCCCCCGCCACACCCTCATAAATCGATGTTTTACGGGACATTAGCTTGGAATAGACACCAGAAGGGGAGACTACACAAAAAGAAGCCAACTCTCACTCTCATTTGTCTCGATTTCTTGCCCCGATTGCCCCTCCGACATATGTGAAGCAGTCTCAGGCCTGCTCCTGCCGTCAGGCCTTTCGCTTTTCTTCTAACCGACATGTGGCCCGGTTTCACAGATCATTATTGGGACCGAATGGGAACCGGGCACGATTCTAGCCCCTTTAGTTTTGATCGATAAAAACCCCAACCTATCGCACAAACGAAGAAAAACATCCCCCCCAGAACGACCCATAAACACATACACCGGGAGGGGCAATGGAAACAGCAACTCCCCCTTCTTTTTGCACAATTGCCATTCCGCGCCGTGCGCTGGAGGATGCTGTTGCAACATTATGCATCGTGCGAGGATAATGCGACTGGTTTAAAACAACGCCAGCAACCACCGTCCGGCTGCCGTGCTGCTCTCCCTTCCTCGACACGTTTAGGCCGGGTTCGATCCCCGGCAATTAGCTGCCGTATCGATTGCGCAGCTGAGAATTCGTTACGCTGTTGGGGCGTTTGTGACCTCGGTGCACTGCCACCCGCTCGGTGCAGGCTTCAAATTATAATGCACCGCAAGAAGTTCTACCTCCAAGGCGGGACGGCAGCCGGAGCGGCCCCATCGATTGGGTGCTTGTGCTTGGGAGGGACAGCCTCAAAGGAATCTGGTTACATAAGGTCAAGCAAACAGGCGCACTGGGCGGCACTCAGACCTTTGCTGGAATGCGATCAAAGCTCGTTCGCTTTCGCTTTGGTTCGCTCCGAACACGCTGAAAGTGTGGTTGAATTTCACAACCCTCAAAAACACCAATGGGGGGATGCATTTTGAATGAAACTTTTCCAACACGGATTGCCTTGAACCTTGTGCGTCCGGTGCGTCCTTGCGTCCGTGCTTGGAAGGTGTAGTGTCGGGTGAAGATCCTTGAAGCGATCCTCGATTTCACTCTCTACCTCTATCTCTCTCCCACTCTCGCTATCAGAAGAAATTGCCCGTTCGATAAGACATGGCTGCGATCATCCACCAAAAAGCGTCAAAACAAAAGACTTGAATGCGCGATGAGAAAACTTGTTCTCGTTTTTGGTGTCGCATCTTCGCTTAGACGCATCGCCACAACGCATCGCTTCGATTGGAGGAAGGCCTTTGGGGTTGTCGAAGAAGGCCTGCACCCGCCCAGTCAATGCCAACCAGCGGACACCACCGAGCCTTCTAATAGCGGTGGGCTGGCGCTTTTTTTTGGTTTTGCTTTTGCTTTTTGGTACACAGCACAGCGCAGCAAACCCACCTGTGTCCCTGAGCAACGTGTTCGTAACCGAGTGCGTGCGTGTGTCTGTGTGCTTCTAAGTGTGTTTATGTTTTGAAACACTTTCAAACTCCCCCCACAAGTGTACCGTTTTTGCAAGGATTCGCCATCACACACGCACACACGCTCGCACAGGCAACCTCTCGCGCATAGTTTTCTTTGTCCGAGGCGAAGGCTCTTCTCCAAATTCCAAGCCAACCCCCCCCCCCCGGCGATGGTGTGCAATTGCAGTTTTACCGTTATGTAGCCGATGCAGTTCTGTATCGGCTCGGTTTTGGGCCTCAGCGACAAGTGCATGAGGTCTCTTGGGGAGGGGAGGGGAGGCTAAGGGGAGGTTCTCCTCACTCACCACGTTGAAGGTAATTCACTTTCAGCCACCTGAAAACTCACCATACCGTGCGCGGTGAGCTTTGGGCCGCGCGGACTCGTTCAAGTTCTTTGCTGGTGGCTGGCTAGCGAAGAAAAAGAAGCGAACCGTAAGCGAACTCACCCTTCCCCCTCCCCCGTGCGCCCGTGTGTATGCCGTGCCAGAAATCGAAAGTTTCACTACTGCGCACGGGGCACGTGGGTAGGGTGGGGAAGAAGAAGGCTGCTGCGACCAGCCAAAGGCCTTCACGGATGGGGGTTTTTCTTGTGTGCGCTCACACACACAAGCTGGTGGTGGCTTTCGAGCGCCGCAACCCCGTCAATGATTCGCACGCAGTAGCAGGCGAAGAGAGAGAGAGAGAGAGAGAGAGAGAGGGGGTTGAAATGGAGAGGGTGGCCAAACCAGTTGCGCCAGCAGCAGGCGGCGGCGGTGGCAGCGGGTTCGGTGCCGCGCAATACACACAGATTGACGTGCACAATGCATACTGGCTGGTTGTTGTTGTTGTTGTTGTTGTTGTTGCTGCAGAGCACAACACATGTGGAGGGACATTTCTTAAGCTCTTCGGCAAGCAGTTGTCTCGCAGAATGAGAGTGCTGCAGCCGTGTAGACACACACACCACACACACACACACACACACACACACACACACACACACACACACACACACCACACACACACCACACACACACACACACACACACACACACACACCACACACACACACACACACACACACCACACACACACACACACACACACACACAACACACACACCACACACAACACACACACACACACACACACACACACACACACACACACACACACACTCACACACTTATACAAATAGGCGCCTGATGTGCGTGAGCGAAACCGCAACCGAAACGATCCGTGTGCGCAAAAATGGCAGAATTAGATAAGTACGATTTCAAATCGAATTGGATAATCGCTGTTTGCCCTCCTCCCTCCCTCGCTGGCCCTCTTTTTCGTTCACGACTTTTCACACCACACACTCCCCACCCAAAAGGGGCCGTGCGTGCATACGAGTGTGTGTGTGCAGTGCTGGTGCGGCTACCGCACAGTATTGCGTTCCAATTGCGGACTGCGCGAGACAACATATCGTGCATAATAATAATAATCGCAACCACACACTCATACACACTTCGGTGGTGTGCGGCAACCTGCACGGCCAAGACTGCGCAAGACTGTGACGATGGCTGAGGTTTTCCACTGGATCTTGCTCTCTCTCTCTATCCCTCCCTGTGCAAGTTGATCTTTGCTAAGCAGCCGCCCATATGGCCGCCGAAGGTTGGGCGAGCTTTTCGGCGACCTGTTGCCTGTTGCTACCGTCCAAAGATTTTGCATAATCCCACCCAGCTGAGGAATGTAGGACACCATCTGGACGTGCTGGAGCGACCGCTGCAGAACACGCGTCCAAAGAGGCCCAAGTTTAGGCTCAGCCGGGTTTCGCGCTTCTGCGACTTCTCCTGCTCGCAAGCAGTCGGAGCCACACACACACACACACACACACACACACACACACACACACACACACACACACACACACACACACACACGGATGCCCATCCCAGCTGTTGCTGGTGACAGTGGCAAACACATTTGTGCTGTTTTTGCACTCTTCCCTCGGTCGGGAACTGCTGACCATTGCACAACTTCGGTCGCCGTACCGCGAAAGAAACCTTGCCACCGCCTTGTGCATGTGCGCGCCCGCGAGCTCCCTCGGCCGCGCCGTGTTTTATTATGCTTTTGGTTTGTTGAAGGTGTGTTTTTCTTGCTTCTTTTTGCACCTCACACTCGAGCGGCAGAGACACGATGAGCAGGCATCCGGCATGTGTCCACCGCGTCTATGACTGTCCCTCTGTCAAACACCTTTAACGTCAAAGTGAACTCGTCGCCGTCCGAGCGGTTTCTATCCAATGGTGCATACACACTCACACATACACACCGAAAACAGCACACAACGCCCGTAACCGCTTGGCCTCGAAATGATGCGATGGAAATGTGAAACCGCATGGAAATGATGGGAAAACCCAAACCCCCGCGCACGTGCGTGCGCCCACTGTGTTGGCTTGCGTGTTGCGTGCGCGCGGGATTGCAATCGAACGCAGCAGCAACAGCGCCCCGATTTGTTCTAAGCGATTGCACCGAAGACACACCGAGCACACCGAGTGTAATCACAACACACGGGGGCGGTGGTCTGTGTTTTCCGGTTGCGTGGCTAATCACTGCGCTTCACGCGTACGGCATCATTGTTTTGTGCTGTGCTTTTTTTTATCGAACGGGCGTCGGACGTGAAATTCTTATCCGCATTCGGAACCGTGTTCCGGAATTGAGCCGTTCGATTGGCAGAATCGAGTGTGAGAACCGGGCAAATTGGTTGCTCATCTTCTCAATCCCAATAGGCATCCGCTTCCTGCTAGCCGCTCCCGCCCATTATGGCGAAGTAATGAGCGGGGACGAAAAAATGGGAGAAATATTTTAAGGCAAATTTGCAAACATGCGCAACGCCGTCGTGCATCGTACGTAGGGGGTAAACAAAGACGCACTACGCTCATTATGGTCATTAGCCGTCCTGCCTGCATTAGGCATGCAAATGCGCCCACCGCCTTACTGATTGATACCTGCATTAGCAAAATCCCAAAGCAAAGTCCGTCGGAGCGCTAACAAGGCGGCAAGGCCAGTCCGTGCTTCCGTGTTCGATTGGAAAGGATCTGGGAGAAGAATTTGCGCACTTACGCATGCTTTCCGAGGAGGGAGCAAATCATGCTAAAAGCTTCCTTTTTATCTGTCTGGACAGAGCTTGCCATCATTTCACCCTTAAAACTTGGCTCTTTAATTAACATTTTCTCTTCCCTCTTTTTTGGCAAGATATGAAACCTTTTCTGCTGGTCTGCTCGCGACACCTGCCGCGCAGTTTGACTTCCGCTTCGCCCACCAGATCGAATTGCTGCATAAATTTAGCCAGCCTGACCACATCCCCCTGAAAAGTACAATCTCCTGTCGTCCAGTCCAGCTGGGGACGGGTAGATCCTGTTTTATTTCCTACCGCGACCGTGTGCGACCGAAGTTCGACCGAAAGCTCACATTCGACCCTCTAGTCGAAGGCTCGTCTTGGCTGCGTTGCGACGCAGAAGAAAAAAAAACAGCGCGGGGAGGAATCACATCCAAATTGGCCGATCTCCGGTATCACGGTGCGGAACAGGTTTCTGGCTTGCTTTTGCACACACACACACAAATGCGATATGCGAAATTGTGAGCAACATAAAATGTGTCCCATTTGCATAAAGCAAATCTTTTCCGTTGGCGGGACGGCGAATATTAGATCACACGCCGATACAAGATTTGCTGAATATTTGCATGCTTTTTTCTTCTGTTTGAATGTTGAATAGCTCATGTGTGAATATTTGTGAGCGATCGGGCCGTGTGGCATCTGACAGCGTGCGTGTGTTTCTGTTGCTGGCCGGGTAAGCCACGCGGTCGGGCTGCTGCTGCTACTGGATCAAATTACTTATTCATTTTGTTGTATGATCATTTAGGCATTTTACACGCCTGTTTCTTAAAATTTTCGACCAACTTGAAGAGAGAACTTAAAACTGTAAGTGGTTTTCTCTCGTTTGCAAAGTGTTCTTGCGCCTCAGAGCATTCGAATTTTTGCTCTTGCCCAAACACAGTAGAGTGGCCTCAATTGTATACATTTGTTTGAGCGGTCTGGCAAAAACGGTGATCACCGAGAAGTTGATGAGATTCGAGCAAGAAATCGAAAACAAAAAAATGAAAAATTAAACAAAACAATACAAACAACATTCAAACACACCAACAACCACCGAAATGTTGCAATCTCATCCAACTGCCACAGTAGCCGACCGATCGCTGACGGCTTGACGGAGGGTTTGTAGCTAACGGTGCACACAATAATGCTCTCCACCCCTCCCTCAATCAGCCCTTCTCAATTTGAGTGTTTGTGTGTATCTATTTGCTCCCCCCCTCCCGCTTTCCAGTGAAGAACCGAAACCGCGACCGCGAGTCGCGCTGGGGGCCGTCGAACCGTTCTTGGTACGCCGTTCGGTTCTTGGCGGTTTGGCAACAGCGTCGATGTTGGTTAATTTGTTTTGCTCGCGGTCCCCCGTGCCCCGTGTACACACCACCTCACCACTTCAGCGACGTAACGAGAGCCATGAACTGTGTGGCTGGCTGTGTGGTAGAACGATCCATTGCAAGCGAGCCAAAGGCCTCCACCGTGTACGGCTGCCATTAGCACAAGTGTGGTTATACAAGAAGTCCTTCGTGTGATTGGTTTGAGCTGTGTGTGTGTGTTGCTGTGCAAATTGGTAGAGTTGTGTGCGTGTGCACACAATCACACACACATGCCATGTCCTCTTCATGCGAGCACCACTTTGGCTTGAATGTTTTTCGCGTCGGAAAACCAGTCGGACCGGGGGTTGCTTAATTCTGGTCCGAAACGAATCCGCACCAACCACAATCGCCTCGAATGTGTGTGCATGTGTGCAGCTATGCACGCTGGAGGGTCGGCGCTTGGCGGGTCGGTCGGTGCAGTGGGATGCAAAATGTTGAAATCGATGTTTGCTGCCCGTGCGCTGAAGCATTAGCGGAATGCAGCAAATTGAACTGCTGCTGCTCCATCCATCCAGGCTCGCCACTCGAAAGCTCGAAGCTCAGCCGCTCCAACTGTTTGGGGGGTGGGAGGTGTTAGGTGCGCGATCGCGTGCAGTGTCGTAACCCGCGAGCGAGGAGTGTAAGATCGTTCGCTTGTTTACTACACGTCCCCGCGCCACAGCGTTTGCCGCAAGGGGTTGTGGTGTGCTGCACGGGCGGGGTTTATGAAACTTTTTACCGCCATCTCGGGCGCATCGCGATCGGAAGCACCGACCAAACCACAAAAACCACAGAACGCCGTGTCGTCTTCCATCTTCTAGCCCCTCCTGCCCCCCTGTTTGCGGGTGGGAAATTACGCGCTTCGCGTCGGGAATGGGGCAGAACGATGCGGAACTGCTCCGAGAACCGAGCGTTGGCGGGGGATGAGCTACTCACTTTCTCACTGCCCACTACCGGTTTGCGATTGAGATCTACGGCGCTCGGAAGATGCTAATGCCTTTAGCATCAACCCTCTCCACCATTTCCCGCGTTGTTCCGCGCCGGCGCTGTCTTTTTTCAACGTCATCATCCTAGTGCCGGCTGCCGATTCCGTGTCCCTGTGCTGGTGGGAGTCGAGTTTGCACAGTGCCAATGCTCTCCCCCCTCCAACACGACCCCCCTCCCCCCCCCTCCCCCCCCAATCGGTCGGTGTCTGTTGTGTGTGCGTCCCGACTTTCAGTTCAGTTCGGTGCTAGAACTCGCCGCGGAAGTTGTGCCAAAACTGAAACGAAGCTGTGCAAACGTTCTGCTTCCGTGAGCCACGCGTGATTAACCTTTGCCTTTCCCTTGCAGTCAATGTAGTCGTGTTTCGATAAAAGTTTTCACCCCGTTTTATTTCGGTTAAATTCATCATCCGGCAACGTCGTGGTCAGCGCAGTGTTTCTGTGGATAAAGTGCAGTTCAGTTCTTAACAAAAGCAAGCAAGCAAACTGTCCAGGACTGTTCCGTGGACGCGGCCTGCCACCAGTGGCCACTGTGTCGGAAAACCGGACATTACAATCTACCGCCGCTGTGGAACAGCCGTAGTGTGTAGCCGCTTTTCCTTTTTTCTGTGGGGAAAACCACTTTCCCCCGGCCGAAAACAGTGCCCCAAAAGTGCTGGCAAACCCGTCAATTAGCAGCCAAACCGACAACGGAAGTGCGCTCACAAACAACCGAAAACCGCCGTTGCCGCCGTCGCCGACTGTTACGCCACCGGTGTACACCCCGCTCGACCAAACGGACGCACAGAAATACATGATAAAATGTTGATAACGTAAGTAGACCGGAAGCAATCATACACCTATTGTATGTGTTTGTCTAAAAAACACTATCTCGCCAGTAAAGTGATTGGTGTCACGTAAAAGAGTTCACTGGGCAGGCGGAGGCTGAACAACTGAATCGCTTTTTAAATAGATAGGTTTTACAATCGATTGGAAAAACAGAGGAATTGGAGATTATTGTTGTAAAACAGTTGGTTTAGTACCAATAGTACTTTTTCATAAAGACAAAAAATAGGTTCATTCTACTGTATGATAAATACGGAAATTGAAATAACAAAGTAAAAGGATCCTTAACTGTTTGAAAGTGTCAAACAATCCTATAATTAGCAAACATTAAGCTCAAGAAATATTACTCACGCTCAATGGAATAATTTTTAGCAATGAAAGTGGTTTAACTTCCAATAAATATGTTTGTAGTTGGATGAGAGTGTCTCTGAAGATTCGTTTGCAAAAATACATTTTTTATCTGCCTTCTTTTGGAAGTGTGTGTCAAATGAGGCCTGTTGAATATGAAAATGAGATGAAACGCATTATAACGGTACATGACAGTTGGATTAATGCATATGATTCGAACAACTATTAAACAAATTTCATTCGTAAAAAAACGTGTTAGCATTTGTGATATAAAAACTGAAACGAAAGAGAATGGCGAAAGTGCCTGATGTTTAGTAAAATTAACATTGGTCAAACTGAACGAAAACTTGTTTTTCAACATCAAAATAACATTAACATAAACACAAATGACAACTGCTTGAGAGGTGTACGAAACACCTAAAATACATGCATTCTGATTTGTTTTATTTTGTACAAGCTAAAATTGGCATTAGGCTATAGTTACTTTTTTAAGTGAAATGTTTGCTATGTATTATTCACATTTTATAAAGATGGGAATGTCTACTACCTTTACCGCAAACGGGGGTTCGTTGTCTGGGACTGTTGAAATCACCACAAGCAGGAAAGTTTATACGGGATGTGTGAAAAATGTAACCCACACTAGTTTTTAATTTAGACTTGGTACGATGTTAAGTGGTGGATTTCACATTTGTAACTGAAGGCTGAAGCTATTTGGATTTTTTTTTATTAAGTGTTATGCCAATGGTTTAAAAGAAGACGAAAAGATGCAAATTGTATTAATGTACACAGTGTTTCTCAACAACTATGTTCTGTTATTTCCCATATTCAAAAACACCGGATAAATAGTAAAAATAAAATATGGGAATGTCTTTAGGTAACCAGAAATAACAGTTGCATTCAACATCTGTTGTACTTTGAACTCAAATTTGTAGTGGGAAAAGATAAATATTTTATACAAACACTGTTTATACTCCCATTTATACCAATATATGTTTATACCAATCATGCATTGATTTATCATTCATGATTGTTTCCTGCTTAATTTACCTCTGGTTTCAACACACTAATTGACTGCAAAATATCTATTTTAAATAGGTTTTGCATTAACATCTGCTTCAACATCGTCCCATGGCCCCTATAACCCTTTCTGTGTATTTGAAACAGAACGCTTTCCGTCTGCTTAGCGAAGCAGAGAAAATTTCAGTAAACGATATCTGTTTTGTAGGGTTTAATGCAAACAGTAATTATGAATGTTATTATTTAAAAAAAACTCTAGATATTTTTCTTTGTTACATAAGTTTTTGCAAGCAAAACCGTCTTTATTTTTATAACTATTATTTACGCAAAAATTGTTCGCATTTTTTTACTGTTGACGCTTTTATACATATTCTTCATTAATGTTAACATATTGTTTTGGCCATCAGAAGCAATCCGCAATGATAAAACGCAATTTGTAAAACAGAGCTGTTTTTTTATTTTGAATCACCCCCTCACCTCCGCTTTCCCGTCGTACCGGTGCTATAGAAACGAAACCACAAACCGATCAACAAAGATTGATTGTGGACTCGCTCGCTGACGGTGGCGACCCGGGCGGCCAACCAGGTGGGGCAGCACGATCAAAGCAATTGTGTAATTGAGCCATCATCAACCATTCAGCGATGGCTAATGCGATCGTTTTAGTCAATGTTTTACAACGGCTCGCTAGCCTATCCGCCTTCCACCTTCTCCCCATGACAGCACGGAGCCACCGCGGGTTGTATCGTTCCGAGCTTGGGTTGTAATTGTTTTGTGTAGTGTTTTTCTCCAAACCGTGCCGCTCACCCACCAGTGGCCGCAGTTTCGGTGCCATCGGAGGCATCGTGCTTTTTCACCTTTCTTCGGCTTAATTGCGCCACATTAAGAGATGGTCGGAGTGAAACGACGAGCGCAACGAACGCCGCTGTGCTACTGTGCCGGTGATTATTCGCGTGCGCATTACGACATATGCCCGCCGGGGGGCTGAAATTGTAAGCTTGCCTGTAACACAGCAATAAAATGATCACAAGAAACATTCCGGTGACACCGATAGTGGACCGGCATGCCTCCGAGTAAGCGTTGTGTTGTGCTCATATTTAGGAGATGCTGTTTTGATGCGATTTTATGTGTGAATTGGGCGTGGAGAGGGTCCATATAATGTGTACGATATTATCTTTTAAATCAAGTTTAAAGCCATAAACCACATTGGATGGCTTTAAAGTGGAAAAAATACATTTTTTCGTACAACAACATAGAAGACTGCCATCATTCCCTTGACAGCTGCGTGATACTTTCCTGCTTTGCATACCAAATCTGCGACATTTTCTTTCCTATGTGACGAAGGATAAACGTGGATTTTAGGATTCTCTCTAGGATTTAAATATTCTCGAGGATACCGGCAAACCTGCCTTAACAGCAGTCGCAACCGCTGGCCCGTGAAAAAGACTGCAACGGCCGTGGCGGCGACGAACCGCCGACAACGATACACAAGCGACAACAGCGCCCGACTTGGTGTGTGCGCGATCGCGATGTTATACAACAAACGAGACGGCCTACATTTCCGAAGGTCAATTCAGTTTCGTTCACCGCTGCACCGGACCGGGGTGAATGTGTGTGCGTGTCGTACAAACTGTCTTTTTTTTGTTTGTTTGTTGCTGTTTCATCTGTTTAATCTTCCCTCCAGACTGTCTCCCCACCCCAGAGGGTTGGCCCACTCGGTTGGCAATCCAACAACGGCCATCCGCGAGCTAGAGTGAGAGAAAGCCTTGCGATGGCGCGTACGCCATTAGTGTGCGCCGTCAATAGACGTTTGGTAGTGTCCACCTTAAGCGGACGCACGGGCCCAGGCGCCTGTGTATGGGTGCGATCGGTAGCGATCGTACGATTGGCGACGCACCAAACCTCGTTCGAACCCATTTTCGATTCAGTGATGCGTGCGTGCGTGCGTGCGTGTGCTGGTGAATTTTACACCGTGCAGCCATCTTTCCTCTTTCATCGAATCTGGTATTCAAAATGCGAACCACCATTTAGCGAAAACCGCTCAGGTACGCACCACCACATGGCAGTTGCGTCTCTTGCTTGAAGGAGGCAAATGTTGCCCCTTGCCGCGTCCCCTGCGTTGCTTCAAGGCGGCTGCGATGGGGCTTTGCGTGGTACACACTGTAAAGTGCACGAGGTACAGAGGTCGGTTTCGATTAGAAAACCGGTTCGCAGGGCGGCGAGGCACCGCAGCGCGGAGAGCATGAAAGGTCGCCCCGCGGATTGAAGTCCAGGGGACCAAAGGGGTAATGGTACTGGTCATGGTACTGGGTGGAACGAAACGCAAATGTGTGACCCCGCTTCGGAGCGGTGGAGCGCATTAGCAGCGACGGTGCTGTAATAAGGGTAAATAAATGTTTCAGATTTCTAGCGTCCACCCGCCAGGGGCAGAGTACCAAAACCAATTGAGGATTGGTCATGACACAAAGTACGCACATCACGCCACTTTGCGTCGGGTTTTTTTTTTGCTTCTCTCGTCCCTTCTCTTGGCTCGCGAGTGACTCGGCGTCGAGAGAGGTAGATGGCCACGCACTATAAGCGGCCATCTTCAAGGTTAGCACCCTTTCGACTGTACTTAGACGACATGCGGGTGATAATGGGACGACCGCTGCTGACGATGGAACGTCACAGTATGTTTCGTTTAACGAGCTGTCTTAAAATGCTTCCCGGTTCCCATATAACATATGTCGGCCGTTTCGGAATAACACAATCACATTGTGACAGGTGGAATATTCGTACCGCTGGAACCGTCTGCGTCTGCCGTCCGTTTGCAAGTAATGATGTATATTACGGTCTGCCGGGCACTAAACAGAATCTTAATGAACAAAAGTGCAGACAACCCAACACAAAAGAAATATCGCCCAACACGGCGCAAAGTCTAAATATCATTACCGCTCAAATGCGTTCGCTGCTTAGCGGCCCCCGGAGAGCGACGGGTTGCAGGCCAACACAAAAACCCCTTTCCCAGACAAGATGGCGGCAAACGGTGGTGC
Organism: Anopheles merus; assembly: GCF_017562075.2. Lineage (NCBI taxonomy): Eukaryota > Metazoa > Arthropoda > Insecta > Diptera > Culicidae > Anopheles > Anopheles merus. The sequence continues at coordinate 41,241,009 of NC_054082.1, forward strand.
GTATGGTGAAACAAAAATGGTCACCTTTTTTTGTATTTGTTGGCTCCTTTGTTCGTACTGCTTCCTGCTTCACGGCCATCTTCTTCGAACCGAAGTGACTTCCTCGTTCTGGAGACGCACACCTGCGCGCATGATCCGTACCGTAGCGATCGAACTCGAAGCCACCTGACGTAAGACGAAAGCGTCGCCAAGCGTCATCGTTTTGCTTGCCTTGTGTGATGCGGGGTTAAAGCTGCGATGGAATGTTCAAAACTTAACTGAAATATTCTTTTAAATTTTGGAATTTTAATATTTTGCAAAAATCGTATCTCATTTGATTATTGCTTTTTTATTAGGCCTTACTCTCCGCCTTACCCGATCGTTAAGAGCCCTTTAATGTTGCCAATGCTGCAGCACAAAGGAAAAACTTGTCGGGTCCACCCGGGACCCGAGCAGACCCTGCAAGGATGATTCAGCGTGCGGCCAACGTTCCGGTGTCCTTGAAAGTTCAACTGCAAACGCTCGGCAACTGGTTTTCACCAACCCAGCCGCTGGGCTGCTGCGTGCTGGCCTCCCCGTACACGCCGAATGCTGTTGGAAAGCCCTCGCGCGGAGTTTTCGAAAGCTTCTGGCCTCGCGCACTGCTTGCGGGCAAAATCTAGCTTCCATAAACGAAAGCGGCGGCGCTGCATCCAGGTGTGCAACTGTACCCAACCACCCTGCGCTCGCTCGGGCAAGGGGCATTTTTTGTTTTCAATTGTTTTATTTTCATTCATCCGGCAAAGATCTGCGGCTGCGATCGCTGCGAAAGGCGGAAGTACTTTGCGCGGTGTTTATTTCGGTGAGCAGTGGATCGTCGATCACGAAACGACACACGCACACATATGCGGCCATAAATAGAAGGACCACAAAGGGGATTGGCCTGTTTGACCAGTGCGTGATGATGATGATGTTGGTGATCATGCTGATGGTTGACGATTGCGCAGCCGATGTTCACCGCTGTTTCGAAACGTTCGATAAGCAGTGTGAGGGATACGGGGGAGGCTTACGCATGGCATTAGCATAATGTGACCTTCCAGTCCCGGAATCGCCGGGACGGATGGGAAAATTTGTGTGACACGCCGTGTGCCAGAGCGCTGTCCGGGTTGGGGCAACTGATTTGTGTCAACCGTTGCGGTTACTCAAACTCAAACGAGGCCATTATCATCGTGCCTTTTTGAACCGGGTGTTTGGTGTTATCGCGTGGAGCTCACCGAATTGATCGACTTGGGACTCTGATGATAGACGCGATACATTGAAGCACAGTTTAACCATCAAAAAAACGCTCTCTCTCTTTCGCTGCCTCTAATAAACAGCTGCACAAGAGCAACCGGTCAAACCCAGTTAATTATCAAACCGATTTTCCGTTCACCACCAACAGACGGCGACTCACTGAAAACCTCTATCCTAGACCTAGTTGTATCCGGGCCAAACTTTCCAGCGGCTATGCGTCATTCCTCCGCAGGTCGTTAAAATTCCACTCCGTTATATAAACGTATCACCGCACGGAGTTCATCGGAAGGATCAAAGTGTGTGATCGTCACTGCAAGTGGACCGATCTGCTCGAGCGCCTCGTCTAGCGCTCGCCCTCTGCTGCAGGCAAGCTGAATCAAGGCTAGATGTGCAATTGCAATTAGTCAGCGATGGTTTGCCACTAATCGCGATCTGTGTGTGTGTGTTTTTTTTCACTCACTGTATTTGAATTGTTGGAAAATGGGTAGAAAAAAGCACCCTCTAATGTGCACAACAATTGGCAGCAGCAGTGTGGTTGCGGTTGGATTGCAAGCAAGTCGACTACAAAGCGCAACGAATACAATCAGGCGAAGCGAACGAACCGTTCAGCCAGTAATGAATCGCTGCCTGTATCTATACGATCTTTACACGTTTGCAGCAACAATATTGCAGTGCCGTTTGGTTCAATTTGACCCGCTTTGTGCTGTCTTAATTTTTTCCTAAATGCCTATTTTTAAACAATTTTTTCTACTTGTGATTAAAATATTAACTAACCCTGTTTTCCTATTTTCTCTCCTCTCTTTAGCGGCAGTGAGACGAGCGTGGCCACGATCGACGATGGAGGGACGATGTGGAGCAGACAGCATAATGCCGTCTCCGTACGGCATGCGTTCAAATCGTACGGCACCAAGAAGAAACCAAATCAAGTTCTATCGAATCTTAACATGACAGTAGCCAAAGGAACTATGTAAGTACACCCGTACAATGGCCGCGTGCATCGTACATCACAACAAACATACACAGACGCTGCTCGTTTCGGTTGACCGCTTGGGGATGATGATCGCAAGCGCAAACGTTTCGCGTGCATCTTCCGTCATCCGAAACCTGTTTGTGGTACCGATGACTCATCATGATCATGTTATGCGCAAAATTGTTATGATGCTTTTTTTGGTTGTGTTTGCAACACACCAGACTTGAGATTGCTTTAGCTCAACGCTGGTTCCTGGTTGGTTGGACAATTTTGCAACGCTGATCTTGTTAATTATTTTTGCCCAGCTTCGTTCAATACGCTCATCCACATTGTCTTAACGCGGTTTCTCTTATTAAAAGCCCCCCTTCTGAACTCATTAGGTTTGTGCGTTTTTCGTTCGATACGGGCACGGCGCGTTCCCTTATGTAATGTTTACGGTTTTGGCAACTTGCGCCTTATTTTTGGCACGGTAACAGAAAAATCAATCACGCCCATCCCGCACTCCCATTGATTATTCGATACGGCCCTCTCCCAGCGGGCACGGATGTGAAGAGCATTCCGATGCACAGCGTTTGTACAGTGTGTGGAAATTGCCAAACGGGTGCGAGTTCGTTTGCCTTTGCGGATTAACCTTGAAGGTCAGTTCAAGTTGCTCGCCGAGTGGCTCCACGTGTGGGATGGTGGGAAAACCCCTGGCTTAGGTTGGGAAGAAATTAAAAATACAACTTGCAGAAATTGTGTTTGATCGATCGTGCCAAACATCTGTTGCTTTAGCAGACACATCCCATTCCACATACTATGCACGGAAGTAATTACGGATCGTGTCGGCGCTTTGCTAATCATCAGTAACCTTCCCCGTTTTTCACTCTATTGCTACGACTATCGCACCGGCGTCCCAAATGAAAGGTAGCAATTTTACTCTCAATTTATGTGGTGTGCATCGTTTGGGGCGCACTTCAAAGCCAGCGAACCATGTAAAAAGGTTGTCTATACTTGCACTTGCCGGCGCCGCAATCACCGTGTATGACGGGCTTTCGGTTGACCGAGAATTAACCTTTTTTGTGAATGGTGTTGTTGGGCGGAGAGGAATTTGTGTTTGTTAAAGCACACTTTCCCCGTACACACCTTGCTGAGCGTCCTTGCTAGCGTGTGGCAGCACCATTCCTTCGCGGGCGGGTCGAATGTGCAAGGGTCAGTTCCGGCACAGCCGTTGACAGTAACTATTTACATCAACATGCACCAGCATCGCTCGCTATTGTGAGGCAGTATGAAATGCACCGTGCCTAATGCGCGTGGAATGCGCGACCCTTTGACAATTGCATGATCATCGTTTGTTCGCAGAGGTAATTGCTGTAATCATGGCCAATTATACCACAGCTGAAGGGTTATGGGAGCATTGTCATATTCTAGGTGAATATCTAGATTATTTGATATAAAAAAATACATCGCAAATGGACTCTTCTTTAATGCACTTCAAAGGTTTACTAAAGAATGAATGCTCATAGCCTTTTTTCTCCTCGCAACTTGAAAGCAGGAAAGCAATCGGACACGGAATATGTACTTGAATATCTTTTGTTTGTGCTTGCTTCTTTGCGCTGCCCGTTTTATGATTTAATAACAATTGCCGCGGTACAATTTGGCGGCCACACATTCACGCCATGTGCGCCCGGGCGTTTATGATGAAGCTTGAGCTCATTTCACTTATGACATGTACACACATTGTCTTCGTCGATTCGTTCGAGTGGAATCATCCGACTCAGGGCCCGGGGTGTTTCCGTTTCCTCATATGTGTAATGTGAACGCGCCCCGCCGCCTCCTGAAACCAGGCAACAATCACTCGAGATTCGTTGCGTACCACACTCGTCCTTGGACGGAACTAGCTTCCGGAGCATTGTTCGATGAGCTGAGCACCCGAAGACACGTTTCAGCAGTAAAGCTGAGCATGTTGGAGCTGTTTGAGGGGTTTCAAATACAAAAAAAAGTTATTTGAAACTTTAAATGTCAAGGTGGCTGAAGGGATCCCTTTTTTCGTCGTTGTTGTTATTGTCGGGAAGGTCACGGCAAGGACGCATCACCATATGGGACAGGTTAACTCGCACAGCTTATCAGCAACGCGAAGTAAGCATGAGATATAAAAAAACACCGAAGACACATAACCAAACAATAAGTAAGCAATATGTATGGCAAGACCGCTTCATTTGTGCAATTAAAAGAAAAGAACAATAAGTCACGGGCAAAGCCAAACTTTGTCGGCCATATCAAACGACTCCATCGCTAGACAATACATTTCAATGCGGCCCGAACTGACAACGACAAAGACACATTCTTGCCCGTCCAGCCCGAAGGGTTGATGGCCATCCAGAAGCTGTAGCAGAGCTCCTTTCCGGTGAGTTTGGTCGCTTGATCGCGCCCATCGCCCCATCTCGGGACGAGTGCAAGTCCATTAGATGCACATCTCGGCCGGATCGGTACAACGGCGGCACAACTTTTATTTGCACAACCCTCACGGCTAACGCGCTTTATTACACTCGAAGCGTCAGGGAATGTGTGTCTGATTCCACCGTTCACCATTGCGCTTGCGAAGAGTCCACCTTCCACATCCACGATGGCCAGAATGATTATTTATTTCGTAGCCCTAAGCAGTCGCACGGAGGCCATCTCCAACGCAAATGGATATCCTCCAGTGGGGTTGGAGTTGGAGGTGTCCAAAGGCGCACATAAATCGTTGGCACGTGATCGGAATGGAATCGCGGGCGTATGGAATAGAACGCGCTCATTTGGTACGCGCTCGTATTCGTGCATCGATCAGTTGGCGTGCTTGTTGTTAAGCTGCCTGTGATGTGCGTTGTGCTTCTTGTGCCAAACTGGTGCCTGAAGGTGCTTTAGCACGACACTTTATGCAAACAATTAGCTCCGGTTTACGACGGGACCAGTTGACGGTGGAATCTAACTAATCAACAAATCGAGCGTTGACGTGTCGTTGTAAAAAAAAGCTTCGCTTTTTTAAACCTCTTCTTTTTCACAAACTTTTTCTTCCCAATCCATCCAGTTATGGACTTTTAGGAGCATCCGGTTGCGGTAAAACGACACTTCTATCGTGCATAGTAGGACGAAAGCGACTAAACTCAGGAGAAATATGGGTCCTCGGTGGAAAGCCGGGAACGAAGGGTAAGTGGTATCAGCAAGAGTCGTTTTATTCTGAACTTTCCCCAACTTACCAATTCTTGCTCTCCTCATCCAAAGGATCCGGTGTCCCTGGAGCCCGCGTAGGATACATGCCGCAGGAGATTGCTCTGTACGGTGAATTCTCGATCCGCGAAACGATGATGTACTTCGGCTGGATCTTTGGCATGCACACGTCCGAGATCGTCGAGCGATTACAGTTTCTGCTCAACTTTCTCGATCTGCCATCAGAGTCTCGGTTGGTGAAGAATTTGAGGTAGGTAGTCCCGCATAGTGTGGCGCGCATGAGAGTAGGGCCCTGTCATCTAACCTGTCTGCGTGTTTGTGTGCGATTCTTTTCCTCCCCAAAGTGGTGGCCAACAGCGTCGTGTATCGTTCGCCGTAGCCCTGATGCACGACCCGGAGCTGCTCATTCTCGACGAACCGACCGTCGGTGTGGATCCACTACTTAGACAAAGTATATGGAATCATCTGGTACACATCACCAAGGCCGGCCAGAAAACCGTCATCATTACGACGCACTACATCGAGGAAGCCCGACAAGCACACACGGTAAGGAGTGGCGATCTTTGACCTCAACGGCTTCGTTACTAAGACTGTGTTGTGGACGATCAATTCTTCCATCTCAATTTCTTCTCTTTTTCAGATCGGTCTGATGCGATCGGGTCGACTGCTGGCGGAAGAGTCACCGAGCTGCCTGCTGTCGATGTATCGCTGCAGCAGCCTGGAGGATGTCTTCCTGAAGCTGTCACGCAAACAGGGCCAAGCCAATGTGGCACCAGCTGAGCTGAACATCAGGTAAACCATTAGTGTGTGCTTGTTAGATCTTGCAGTAAATTAACCCAATCGAATGTTTCTTATCGTACAGCAACAACATATCACTGTCGGCACTGGCATTCGGCAACAAAAAGGACAACCCAGTCTACGTCAGCCAGGAAAGTGGTGTCGTCGGACTTAATTTCCACCAGAGCAAGGAGGTGCTCATCAGTGACAGTAACGGATCCACCATTGCTGTAAGTACACTCACTCTATCTTGCTCTCTTTCTTCGTGGTAGGATGTCTGATATCCTGTAACTTATTAACCAACTATCTCTCCTTTCTCATGCAGATCAATGGACTCAATGGATCTGCTCCCGGTGCGATCAGTCAAGCGGTCGAGTGCGATAACTGCACCGAATGTTCGGGTTGTTCCAACGTAAGTCGTACATGAACCCGCAACGATCACCTAAACTGGTTAATTATTTGTATTTTCCCCCATCTTTTTTTCTCATCCCGGAACTTCTCCCCACCAACCACCAAAGTTTACGTCGAAGGGAAAGATCCGTGCCCTGCTGGTGAAGAACTTCCTGCGCATGTGGCGAAACGTGGGCGTGATGCTGTTCATCTTCGCCCTGCCCGTCATGCAGGTGATCCTGTTCTGTCTGGCGATCGGGCGTGATCCTACCAACCTGAAAATGGCCATCGTTAACGGTGAAATGAACTCGACCATCGGGGCGGACTGTGCGTTCGATCCGGGGTGCAGCTTTACCAACCTATCCTGTCGCTACCTGAGCCACCTCAACACGACGATCGTGAAGGAATACTACTCGGACCTGGACTCGGCGCTCGGTGCGGTGCGGGACGGCAACGCTTGGGGCGCACTGTACTTTACGGACAACTTTACGGATGCACTTGTGGCGCGTATCGCTCTCGGTAGGTCTCGACGAAAAGGGCGTCAAGAGTGGAAGGATGTACTGCACTGTACTGTAATGGGATTTGCTTTTACAGGACGCGATGCTGACGACGAGACGCTGGACCAGTCGGAAATTCGCGTGTGGCTCGACATGTCCAACCAGCAGATCGGCATCATGCTGAACCGCGACCTGCAGGTCGCGTATCGGGAGTTTGCCCAGCAGCTGCTGCGAGTGTGCGACAACAATCCGAAGCTTGGCGATGTTCCGATCCAGTTCAAGGCTCCGATCTACGGTACCAACGATCCGTCGTTCACTGATTTCGTCGCACCAGGAGTCATTTTGACGTAAGTGTTTCTGCCCCACCCGGATGCACCCGTGCAATCGCCGTGTAAGCTTAACGTAACCACCCGTTTCCGATTCCGCCCTCTTTCCACAGTATCGTGTTCTTCCTGGCCGTGGCGCTAACGTCTTCCGCGCTGATCATCGAGCGTACCGAGGGTTTGCTGGATCGATCGTGGGTTGCCGGTGTGACGCCGAGCGAAATTCTGTTCTCGCACGTCATCACCCAGTTCGTGGTGATGTGCGGCCAGACCGCGCTCGTGCTGATCTTCATGATCGTAGTGTTCGGCGTGACGAACAACGGCGAGATCGGCTGGATCGTGGTGCTGACCATCCTGCAGGGTCTGTGCGGTATGTGCTTCGGGTTCGTCATTTCGGCCATCTGCGAGCTGGAGCGCAACGCTATCCAGCTCGCCCTCGGGTCGTTCTACCCGACGCTGCTGCTGTCCGGCGTGATCTGGCCGATCGAGGGCATGCCGCTCGTGCTGCGGTACGTTTCGCTCTGCCTGCCACTGACGCTGGCCACCACGTCCCTCCGCTCGATACTGGCCCGCGGCTGGAGCATAATGGAGCCGGACGTGTATATGGGCTTCGTTTCGACGATCGCCTGGATTGCGCTGTTCCTCGTCATCACGATGCTGGTGCTGAAGTTCAAGCGCGGCTAAGCGGCGCGATGCAAGCGACGAGCGCGTGCAACGTTTCCATTGCACCTGCCATTTGCAGCGTGTTGTTGTTTTAGCGTGTGCTACGGAGGGAGCAAACCCGACAGTCCCGATCGATATGGATGGTCAGCATCCGAACGATCAAACGATCGTGGGATGTGCGCAAAATAGAGAGGAAGAAGAAAAAACTACCAGAAAGCATCACCGAGCATGAATTACAGGGTGGTGCTTTTAAAAAAAAAACACACGCACACACACACACACACAATTTGAATTTGCTCAATTGTACGTATTGGACTTTCATACTGTTACCCTCTGTTTTTTTTTTTAGTTAATCGTTTTTCACACTAGCGCTTTACTACTGGTATCGCTTTGGTCCCTTCCTGAACCGACACAACAACAAACAAACAAACACATACTATTGTTTAGTGAGAATTTCCAGCTACCTCTGGTTGCGATCGCTCGTACGAGTGAGGCGGGAACTGGAATATTCTAATGCGTGTGCGGTGCCGGCACGCTGTCTATTGGCTGCCGGCCACCCCACCCCTTATGTAAGACATAATCGAATCGGTACATAAAGAAGTATATTTGCGATCCGGTCGGCGTGGGATGCGTGGGATTTTGAGTGATCGTGAGCTACACTACACTAGCTGGGATGCATGGGAACTGCGCGTGTATGGGTAATATGTATGCATGTGTGCGTGAACCGGGCGGGCGTATAAACATGGAGATTGAGAACCGTGTTCGTGTGGCTATTAATATTGTACGAGTAAATAGGGTGGGGGTTTAGTTTTGAGACGAAAATTCGGGATAAAGTGACAAGTACACAGATACAACAACAAAAACAGCAACAACAAACAAACAAACAAACAAACAAGCAAACAAGACAAGCTAATAAAGCAACGAACAAAGCAACAACAAAAAAAGGAAACAACGAAACATTATACACGAACGCGTCAATGTGAACTGTGATTGTAAAGCAATGAGCAAAAGCTATATATTTTTTTATTATAATATGTATCATCATACCAGAGTATTTTGTATTAATCTTATATGGTGTAAAATGGAAGATATCCCAAAACGAACGGTTTACACACAAACACACACACACACACTGGCAAACACTCACAAATACGCAACAGATACAAACACATACACACAACACACATTTGATAGTTTGTCCGTTTTTCTGTCAAACCTTTGGAAAACTTTGTTTTCCGGGAGGGTTTCATCTTATCTCGAAGAGGTGGGAGAAAAAGTAAAGAAAAGGCCTTCAATTCAAACCAACTCATTGCATACTTTTGAACAAATGAATGTGAAATTTATGTTTCCCAATAGTAGACCATACGGGTGAATGTGTTTGTATACTTTGCGCTGGGAGTTGTGCGTGCCGTCTATATTAATTCCGTTTTCTATATATTAAATCGGTCTTGCACACTTCCTCCCCTTTTCTTTTGGTCCCTATCGATCGTAAGCAAAGCAATAAATTTAAAAGATTTGTCCAATTGCCGGTACGTGAACTACGGTACGGTGGCTTGAGAATTGAGTTGCCGAGCAAAAACCATATGCTGGTGGCAAATGCAAAGACACCCTTCCCGGCAGGGTGGCTTGGCGTGTACATTTGGGCGTAGGGTAACAAGTAGGAAAGAAGGCACCCGGGGAAATGTAGCTTCTTTTTCCATTTCTTTTATATTAATATTAAATGCATATGAGAGATGCTTCGGCCTGCGGCTGCTGCCCAAGATTCTTACCTTATCGAAAGGACGGCTCTGCGGTGGTCGCAGGTCGCGAACAACTTTGTGAGGGCAACATAACAAAAGCGCATATATCTTATGTAATACATTTACGTATGGGTGGGACAATTAAAATGGAACAAGGAAATCCACACAAACATACACACACACACACAACACTTACACGGAGACACAAATAAAACACGAACAACGAACTAATATTAAAAATACACTTTTTTTCTAGTACCAGGTTTCTTATCCATCCTGTGTTGGACTTACGTGCTCTTATCTATACTTAAGAGTAGACTTGACTTCGCTGACGGCGTGTATGACAGACAATATTAAAAAAAAATACACACAATAACGATATACCAATTGGGTGGGTTAGAAGAAGAAAACAATATATCGACGCAGCAAACTGGTCTATACAAATTGGGGCGGTACGCGTTGTTTTGAAGTAACGTAAGAATCGTAAGGAGCAAATAGAAGCAACACCGCCCACCGGTCCCGGTGGTGTTCAACTGTATCTGTGGAGGAAAAAAAAATGAATGTCAATAATAATAATAAATACATAAAAATGAATTTTGTTGCTTGTTGATAGAAGATGAGTTTGGAACCGATGACAGTTGTAAAAAAACTATTCCTTATTGAAAAATGTTAAATTTCTAGAGCAGGACTCGATTTGCGTTAAAAACACTCGTTAAAAACATTCCCGCGGGCCGCAGATGAACCAAGTTTTAGGAATGGAGGGGAATTTTTAAACTGTTCCAAAATTGTGTTTATTAAAATCATTTAAAAAAACAGACAGGAAGGATATGATTCTTGTGGAAGTTGATGGTGTTTGGCGTGTTTGAGCGACGCATCCTCCGAACCATGTTTGGCGGTGTGTTCGAGCATGGAGCGTGGAGGAGAAGGATGAACCACGAGCTTGCTAAGCTGTACGGCGAATCGAGCATCCTGACGGTGACAAAGGCTGGCATGATACGATGGCTGGGGCATGTCACGAGGATGCCGGACTCGTGCCCCACCAAGAAGGTGTTCGTCAGCAATCCCCAGTTCGGCATAAGGGGCAGTAGAGCACAGCGAACTCGATGGCTGGATCAGGTGAAGCGAGACCTGTCCGAGATCGGGATTCTCGCTTTTGTTGGCCTGCTCTCGATAAAGCACGTCGACATAACATGACCCGGTCAACAATCGTTCACCAGGATGTTCAGTCCCTGGCTGCAGCATCCTTTTACATTTGCTTTTATCTAGAATCAAATCATGTCCATTTCTTCACGATGTATTCTATATTCTTTGATAATATAGAAAAAATACACTACGGCTTCAATTAATAAAATTGGGAATAAAATTATGCTAAACTTGATATTAATTCACACCGTCAGTGACGATCGCCTTAACTCTGAAACATTATTCCGGATATGTGTGAATTTTGGCGATTACTTTACAGCTCTTTAAACCTCATATTTCGTCTTCACACTTCGATCAAGATACTCTTCGGCTAAGCGAGTGCAAAAATCGGACCAGTATTTAAAAACCAAGAAAAGCCATACTGAATATTTTTGGAACTAAAGTCATATAACAGCCTCACGAAGTGCAAATCCAGCCCTATGACAACGGTAAACGCAAACGCTACCTCATAATTTTAGCACTACATCGGTCAATATTGACTAGCCATTTTGTTAAGGAAAAGAGATACTCCGGCATAGCTGAAGAGCACCTCCATCAATCAAGCGAAGAAACTGGTGTTTCATTTTGTGTTTTCCGAATTTCCGTAGTAAGCCTCAACGTCAAAAAATGAGAGAAAATATGAGGAGTTCGGCCTTTGGGCACCGTCACTAAACAACTACTAAAACACATGCTACTTGCCATCTTTGCGATTATGTAATCAAAGAAGCCACTAAGGGTAAATTACACCATTCTTTTAATCTATTACTTAGATAGAATGTCAGAAAACGGGGTGCTAAGCAGACCAAAATTAGTACACTCATTTTTCTTGTCTTATAATTGAAAAATCATGTCTGCTTCTGTTTTAAGATTTCGCGGGCCGTATGTTTGACATGTCTGCTATAGAGCCTTAAATTTAAACATTGGAAAAATCACCTTTGATCACATTTTATTGGATTCCAAAGATTAATTGTAGTATAAAAATAATATTCCCCCCGCTTAGAATACTAGGGCCGATTGAGCAAAGTGTATCAATGCATGACAATTTCTTCAACTCCATAAATTTAAACTTGGATCGAGTGCTAGAGCTGGAGAGTATTTTCCACGCCGTCAAATTATCACTACTTTATCCTCTATCCTCTAGTCTATTTAGTGGGTTATTCAAATAACACTTTCAATGCGATTTTTTTCATGTTCCGCTTTGCTCAACTATTTTTTTTTGTTCTATTCAGTGAAAGCTAAACTTTCTCCATTATTACGTGCATTGTGCTTTTTAAATGTAACAACAAAAATTATATACAAAAAAACTATTCACTACCTTTCACAGGCTTTAAGCGTTCTCGCAGGCGCGCAAATGACCATCAGTTCCACCTGGTTGACTGAGTAAATTTATTGCCATTTATCACCACGAGCCATCACCCGAAGCGAGCGTTGGACCCGCCGATTGACCCGCTCCATTGTAGTTTCAGTTGACACTTTTCCAAGTGCGCACGGTCAAAAATGTGGCGCCTACCGACGGTACTGCTGCTGGTGCACTGTCTCGCGGTGGTGCATCTTTTGGGCTTTAAGTTTGTCAACCCGTGGCCACTGTGTCCAGCGAACGACAAACGGCTGCTCTCGCTGTTTAACCTGCTCTGCAACACAACACAAACATCCACTGTGACCACGCGGGACGCCTGCTACGGATGCTTCTTTAGGGCAGGGTCGCTCGCTGCCGGACCAACGCAGCTGGCCGCCATCAGCCAGTGTGCTTCGCTGTATCTCATCAACACGAGCTATGCCACCTGTGCAACGAATCTGGCGGTAAAAAAATATGTTATCCACTATCGTAAGTCAGCTAAATGTGACTAAACATGTTTTGCTTTGCAGGGCATCGTTACTGGATCGCGTCCCGTAATCGTTTCGCCCACCAGCGGCACCACTGTCGATTGCTATTCCGGGCATTGCGAGTTCGTCCAGTGCATTAGAAGGATAAATGGGAACATGCTGATCAACCAGTGCATTCTGCAAACGCTCGTCAATCGAGACCTGAACGTGGAGGCACAGCGAGTCGGTTTCTACGTCAACACAACGTCCTGCATACTGGCCAGGGCTAGATGCGATCCGTACAACCCGATCACGGGCCAGCTACAGCAGCCGCTAAACGTGCCTGCGGGCACAACCGGAAGGACGGGATCGAACTCGCTCCAAATTTCACCGACCGGCGACATACGTATCGTTTCATTTCCGGTGAAAGTAGCCGTTGGAGATGCGTTCTGCACGTCACGAACGATGCTCGATCAGTCAACGTTCGGGAATTCCATTTGCTAGCTCGATGTTGGAGCGATGAATCAACTCTCATTTTTGGAGGAGTTTACTCAATTTTTAATTATATTCGCATTATATTTTAAGCATTTTTAATAAAAAGGTAGAATTACACCCCATTACATCGATAAATTTCCGCCGTACCACGTGGCCCAGATAGAATTTGAATTGTAAGTGAAATATTTCAGTGAACGAGAAATATGAAAACATTATACATTTACTCATTTATTATGAAGGTTTTATGGTAAGTATATCATTTAACTGAGATCCAGAACATGTTTTGTTCTTACCAATAGAATTGCTCTGTGATTAGAATCATTTCATGGTTGTTTAGAACTATGCTGAAAAATAATAAATCTGCATGTTTGAATTTCAAATTGGATTATTTCATTTGGTGTACACTATGGTATTGAGTTCTCAGTGTTTCGTTTGTTGACTTGGTGTAGAGTTTTTTCTCTGAGCATGATATGCATTGTGCTTGCAATATTCGTACGAAATAAATTGTATTATTCGAATTATTATCAATTCAAGTAAAAATAATGCTAAAACTTTCGTCTAATTTGTCCGCCTCGTCTAAATTTCGGTTTGTTTACATGCCAAAAAGCAGAACGTCAACAACCGCAGTAGCAACAACAACAACAACAACAACAACACCTTATTTTGTTGACAGCTGAGCAGCTGTGTGAAAAAAATGTATTAAAAGGCTTGACTCATTTCACAATCGGCAGCGGATAAAAAGTTTTCATTCCGTGTTTTTTCGCTGCAAAACCAACGCCCTTGTCCGGCCTTAAGGTTCACATCCCGCCCCTCGCTAGGGGCCACAAACCGGACCTGTAATGGATAAGCTAAATCCGTTCGGGGCGCTCCAGCGTTCGATCGAATTGCTGAAGCTGGCAGACACGTCCAGCGGCAAGGAAAAGGTGGCCCATTTTGGTGTGATCAGTGAAACCATCGTCAACGTTCGGCCCGGCACGTCCACAGCGAACTCACCCACCTACCAAGGGCACATCAGCAATGCAGTGGCGGCCTTGCTAAAGTTTTGCGAAGAGCCCGACTCGGGCGTGCGTATGGCGGCGGAAGAAAGCTTGTCCCGCATCGTGCGGCACTGCGAGGTGGCCGGAAGCATCGTTCGCATCCAGCGCGATCTGTACCACGAAATCAAGAAGAACGGAAACGAACGCTCGCTGCGCACGGCACTGTCCATATTTGGCTACTACTGCGGCACGATACGGCAGCGGAAGGCTCGCACCTACGCCCAGAATCTGCTCCCGTGCATATTTGCCATCTTCAAGCGCCGTGAGCCGGCCCTGCTCGAAGGCTTGTGCTGCTTCACGGAGGTGTTTTGCACACACTTGGAAGGCTACCTGACCGACGGCGAGGTGCTGAAGATGACGGAACTGTTTCTGGAAGACATCGGCTCGGACTGTGCCACCAAACGGCGCTGTGCCGCACGGAACATGCTCGCCTTCGTGCAGGGATCGCGCAACGCCGACTTTTACGCCAACAATGCGTTCAACCGGTGCATCGAGCAGCTGCTGAAGTGTGGCCAGCTGCAGCAGCAATCGAACACGGTGCTTGGCGTGATGGGTTGCTTCCGGGCGATTCTGCCGATCGTGCTGCGTAGCTGCAGCGTGGAGAAAGCGATCGAAACGTACGACCTGTGCCTGCACTTCCTGCGCGAAGGCACGCACACGATCATCAACGCCACGCTGGAGGTGTTGCTGGTGATACTGGGCAACGTGCAGCCGGCGGTGCGGAAGGTGCTGCTGTCGGAACAGTGTGACCATCGGCGGATGCTGCTCAAGCGCAAGACGCTGAAAAACTCCATCTTTAAGATTAACCCTAGCGACAGTTTGCTTTCGTCGCGCAAATCCAGCACGGACGCACGGTCCGATGTGCTGCTGCGGCCCGGTTCCTTGCCGCTGCTAACCTCCACTCCGACGAAATTTGCTCTCCCCGTAGACGATCGCTCGCTCGCGTCCGCCTCGGACATTGAGCTGGATTCGCTGAAGAGTATGGATCTCGATGCGGCTCCCGCCCTACAGCTCGAATGTTCCGGGCCGCTGGACGGGGGAGCAAGTGGAGCGAACAGCTCCAGCACCGTCGCACCCGACACACTTTCGCTGAAAAGCCAAAAATCAACTGACTCGATCGGATCGTTCATCAACACGCTACTCACCAGCTCGAATGCGGCCGAATCGGTCACGAAGTTTTTCCGCAAATCCATCGACAAACCGCTGCCGGACGACGGGGAGGAGGAGGATCGGCTGTCGATGGACTCGATGGCCAGCAGCCACATGTCCTCGAACGCCGAGACGATACGGGCCGAGCTGGATGTGACGCTGGAAACGGAGCACGATACCGACCCGATCACCGTCGTACCGGCGCCGGGCGTCCCGGTTGCACCAACACCGACACCATCGCGGGACACGCTCGAGGTTCCGCTCAGCACTTCGATGGTGGCGGAGGAACTGGGTGCCGAAGGCACGCGGGAACTATTTATCGGCACCATCCACGATCAGAATTTGCTCGAATTTACGGCACGATTGGTCTGCTCGCGGTTTTTGCTTGCCGGCACCAAACATACCCTCATACCGGATGCAGTGGTGCGCGTGTCTGTCAAGAGCCTCTCGATGCAGATTGTGGCGGCCTGTGTGCGGATGAAGCCGGAGCTACTTGCCCTCCCACTTGAGAAGGACACGTTCCGGGAGGAGTTTGCCGTGGTGGAAATTTTAAACCTTGAAGACGCGATAAATGAACTCTCGCAGCAAGCGTCTCCGGGCGAAGACGAGCCGGACACTGCCAATGCCGGTACGCCGGTACCGGAGGAGGCCGGCTCCGAGCTGCTCGAAATGAAGGAGGATCACTTTGGCGAGTGTACCAGTGCGACCTACTTTGAGTACTTCTCGCCAATGTCGCTCAGCCTCGATCAAGGCTTAAAATCGAAGCTGAAATCGATCGAAGAAAACTTCTCGATCGACAACAACGAAAAGCTAAGTCGCGATCTGGACGCTATCCTTTCCCAGTCCGAACCGGGCCCGGGTGCTAGCCTTGCCGGGCCGCAGCAGGGATCCGCTCGCAGACGGGAATTGCTGGTCGTGCCAAAGGTGATAACTACCATCAAAAATGAACATCGGGTAGTGGGCAGTCGCCCGTCGACGGCCGAGCTGCCGGATGAGCAGAGGGCACTGACGGCGATGACGATTTCGAACCGTAAGGAGCCACCGGAGGACGAGGACCAGCAGCAGCTGCTCGCCGATGTGCTTCTGTTTTACGACAGTCCGGACCCGACGCTCCGAGGCACGGTGCAATTGATTGTGGGCAACTTGATGCGTGCTGCCGTCGATCGCTGCGGCAGTTATCGGGAGTTTCTGCGCACGAAAGTACCAAACGGTGCCACACAATCGTTCTTGAGTGAGCATAAACTGCTGAGCGTTGTTGTGCAGGTATGTGAAAATGATAATTATTTAATTAAATAGCACTAGCTACACTCATATCCTTTTGCATTATGTTTTAGGGCCTTTCGGATGAAATACACACGGTCGTCAATCAGGCACTATCGTCGGTAGAACTTTTCTTCAACGTCTACTTCCAAAGCCTTGCGAACGGCAACAGTCGCGCCGCTAAAGTGCAAAAACCATCCTCAACCATTCCATTCCAATCAGCTAGCAGGAATATATTTTTAGATGACGGCTTAATGGTCAAATCAGCACCGAATCTCCTACCGGGCTACATAAAAACGCTTCTCGATCGACTGCTGCTGCTATCCCACAACAAGTACTGGCTGGTGCAGTGGAAGCTGTTTGATTTGATCGTTCAGCTGGACTACGGTTGCATCAAAGCGCACGGCTACCAGGGCGACCAGCTGCGCGACCAGGTGCTCGATCAACTTTTGGCCGGTTTGAGCGATGGCGATCTCCGCGTGCGCAATCATGCGGGCGAACGATTACTTCACTTTCTCGAGTGTAGCGCGTGGAACGATTCCTCCGTGCGACAGAAGCCAAATCGCCAACCCAAACCATCGGTTGTTGGCGATTTTGTGGATCAATTCGTGCTCGGCACGTTCGCAGCACCGTTTGATCGTCGACGGCAGGGTAGGACAAACATGGGCGAAACAGTGCCAGACTACAGTACGGTGTGTCGTGTAATGTACCGGATTAGCAATCTGTTGCTGAAAGTTGGAGACAAAAATCTGCAGGTATGGCAAAATGAAGCGAGAATTGTGAAAGAGATATTTGTTATTGTAATTTTATCGTTGCAGGCTGGTATAATTCATTTTGTACGCATATTTATGGAAAAATATGACGTTTTCGATTTTGTCGACCTGTGGAACGAGTACAATCTGGTTAGCGTGCTGTTGAGCTTGCTGCTGGGGATGAATAGCACCGTTCTGGATCTTACCGTGCACGCGGATCTGCTCTGGATATGTTCCCAGATGATTGTTGGTGAGACTTTTAGATTTTTTTGTTAATATAAATGATATCGATTGATTACGCTTTCATTCCACCTCTTTTTAGCTGTTTTGTCAAGCAGCACCACAAACGCGGTAACGGACGGTGAATCGATGAACAAATTCATCATCCACCTGCTGAAGCTACACAACATCTACCATCACGTGTACACCAACACCGTCCCGCTGGTCATGAACCGGACGCAAAAGGCGGACATCTTCATGAACACCAAAGAACTGCAGCAAATCAACTGCTTCGGGTATTTCGGCAGCGACCACGCGTACATGAAGCTCTACCAGCAGGTGCGCTGCTCGATGGAAAGCTACCGCATCTCGATCAACGCCGAATCGGGCCAGAAGCTGTTCGACTGTCTGCGGGCAGCGACCGAAGCACTGTGGACGCTGCTGGAACTGAAATCCCTCTCCGCCATGACAAACGGTATGAAGTTTGTGGAGGAAGTGCTGCGCTACTTGCAAACGTTCCTGCCCCTCGAACCCGACCACTGTGTGCGGTGTGCGCGGTTTTTGCTGCGATTCGTGTTTCATGCAAATTACACGAACCGCACGGCGGAGGTGACATACTTCCGCCAGGCATCACTGGCGGAAGCGCCGAACGCGGTAGCGTCGGAGGAGTTCTTCGCCCGTTACTACGACTTTTGCAAAACGAAAGCGAAACCAATCACGCCGGAAATCGGTGCGTTCGTGAAGCTGTTCGAACCGCTGGTAATAACGTGCCTGAAGCTGTTCACCAAACAGCGCCCGACGGTGCAGGCGAGCATTTTGCAGCTGCTCTGCCAGCTGCTGGACTTTAACATCAACTACCAGCTGCTCGACGCTAGCAACGTGTTTGTGGAGTCGATCTTCAAGCACATCGAATCGATCGAACGCAGCACGATCGACGATTCCGAGGAGCTGGTGCGCCAGGTGGTGCGGTTTCTCTTTCAGCTGAGCGGGCTGGTGCGGGAGCAACCGCTGGTAACAATCCCAAAGATTATCAACATTTGCGACAACCTGCTGGCAAACAATGTGATACGCCGGACGGCCATCGCCTCGGTGCAGGCGCTTTCGCACGAGGTGTTTCTGTTGCGGCTGAGCCGCAGCAGCGCCCTGCCGAAGGTGCTGGAGGCAGCGGAATGCAGCACGCAGAAGGAGGTGGTGCTGAACATGCTGATAAAGTTCCCGGACGAGCTGGACGCGTACCGCATCGTGCCGATGATTATGTACAGCGAGCGGCTGCACGACGGCGACGGTACGCAGGCGGCAAACTGCGAGGCGGACGTGCTGGCCGCTCTGCTGCAGGTGCTGGGGGATGGGAAGTTGGTGATGCAATGCAACGCGGACTACTTTATCGTGCGGCGGTTGTTTGAATGTTTCGGCCGCAACCAGCTGCTGGAGAGCAAGGTGGTGCTTCGCTTTGTGGAGATATTTTACACCACGATCGTGAGCGAGTCGAGGAAATCGCTGCAGAAAATCACGTACGGTGAATTGATTTTGCGCCAAGTGTTTCAGCAAACGGAGGGAAGCTATATGTTGAACCACGTTGGTTTGTATCTCCACAAGCAACACAAGGCGCCCGAGGATGAGGAAGGAAAGGAGCGCGAAAGCGATACAGCGCGACCTACGGAAGACGTCGTGCAACCGGCGGCACAAAGCTTGGCTAAAATATTGGTCCGCTATCTTGGCGAGTGTTTCGCCGTTCTGGACGAGCTGAGCGTCACGTACAACCCGCCGCGAGAGACTGTTCAGTTCACGTACGATGTCATCGAGCGGTTCATTGGCACGCTGAACCATGCCACTGGTAGCGATGAAGTGAGTCGCGCACTGGCAGAACAGATGCCACTGGAGTTGATCCGATGGCGCTGCCTGCCAGCACCCGTTGCCCGCCGGCTGTGTGAGCTGCTGTTAAAGCATGGGTTCGATCTGGAGCTAATGCTGTCGTTGATTCGTAACGAGGAGTACAACGTACGAAACGATCGCATGGTCACCGTACTCATCGAGACGCTGCTGGAACACAAACCGAACGAGTTGAAATGGCCACGCAGCGAGGTGTCGGCTCTACTGGCCAGCGAAACGGCCCTCCTGTCCGACCAGTTCCAACCGCTGCTGCTGTGTCACATTGCGGATGAGGAATTTTCCAAGCAAATTGTCAAAACCATCATGACAGCCGTGGAAGGCAAGCTGTCCGGCGTTCAGCGCACGCTGCTGGAAAAGGCATCGCTCACGACGCTCCCGCTCATGTGCAGCCGGTTAACCGATCTGCTCGCCACGGTCAACATAGTGACCTCGCGCAACGCTGCCCTCATTCTCGATCACAAGCTGGGCGCGCTGGTGCAGCTCGGTGCGGCCGGGCTGAAGGATAGCGCGGTGCTGACCGTGCTGCCGGCAGGTGATTTTCACCATCTGTACTCTCGCTTCAACGGTGACTGCAGGCGGAAGTTCCCGAAGCTGTTCAAAACGCTCTCGCAGCTGAAGCAATACTACGAGAGCGTTCCGGACGAGTGTTTGCCATCGGCACTGCCAACCATCGATACGGCCGCGCTAAAGGATCTGTCCGTCGATGAGGCGTGGTTCCTGCGGCAGGTAGCGTACCACTGCACCGGCACTTCGTACACGAAACCGCGCCACATTGCTAAAATGCTGCACGAAATCAAATCCGAAAGCAAGCTGATCAACCTGCTCTCGAGCGGTTCGCTCAACGTGCGGCTGCTGCGTGACATTATTGTGGTGGCGTTCGAGAGCATGTTCCATGGGTTCCGCACCGATTGCGTGCAGTTCAATCCGCATCTAAACTACCTGAAGGTGCACCCGATGCTGAAGGTGACCCTCATCGTGCTGATGCGAAAGCTTGCCGAAGCGAAACAGAAGCCGGACGATACGGCCGCGACGAGACAGTGTGCCGAGTCGGTAATATGTTTCCTCGAATATCTGAAGCGACTGGAGCACCTGTGCCTGTTCTACATCGAGGGCAAGCTTATCGATCGCTTCGTAAAGGAGCATCTGCTCAAGTCGAACTTTTTCGAAACACTGCTCACGTTCGGCGGCGTCTGTGCGCGCGCTGTGGAGCAAGAGTCGGCCCAAAACGTTACGCACCGCGAGCTGTATCTGCGCTGCATTGGGACGATCGTACACCAGCGCTATCTGTGGAACGAGTTGAACCAAAACGATCGATACCGTGGCGATGTGGAGCAGTACATCAAACTCATGTACAGGCTGATCGAAGGATCCCTGCTGGACGAGCAACTGTTGGCCCGCCGACCATTACCGGCTGTATTTGAGCGCTTTATAGCAGCAGAGCATACCGATGCGATGGAAGTTTACCTGCAAGCGATCGTTATAGCGGAATTTGTGTCCGATCCGGGCGCGATGGCGAAAAACCTCACCATGAGTGAGGGTGTCGTGTCCTTGGTGGAATCGATCGCCATACCGCTGCTGAAGTTGGATCGATTCTATCCCTACGCATTGACGCCGTACGAATTGTACGATTGCTACACCTCGCTGGACGCACTGGAAGGTGACGGCACGCCGAAGCTACCGGCCGTACCGATCGAACATTTGTATGACGTTGAGCTATTGGAACTGTTTTTAAAAAGGTGTGTGGCAAACAAGTGATTTCCATTTTTGTATCGTTTAGTAATGTGCGTTGTGTGTTTTTCCTTTTTCTAGAGCAAACGTGTTCGGGTTCTCGTCGCGCCAACAGTTCGAGGAGCTGTTTATGTCACTGATGGTGCTGCTGAACCGCTCAGAGGATCCCATTTTCGTGAGCCTGGCCGAGCAGCGGGAAATCAAAAACATGTGCCTGCAGGCTGTAATGTCGCTGCTGCTAGCGTGCTACCGCTATCCATGGATAGGCTTTCGGGAGGGCAAGTTTCATCATACAACGCGCAATCCGAACATAAAATGTGACACTATTGGGTATGCAGAATGCTTGAGCTTGTTTCCCTCCACACACACACATGCTGCAAAGTAAATGACTTGATCTTGCCTTATTTTTGTAGACTCAAAAAGCTCCACAACGTACAGCTGTACATTCCGCTGAGCAACGTGTTCTATCAGCCCAACCTGGAGCGCCGGCTGCTCATTACCGGTACGGACGATCTGTACGCGCTGGACGACAGCAGCATCGGCACGGTGCGGTTTGGTCAGAATCAGCTGTCGCTCGACTACTTCTGGGAGCTGATCGAGCGGACGACAGCGCAGGCGAGCGGCAACAGCCTGCCGGTGGAATCATTGGTCGTCCGCAACAAGCGCCACTTTGTGGAGAAAATTAACATCGACAGCGCGAGCTCCATGCAGCTGATCTACGACGTGCTGAAGCAGCTGATTGAGGACGATCCTGCGCTGGTGCTGCCACACTTGGTTAACTTTTGCGAAATGGTCGATAATCGGGAGCAAATCTTTTGGCTCAACCAGCTACTGCTGAAGCTGCAAGAGCGCGTCCCGATGGAAGATACACTATCGCAGCAGGTACGCTTGATCAATTGGACACTTTCGTTTCATCTCCTTTGCTACGTTTTTATTCCCACCTTTCTCTATTCTGGAACAGCACATAATTTACCTGCTGTGTCGCCTGGCGGCCCTGCTCGTGCCGACGATGGCCGATCTGACGCACCTGTGCACTATCATTCCGACGTATCTGAAAAGCACTCAGCTGTACATCCGTAATGCAACGCTGCAGGGTCTCATCTGTCTGCTGGAGTGTCTGATCAAAACCAACTCATCGATCGGTGCGCTGAACGACGAGCTGCACCTGCTGCGCAACGTGATTGTGAACTATATCGTGAAGCACGGCATCATCGAGGAAAGTTCGGGCGCCTTCAGCGATCTGCACACGAAGCTGGTTTGGACGCTGAACTTTTACCTGATCGAGCACACGTCCCGGTTCGTGCCGGACTGCAACCTGCTATCGAACAGTATCATTTCCGCCAACAACATACTGAAACGGACCACTAATTTGGAGATTTATCTTTGCATCTTGAACGTAAGTAACGAGCACAATGGTGTTCAGTACCTCCACTGCCAATTTCACATTCACTCCATTGGTTTTCATCCGCGCAGGGTTTGGAGCGTCTAATTGTCACCGATCGAGTGCCGCGCGCGCTGCACGAAAAGATCGAAAAGCTTGCGATCGATCTGGTGAAAATCGACAACGAGATGTTTTCGCTGTCCGCCCTCAAGCTTCTGGTCACCTGCATCTATCGCAGCTGCAACGAGCAGCTCGAGAGCACGGAACGCTGCAACGGCATCGTGCAGGACGAGCCGGACATCATAGTGCAGCAGATCGACAAGATAGAGATACTGTTTGCGAAAATACGCACCACCACCCCGCTCGGCGCGAAGGTGTTTGGCGAGGTGTTGTGCCAGCTGATACGCGACCTGCTCCCGCCCAACGAGATACTGACGAAGGTGTTCAAGGAGCTGATGCTGAACCAACCGAACCCGGACATTATTGCGAGCGTCACGTATCAGCTGTTCCGATCGGCGATCGATTCGTCCTACCTGGCGCTGCTGCAGGAATGGTTGCTCTGCTCGCTGCCCAACTTCCTGTCCTTTCCGCAGGTGAACAAGTCCGTCTGGTGCCTGACGGTCATCTTTCTTTCGGCCTCGCTAAACCAGCACCTGATCAAGCTGCTGCCGGAGGTGCTTTCGCTACCCTCCTACCAGCAGCTGAACGAGCGGGAAGTGAACAATTTCATCCTCTCGGCCAAGGATTTCTACGCGCGCCTCGAACCGAACGGGAGCCAGAGGGCCAAATTTAAGGACATTTTCCGCCAGCACGATTCCCTCGTATTCCAATGCCTGGTGCAGTGTCTGTGAGCTGTGGCAGTGGTTCCTTCTTTTTTTGTTGTTGCAATATTCAGTCAATAGGCGCAACAGTGCAGTGAATCTAGTTCTTTAAGCAAAACAAGTTTAAAATGACAACGATTGATTTGATGTTATTATATGCCTTTAAAGTTTATTTGTTTTCGTTTGTATGTATCGCACAATGGTTACATTGTTAGTGCCGCTGTATTTCGCGTTCGTTTTCATCGTCTGTGCTGATGCTAGTAATGGTAAATCGCGTTTAAATAAAATTAAATTATGTTCCCTTCATTAACAGGTATATGTTATCCAGTGTTTTTTCCGAAATGGTTTGATTATTATGCGTTTAAATGTTTTTGGGATGCTTTTTTGCTGTGTCTTCTCAACAATCCTGTAACAAAAACTCTGAGTTTTAATATTAAGATTGAATAACAATAATTACATACAAACCATATTTTTTAAATATTAATTATTCAGTTACTATAATTATCTCCAATACTTTCAACAGCAGAAATAAATTTCCTTCGTTTTTTATCTTTGTGATTTCACCGAGATTGGCCTACAGTGGTGAGCAAAATTAAGTGTCTACTACTTGCAATTTTACATTTTATCCATTTTTTCTTGAAAATTCACTGTAACAAAATAAAGGCATTGGTTATTCTCAAGAGCTTTAACATATTTGTTTTTTCTAATCACTTGCATCGAAAATCGCACGCTAAATCTTCATGGAATTAAAATTAAGACTAAATGGGGCCATTCAAGAAGTATTATTCGATTCGATTGAATAATAAATATGCTTTTTTCTTCACGTATGTCTCGAGTCGTCCTGTTGGAACATGAAATGTATTTACTAACTTCGCATTTGTCACAGAAAATAGATAAGTTCACGCAGGATGCTTACATAGGTATTAGCTCTCATTGTGCCGTCGATTCATAAACATTTTTCCAACTCGTATGGTATAAAACACCTTGAATGTCCTCCACAAAGTCTAAATCATAGTAGCATCGAGAGTTTCTGGCAGAAACTCGGTGCGAGGGTGGATACAACTGGCGCAACAAACAAATCAACTTTTAATTCAAAGCTCTGGATAATGCTTGAGAAGAATCAGATGCAAAAACTAGATGCAGAACTAGATTTTTTTAAAAATTGGGGGAAACCGCACGTCAAAGATCCTGAGACAAGGCTGGCAGGCCAGAGGAATGCAAACAAAATATTAGATTGGTGTTATATTAGTTAAAACTATATTTTCTTTAGAATAGGCATTTAGGACATTTTATTTTGTCAAAGTGATTTTGATTAAATTTCGAAAAAATATATTAAAAAAACTAAAGCAGTACAATAACTTCATGTTTCAAATTAGGAAAAAATGGAAAATTGTGGGCACTGTATTTTGCCGACCACTGTACCGGTGGTGCAAGCGTGATAAGTGATGTATGAAGTAGCTTTATCTTAAAATATGAACAGTCCACTCAACAACCCATTTCATCAAAACGTGAACAGCAGTTCACTTTCACACGATAACTAAACATATCGAAAAAAAAACACTCAAACCCTTATCACGTTCGAGCGTTTAAGGTTTGTTTTGTTACATTTTTTTAAATTTTTGCTTTATATTTTTACGAGGTTTAAATACGGTAGGAGATGACACGCACACACACACACACACACATACATTCACAACTCACTGTGTATATTTTAAAGATTAAGCATTCCGCCGAATGGTTCCATTCGTTCGTTCAATCGTGGACGGTGGCCTTATTGAACGGGCTTAAAGTATCGACAGCGTCTGGCTGGCACGAGATAAAGACCAATTCCATTTCACGCACGATTGATCGCCCCCCTGTCTTCCCCTTTTACTCGACACTGTTGTAAAAGCGCCTGTACGTCGTCGGCTCACTGTTGGCAAGCGGTAGAGCCGTCTGTTTGCTGCAGCTGCCGGGAAGCAGTGCCGTCCCTATTCCCCCACTTCGCAGGCTAGAGGAACAGGCGAGCAGCACCACGTACAGTAAGTTCAGTGTGCCGAGGGCGCGTAAAACCGTGGCAAACCCGATAACGGGCACTAGCTCACCGCCCACAATCGGGGCGAGCGAGTAAGCCACACTGACCGCTATCTGTTGGATCGCATACACCGCCCCATAGCCGTGCTCGCCGCCCGGTGCCCCTTCCGGACTAAGCTGCCCATCGCTGTCCTCGGTCGTCCCGCCGAGCTGCGCGTCGACTAGCGTGGCGAGCAGTGGCACTAGCGCCGCATCCACCACCCCAATCCCCAGCCCGAGGCCCAGATGGGGCAACAGCAGACCCGCCACCGTGTTGGCGGAGGGCAGCAGAATGCATGAGCTGCCCACCAGCACCAGCGCGACGATCGCTACCCGAATCTGTCCGAACCGATAGGCGACCGAGCCGAAAAAGTTCGTCCCCACCCAGTATCCGATCGAGTCGGGGATGAAAACGGTGCCGAGCTGCCACTTCTTCGGATGCAGCTGGCTGATCATCCAGATGGGCAGACATGGCTCCAGGATGGCCATGGCGGAGGTCGAGATCCAGATGCCACCCACCACCATCAGGATCAGTGGGTTGCTGAGCAGTGGCCACCATGTCGCGCGCCTCGCCATCGCCGTCGTGTTGGTGGAGGATGAATCCCGCGGCAGGCCGGATGGATGGACGGGGCGGAACGGGCTGAGATCCAGCTGGAAGTACTGTAGCACCAGATTGGCCGCGCACAGGACAGCAAGCACGTGAAAGGGTGCTGCCTTGCCGGCCATTGCGTACGCAATGCCACCGAACGGATAGCCTACCAGCACACCGACCGCCATCGCGCCGAGCACCGTGCCCATCACCTTCGACCGGCGGTCCGGTTCGGCGGTGTAGAGCTGCGCGACCAGGCTCATCCCGCACACGCCAATGCAGGCCGACCCGAGCCCGTGGATGGCACGGGCCACAAACAGGGAGGTGTAGGACGTGCCGAAGCCAAAGATCAGCGACGCCAGCAGCAGATTCACGGTGCCGAACGTGATCGGAATGCAGTAGCCGAAGCGGGCGGTTCCGTTGCCGACCAGCGGGTTCGCTACCAGCTGCACGAGCGCTTTCACCCCGAGCAGGATGCCGATGGAGCCGTTCTCCTGCTCAATCGTTTGATCGGCGGGTGGGCTGGTGGGCTGCACGATGACCGCCCCGTCGCTTACCGCACCGATCAGCTTCGGTACGTAGTGGAGGCTGAAGTTTTTGTAGATGACGCTCGCTGGCACGGTCGCGTGAAACTGCACCAGATAGTCGGGAAGGATGGGAACTAAAAGCAGGCGAAAAAATGAAGCTAACCAGTCAGAGAGAAGGGTTTCTTTTCAGTAACTTTTACCTCCACTTACCAATCACTGTGAGCAGCATGTTGTCGAGGAACAGGGAAATGTACACAACCATCGCGACAACTACGCGACTGTGGCGCTTATCCATCGATAACATATTGTAGCAGATGGTTGTTGTACTTGTTTGCCTGTTGTAATTTGAACAGAAAAACGTATTCGCTGCCTTCAAACAAATCACTTTAAAATGCGATTCCCTTGAACACTTAGAAGCACACCCTCACACAACGGCGTGTTCGTAGATTATGGTTAACGACTTTTGCTGCCACCGTAACGTGTACCGTATCCGAGTGAAAAGACCAAATTGGTCGGCCGAAACTCTCCTGTTCAACAAGTGGGTGAAACCTGTGCGTCGTTGCGTCTGTTAACGATTGGCAGCAGCACCGTTTGTACGCTTTTGTTTGCGTTGGAGCGCGCGTTCGCATCGTCTCATAGCCGGGAGAGTGTTTATTATTGAGAGCGTAAGTGCGAGAGAGCTCTTTTTGTGGTAACGATGGCAACGAAAGTTTAATGAGTAACTCACTGCCGAAGCATAATCGGATAGGCAATGCACGAGACATGCAATGGAGACGCCCAGTACTTGTTCCTTAGTACTGGAAATGTTGTAAGAAAACTGATTTCATTAGCTGATAAGATTGCATTAATTGGTTAGTAAAAATTCAATCTCATACTTTGAAATTGTTACTGCCGTTTTCTCAAGAACGAGAAGGCCAAATATAGCTAAATCGTTTGTTTTACAATAAGTATATTTTCACAACTGTTTTATTGTTGTTTAATTATTTTACAATACAAAATATAAATAAGTATATTAATCACATTAAAATATGGTTTCATTTAGTTGTGTACAAGTTGAGTAGGATATTGACAAAGTTTCATAAAAAGTGACTTTTATTCTATTTTATGAAACTACTGTATAAAAAGAGTTTTGAGGAAGGCTTTTTTATTCAAAAACATAGTTACAAAAATCTCAGACTAAATCATCTAAAATGAGCTTAAATACACACATGGCATTAGAAAGTTTTCCATTTATATACATTCTTAGTAATATTTTAGACTTCCATTGCTACTTTTTATTGGTTAAATTACAAATAAAAACATGACATTTGAATTGGTAGCTTTTAGTAATGGCTTTCATCGCTTCTGATAGTTTAACCCATAAAGGTGTTTAATTGTGTTTAGTTATTTATGTAATAAGTTTTTAAATTAGTTTTATTATTAGAATTTTCCTTCAATGTATTGAAACTTCAATCATTTTCATTCATACAAATATTAAATGATGAAAAAGATCCTGTTTTGATTACAGGATTATTCTTCACACCGCAATTGTATTTATACTTGAAATCAATGAATTTCAATTGTTTTTTTTACTTTTTCTATGTTACCTGTTCTGTCAAGAATTCATTTTACAGTATTTTTCATCAAGCCACTAGGCGCCTCCATTAAGCTAAGACACATGAGTGAGATTTTATTGGCAGGCGTTACGCATGGCTTCTCGAGGATTATTTTATTTTAAATATGATTTTTCCAATACTTTTCCAAAGATAAATACGTAGAAGATTTGGTAAATAAGAACAAAAATATTTTAATACTTTTGATGTAGTGTCAATCACGAAGGTGAATTAGTGTTGGTGTGCATTAGTGATGGGCAAAATGGGCGGTAGCTATCAAGGCAGCAATGTTAGTAGCTAGAAGCTAGGATTGCTTGATACCTTGCTTTTGTAATGTAAGTATTTTTCTCTACGAATCAAGAATGGTAGTGAAACGGATTCAATAGCAAACATTTGAATTTGAGCGGAGTAATTCGGTTTCATTCGGAGCCAATTGTATCTGTATTCGAGCTGAGTAGTCGGATTCGGAGCCATATTTATTTCGGAGTCGGATCCGGATTAAGTATGTCGGAGTTGGAGTGGATTCACCTATACAATCTCGAGCTCCCATCACTAGTATGAATTTTCCCCTTACTCGATGTATGGCCAAATAATTGAAGAACGTCTTGCACGTGCCCGCCGTCGATTGCTGCGCAATGTTGTGCGCTTTTTCTGATGGCGATGGTAAGCTAGTTCAAAAAAGAACACCAAAATGGCCCCTCCATTCATTACCAGATACACGAAAAACACAAAGCGCATGTTGAACAGGTTCACCTTTCTGGCCGGCGGTTCGTCGCGCAAAGTTCTGTTGCGATTCTGGGCGATCTGCAGCAGCACGCCCTTGTGCCGTATGAGCGATAGCTGAAAGTTCACGATTCCATTCTCGAGACAGCTCATCGTCAGCCGTCGGATGGTGGGAAACAGTGGCGAGTTCTTCGGCAGTGCCATCGCGGTCAGGTACTCGATGAACGGTTCATGGATGAAGTACACCTTGCTGCGCTTCCGCACCGGGTCGAAGTAGCGCGATCGCACTACCTCCACAAAATACTCTATGATCGGCACCGCGGTTGTACGATTGTCCGCCACCTCCGGTATGATGCTGATGTTGGACGGCGTCCACTGTACATCGAGCCGCGCTGCTATGCGGCCCCGCACATCGCTCCCATTCCACGCCTTGCCGCGAATCGCATTGCCGAACGTGACGATGGCCTTCAGGTCCAGGTCCGTTTCGGCCAGCTCCTCGAGCGTTTGTATGTTGCGCAGCTTTTCGCCGTCCTGGTTTAGCTGCACGATCGTAATGCCCTGCCAGGCGGAGTAGGCCACGATGCTGTAAAACATCAACCCCATCAGCACCAGGCGATGGCGCGTGTTCCGTGGCAAGGCGACGCTGCACGCAAACACAATCGCCAGAATGCGAAACGATTCCTTTACGTACGCGGGTACGGAAAAGTCACGGCGCACCAGCATCAGCAGCAGGGACGGTATGAGCACGGCCATGGCAATGTTCGTGAAGTACATTTGCAGCGAGAAGGCATGGAAGAAGACCATCTTGTAGCGATTGACGAAATAGTTGAACGGGACCACAAACACCAGCCGGATGGGGCACAGGAAATGGACGTACTGTAGGTTCCGCATGGGGTGCTGCATAATCGAACGCGAGTTTGCCGCTAGATCGATCGTATTTTCCTCGAGCATCTTCAGCGATCCACCGATGCTGCCGTTCGATGAAATGAAGCCGACCGACTCTTGGTAGTTTAGTTCGAGATATTTGATGGTGAAGTTCATTCTTTGGCGAAAAATTTCCACCATCTCTCCGTCCAGGTACTGATAGCTTATAGAAGGTAGGTAGAAGATAAAGAAGATACAGATAATTTATCGTTTATATTACATTTTTAATAGTTGAATAGCGCTGGTTTATTGGTAGAAGTTGATGTATTTTAAAGAAGAAACAAATTAAAATGTTTTAGCATTGTGCAATGTAGACCATTCGAGCATTTTAAAATATACTTTTCAATTCAGAAGATAGTTGGAAAAATTGTATTTAAATAGATTGTTTTCATTGAAGACAAATTGCTCGATATGTTTTAGTTTAGGAGTAACATTTTATCAACTATGCATTTTCAGGTCAAACAACCATTTTCATAATCATTTCTTTTAACAACCTGTCTATGGGCCCATTTCCGTTTTGAAACCGCAGGTTTCAGCCTGTAAGCTGTTTGCATTGTATAGCAGTTTTCTAGCAGCTATCAAAGTGGGTATTGTATACAGGTGGGCTTATCCCAAGGTGTATGTATTTGGAAGGCTGATTTTTATCGCTTCTGCTTCTGAATGCCGATTTTAAAAATGTTTTTAATTGTTTAATTGTTTGTCAAAAACTGACATTCATATTTGATAATAAAACCATGCTATGAGATCAACCGGTGTGAATACACGTTGGTAGCAGCAGCTGCAGGACGAATGATGGAGAAAAACATCAAGGCCGATGCCCTTATCCAAAGGGCAAACACCGATTTCACCACGCTAATACAACAAACACTCCTCTCAGTCATCAAACTCATCCAAATTGGTAGTTATCTCTGGTAATTAGCTTCGGGCTGGTTGGAATAGTCTCATTGCAAACCGTCATTTTGCTGAACTTGTGCAGCAAAAATACCTTAACCACCATCTGATCTTCACTGACGGATCAGTACAAAACGGTTCCACTGGTTGTGCAATCTACTCCAGCATCGAAAACAGCGCCATCCGGCTACCAGACCATACCTCAATCTTCACAGCAGAAGCAATAGCCCTGGTTATTGCTGCTGATGAAGGCCTACACAGAGACAAACATCCAACAACTTTGCAATATACCAAATTCACCCAAAGTCGCATTCTGCTGAATTCCTGGTCACACAGGTATTCTGTAAAACGAGTAGTTCTGTAAATAGCAGATCGAGTAGTCAACGCAGGACGTAATAACTCGGCCTGATGCCATAATACTCATGGAAAAACCATCCATCACACCAAGACTAGAGAATCCTTTCACGACTTCGGATAGGATACACCCAGCTCACCCATACCTTTTTATTGCAAAAATCTAGCCCATTACTATGCACTTTCTGCGGCGCCGACATCACCGTCCGCCACATATTTACCGAATGCCATGGTTATACAGCGGAACGCATCACCTGCAAATTGGACCACAGCATCGAAACCATTCTCTCACCAGACAGCGATTGCCAGCGTAAACTTTTAAATTCCTTCATTCTAAACTTTTTAAAGAACTCTAACCAAAACCACGTTTGTAACAGACACTTTTTAAATAAAATCAACAGATAATAGCTTTAAGTAGACGGAGACTTCCCAGCATAAGGTAATTTGCAAGCCACAAATGGCTTGCAAAGAAGAATGTTAATTTTTAAGTATAGAATTAATTAGACTAATAAAAGAGGCAAATGATGCAAACCGGCTCGAAGTCTCTATAAAAATAAAGAAAAAAAATACATTCACTTTGATTCTCGCTTCCATCACTTTTTCTCTCTAATGCACTTTAGGATAAATGAAAACATCGCCTTATGTTGCCCTTTTTTCGAGCAGGTACTCGAATTTAATTCTAGCTTTCAGGCTAAAATAATCTCGAATGAAAATTTGCAGGCTAGTTTTGTGTGTGGTTTTCTATAGAGTGTTTACATAATTTCAGTCGTCAACTGTCAAACTCGATATTTAAAAGCTGACTAGAATCGTGAAGGGCCCCTATGAATTCAAACTGCCGTTGAAAATTTATGTTCTTCTATCTTTTTCTGACGAAGCTGTGAAGTACTTTACTCGTTATGCCAGAAATAATAACGTAGCGTGTTAAGCAATGGATCTTCCTTTCTTGTTTCCAACCTTCGCCCAGTTATGGTTCAGTGTGTTTCAAGTTCGATAAATACAGTTTGTCGAACTGGAACGATAAAAACAGTGTGTTTTTCAATTTGAAACTTGAACCCATGAAGGACATTTTCTATACCTCTGATCATGATTTGTCTTTTTATATTTTGAATTACTTGGAAATCATATATTTTGTAATGTATTAGCAGTCAATAAAAAAGTTGAATAATTCATGAAATTTCTTATTATTTTTAAAGTTTTAAACCCCTTATTTTTATAGGGCGTAGTAATGAAGAGCTCGGAAGCATACATTAATTTTGATTAAGAGGAATGTTAGTGTAGTTTTATGAAACAATTTACTACTAAGTTGTAGTAGTTGGAGCATCTCTCGAACATCTACCTATTTTCTTCAGTATAACAAATTATACCGCTGAAAGGTACTCCTCCTTACTCCTACGAGTCTTACGTAATTTAAGGATGGCTTGTTTAGGATTTGTGCTTAGAACAGTACTTAGCTCGTGTTTATGAAATATTTTATTTGTGGTTAATCCTGCGTTTAAACAAACCAAAGCGAGTATAATGTAAAAATGGGCTTGATGACAAGTTTTGAAAGGTCGCTTTTACACTGTACCGTTTCACTAACACAACAACCCACAATCTACGAGCGTCTATTGGAATCAAGTTTTTACCTTCTTTTAGCTTCAAAATCAATTCAGGACAGTGATAGAACACGATAATCAGTAGTTTGCGACGTCACAATTCAATGCAAAGGCACAATATGGTGGCAGCATAAACATCATAATACTAAATCAACAGGATGTTATCAATGAGGAGGAGAAAATGTACGAAAAATGTGTTAAAACTTTTAGAATGTTCATTACGTTCTATAACCGTAATTAAATCAACCCTGCACGTAACTTACACACAGACTGTACAAAAAAATCAGACTTTCTATTGCAATTGCCACACAACAACCAATCAATTACCTACCGATGAATCGACCCATTTCGAAAGTAAACTGCTTTCGACATCAGCTCCACATCCGTAATGGCCACCTGTAGCTGATAGTGATGCAGGTTGTTAATCCGCTCGTAAGTGAACCGCTGCGCCTCCTGGTTGAACTGTGCCACATCTTCCATCGTGCGCAGATGATAGCAGAACATGTTGCGTTCGTCCGCCATCTCGTCCCGCCCGGCCAGGTACGGATTGAACAGACACACCAGCAACGTTTGATAGTCGATGCGGCTCAGTATCAGTATGTCCAGCATCTTGTACCGTGTCCAGGCGCGGCGAAAGAACTGCAGCATATCGTACTTTGCGATGCCGCGTACGAGCAGCACCACCCGGGCCACCGGGTTGCGAAACGCAATCGCCGGCAGAACCTCCTCCATAACCATGGACACGTTCGCCTCACAGTACAACGCTTCCCAGAGCGGGTAAGGGTTGAGATTGTAGCCATAGGTTGGATCATTTCGATCCCTCTCGGCCGACTGGAAGTACGTATCGACCGTGTAGAGCTTGTACGAAGCTTGCAACATATTCACTCGGTGACACTTGATCGCCTCAATGATGGCATTGTCTACCGTATCGTCTCCGATGATGGTCGTGAGCGTTTGGTAGCCCTCCAGGAACTTCGTCATCATGGATTCGTACATTAGAAACGCGGGCGAATAGCAACGGGTCGTGGACGCTTTGACCTCAATCGCGGCACTGCTGGGCCGTACTGCTATAGAACACACCAGAAACAACACCATTGGAAAGTGCATTTTGCACGAAACACGGTTACACGGGTGAAAACACACTGAAACTACCCATTTCCAGTGAAGCTGCTTATATACACGCAAAGGAAGCTTTCCTGCCTGAATAAATTGATGAACGAGATTGTTAAAAAGGTTGATAAACAATTGATTGTGATGCTTATCGGTGACAAAATGAAGACCCATTATATTGTCACGCACGCACGTTAACACCAACGATTAACTTCTGCCGGTTGGGTTTGTCGCAGTGTAAAATAGAAAGAACATTACAGCCATCAATATTGCATGGCACCATTAGACTCAACAGGTATTGTGTGATTTGACGGTTAACGCTTCTACTTGTTTGCCGCTCCGTTCGTTTTATAGGAGCTAATGAACTGTAGAATGAGTATAACAATGTTGGGTGGTTTGCTGTTACATCATTATGAAAGTGTTGCACTCCATCATCAGGACAGAATGAAAGTTTTAAATGGGATCTTAACACGGAAAACTGTAAAAGTCTTTAGTGTATGTGTTTTTCCTTCAGTATAATGGCCACTACTGTTGCTTAAACGTACCAAATCAGCACTCGAACTAGAAAAGCAAAACTAATAGACTTCGACGAAATGAAAACTCCAATTCAATCATTTAATTAAGAAAAAATCCTATAGTATAAGAAGGACTGTAGAAACCTCCAGGTAATTTCAAATAAGATTGGAAGCAAACATAACTTTCGTATTCTTTCATATCGAAGCATGTATCGGGTGGCAACGTAAAAGTGATGCACGTACTCGAGACCCCTTTTATTGTGTTTCTTGACACTGCGTGTCAAATGAAAGATTTTTTTACAGATTGTCTTCCTTTTTTTTCGAAACAAATACTGCCAGTTTGCAGTGAAGCTTTCCAAAACAATAGCAAAGGATTAAAATAGTAGTAAGGTAGTCACAACTTTTGCTAACTTTGATCAAGTAAAAACATCGTATTTATGGAGCATGCCTTCATGATGTACCAGCAGTCAAACGATATCAAACTTCATCAACTGAGTTGGTTTGTAGAGCTATGTGGGCAAACGGGAAATTGCCATTGTGTGTAATTAACATAGGCGTTCAACTAAACTAGGTGTACCGTATTTTAGCGTGTATAACGGCCTCTTTTTAAGTCGAAAATTATCGAAATCAAACTAAGAAATTCAATGGGAGGAACTTCTCGATAACCCCTGAGACATTTAATTCAATTACATACAAAGTCATACATAGTCCAATGCATGGATATCCACACAGATAATACTACAAAGATAATATCACACTGGTTGTTTAAATTGATGATTCAAATTCATAAAAAATAACCACTTAAGCATAAGGCCAAAAACCATAGCTCTGAAAATATCAAAAGAATACGAAGGTACGAAAGAAACTGATGGCCTTCCATTCCCTTGTACTAGAACCACAACAAAAACAAATTTAATATGAATCAAATTTATAAAAATGGCTATGATTAAATGATTAAAGAATGGGGTTAGGAGGATTTGCCTTAGTTCATCAGCTCATCTGAATTGCCTGCAGCTTCAGTCATTGGGGATATATGCTTGCAAAGCATGACGCCGTTCGCAAAGCTCATTTGAGTGAGGACGAATTCAGGAATCGTTGAGTGAAGATTTGGGAGAAAATGCCGAATGGCATGGTGCATGTGGCTTTCAATGACTTTGAAAAGCATTTACGAGTCGTTGGAAATTGGGTATTTACTACTTAAAGATGATGTACTCATCGTTTCTGCACATAAATAACATCTTGTTTGGATTTTATAACATAAACAAAGTGCCTTTAACGATAACCGTGAGACGATAACGTAGATCCTTATGACTTTTTTGTAATGATTTTTATTGGATAGCCAATAATTGTCAATTTAACGGTTCTGATGAAAACTTTATCACATCCGGCATTGGCTGGAACTTACCGTTACATTTTGTCCATATGGTTTATACCTCAAACTATGCTTATTAAGTCAATATTAGGCAAAATAAGAATACAACATAAGTGTTTCAAAGCAAATATAATGGAGTATCTGCAATCCCTTGGCTCGCCTGCCAAAGATTTTAGCATGGTGATTATATTCATGGTGCCACCTTACCCCATATCTCTAAGTTTCATGGCTCTTTATTAGCGGCATTTATTTTAAAATATTTTATTATATAACACAAATAATGTGATATGTTTATATTCATATTCAGTTTTACTGATCTATAAAATGGATTAGTGAGACAAAAGAAAAACACACTTCACAATCGTTCAATCACCGTTGAATCGTAATATAGAATATGTGTATATATATTTTTAAAGTTTATAATCTGCACATTGACTATAAAAAATAACAACAAAAAATATCTGAACAATCCGTTGCATTATCTTTCACCTGAATAGCTAACACGTTCTATTTGCTGCTGCATATTTATGTTTAGTGGACTGTTTCTGGAATCAACTTGGCTGACCGTATGCTGATAATGGTTTTATACTAAAGGAGCCCAACTTGTTCTGATATTTCTACACTCAAGCGTATTTAAATCGACCATATGATGTCAACTCTATCTATTCTGTCTGCGCTTGTCCCAGGATAGGCCAGTACAAATTTCATTTTCAGCTTCCTGTGTCCTTTTACAAACATACATATCGGGCCAGTTACGCATACGTACATTGAGCAAACGTAAGTTACATAGTAAGTTACTTTCTCAAATTCGATCGAAGTGGAACGGTTGTTTCAGCTGATTAGAACAGCTTTGCTGCTTTAACTTATTTCATAAATGTCCTGCTCAGTACATTGCGTACAATATGGTAAAATCTTCTACAAACATCCAAGAATACTTTTATCTCATTTTTGACAAACGATTTGATCGTTCCCGCTTCGATCGAGTTTGAGCAAGCGGCTGATTGAACGACAAGCGCCTAAGTATTGTAATGCACATGAAACGTTGCCACACTTACATTGCCCATCTTTATCATAGCTTTGCAATTATACTTTTATCAAGGGAGCCAGTGTCGTAATTTTATACTAAATAAAACAAACTATTCGTGATAACAATGTGAACATAACTCTGCCCAAACACCGTCGGTTTATACACAGCAACTTCAGCACACAAAATAAGGAAAATCTTCGTGCGAAAATTCGTACCCCAATTAAGCCAGCATAGTTTAAATCCTGTACGCAGTTTATTAATATATATCTCATTATTTCATAAGTATTTCACAACAAATCAGGTAATGTAGTACGATCGTTCGTAGGTTGAATAAGAGTTTGAGTAACAGTAGTAGCCAATGATAAGTTACATACACAGCATATTACCTACACCTACGGCACCCAACTCAATGATAGCGCTGAGTGACGGAGAGAGAAGAATGCTTAAGGAGTTTATAGCTATCTAATTATACATACGCAACCTGCTTTCACGCCACCACACAGCCCTCGCCCGACAGCAACACTCGAAACGGAAACCCAATGCTACGGAACCGAAAAATGAAACGAAACGCCTGTCGAGCAGTTCATGTACTAGGGATTTTTTTTAAACAACAATCGTGTATTTGAAGCAATAGTTTAGTTTCATTACATGCAAAAACAAAGTGATCGAGCGCTTTCGTACGTTCGCAGGAACGGCCGTTCGTGCCGTGTACGGCAAATAACAAAATAAATACTAACACCCGGATACAAGTGAATGATAATGATGATGAGGATGGTTTTTTTTAACAAAACGAAACAAAACAGCACTAACCGAGAAACCGCCTGTCTGCCTACCTGTCTGTCTGTCTGTCTGTCTGGGAGAGCTGTGTGAAGAGTGTTTTGTTGTCTTCAGTACAAGCCTGTCCTTCATTGTATGCCCTTTCTTACGCCTATGCCTGTTGGATACACTCCTGAACGTGGATTTACAAATAGGGAATTTTTTTAATTCTTCCTTGCTGCTCGATTGCACAATTGCACAGAACTGTCCGTAAAAGTGGTTATGCTAATCTCTCTATACCATTCCCTCTTGCCTGCCTGTCTGTTGGGGGTTGTCCCCCGCCTTGTCTTATAAACTATTGCGGCCATCCTGGAGGCTCACTACTTCCCGCTGCGGAAAAACGTTCTTCTCCCTCTTTCCTTTGTTTCTCGAGCAGGACGTTTGTTACATTATTGGGTGGCGTGTTTACGCGTTTCTTCTTTTACGTACAAAACAGCAAACAACAACTAGAATCATGAAAACACCTGAGCTGACAATTTGATTTGACCTGCAGCAACCAGCAACCTCCTGCTTGCTACATCGTTGCATTACATCCTCCCCGTAAGGTTCGTATGTGCAGAGGTCCGAAGGGTTTAGGTATTCCTTTTCCGGCCTGTATCGTTCTGTGACCTGAACGGTGTGTCTTTTGTGGCAGCTGCTGCCAGGATAGTTACATACGCTTACACGATACTGAGTGCTTACAGCTAAGTTAATAATGTGTATCTGTATATGTAATTGTTGTTTGTTGTTGTTGTTCTGTTTCGTGTCTCTGCGACCGCATACATCAAATATCGCCTTTTTCATTACGTTAACATATGGGTATGTATATATGTATAAATTAGGTCACACAGGTGCTGTGCTGGCAATGCCTTCCTTTTGTGTCGCATCAACAGTTCGCCCCGTGTGCCCCTAACACACTAAGAAATAATCAACAACGATAGCACGCGCGCTAGCAATTATTACACGTGAATGCATGCAACAAACCCACAAATACACCTCCGCCTGCACACACACACACACACACACACGTATGCAAAAAGATAATAAATAAACCCCTGAATTACAATCGAAAATCAACGCAACGACCAATAAGTATACGCACATGCGTGTGTGTGTGTGTGCTTGTTTGCGTGAAGCCTGTGTGAGGTTTGTGAGTGATTTGTGTGTTGGTGTGTGTGTGTGTGTATATATAGACAGAAAGATCGCACGCAACGCTAAATGATGGAAACTACACAAGGGATGAAAAGTAACAAAAAGGGTGCAAGGGTAGAACCATTGTTTAAACTTCTTACAATCAGCGAGTAAAAATAAACCAAAGAATAAACACATCAAGAGACAAAAACGAGCGAAAAACAAATGTTACAAAAATACTACATCTAAATACTATTCAACCAGTCTGTCCCGGCGCCGAGAAACGCCGAAACTGTAACTCACACACGTAGCTCACGATTTGCTAATTCCAAATAAACAAAAATCCCCCTTTAATCCTTGCAGTGCGATTACATGTGCGATTATCTTCTAGAGCGATCGCGATCGTCGTGCTGTAGATCGATCGATCGAAATTAACTACATCGTATTATCGTTATTATTATTGTAAATATTAATATTATTATTATTATTATCAGGCAATGATCGCTCAAGCAGCCTCCTTTCCATTACTCACAGTTACGTCACACTTACACGACTCACACATACACACAGCAAATAAATAAGTTAGCTTACACGTTACACTGTCCTCCCTTACTATCTATCTACAGTCTACACTTCTCGTCTACACCCAGCCCCGCCCAAGCCGTCCACAATCCTTGCATCTCTGCACCCCCGTTTGAGGACGCTGCGCCAAACAACGAGAAAGGCCCACCGCAACAGTGCGATCGAGCCGATTAGCTGACGTTCTTGCACAGATTCAGGCTACCCGTTTGATTGTTGGTCGTGAGACATTCGTCGCTCTGCTTTAATACTATATTTGGCTCGAGTATGGAATGTTTGATCGTTTTGCCATTGCCCGTCGTTATCACGCCCTGATCGTGCTGTCCGTAGTAATCGTCCTCGTTGTTGTTGTTGTTGTGGGCAGTGTTGGCGTTCGCAGCGTTCAGCGAGTTGTTGTTGTCCTGGTCCACCTCCATGCCCTCGTCCTCGTCGTCGTACTGTGGCTCCGATTTGATGTTCTGCAGCAGTACGGACGTTTGCTGACCGTGCTGGTGTTGCTGCTGCTGCTGCTGATGCTGCTGCTGCTGCTGCTGCTGCTGCTGTTCATCGTCCGTGCTAGTGCCACCGTTCGTGGGCGTCCCGGGAGGGTTGAGTGCGGCGGCGGCTGCCGCAGCAGCTGCTGCTGCTGCCGCGACGGCCGTCGGCGAACCGATCGGGCTGCCACCGTTGTTGAGACGTAGGTTCAGTGCGTTCGCGGCCGCCGCCGCCTGTATCACATCCTCGATGCCGAGCTTGCGCTTCTCGGCCCGCATCTCCTGCTCGTACTGCTGCACCAGCTTGCGCTTCGAGTAGTACTTCTGGTACTTTTGCGTGTCGAGCATCTTTTTGCTGGCGTACGGTGACAGGGGCCCGTTCGCGTTGCCATTGCTGGCGAGGTTGCCATTGTTGCCGTTGCTGCTGCTGTTGTTGTTGTTGTTGTTCGCGTTGCTTGCGTTGTTGTTGAGATAGTCCTCGTTGAGTACGACGGCCGCGGCCGCATGCTTCGCCTTCATCAGCTCCTTGAAGTTGTTGCGATGGTGCTG
The DNA here is from genome assembly GCF_017562075.2 of Anopheles merus. NCBI lineage: Eukaryota > Metazoa > Arthropoda > Insecta > Diptera > Culicidae > Anopheles > Anopheles merus. The sequence continues at coordinate 41,281,323 of NC_054082.1, forward strand.
GAACTGCTGCTGCTGATGGGCGACGGCGGCTGCAACGGCGGCGGCTTGCTGCTGGGCGGCGGCCGCTGCTGCTGCTTGTTGCTGTTGCTGCTGCTGTTGCTGTTGCTGCTGTTGCTGCTGCTGATGCTGTTGCTGTGCTTGGGCATGTGCTTGCTGCTGAGCGACCTGTAGCAGCTGCTGACGTTGTTGGGCAAGCTTTTGCTGCTGCTGCTGCTGCTGCTGCTGCTGCTGCTGTTGCTGCTGTTGCTGCTGCTGCTGCTGTTGCTGATGTAGCTGCTGCTGGTGCTGCTGTTGCTGCTGCTGGTGGTACAACCGCTGCTGCTCTTGCAACCGCAGGGCGTGCTGATGCTGCTGCTGCTGGTAGTCTCGCTCCTCAGAGTCGTTTGTGCTCTACGCATGCGCCAACGGGGCAACGGGGAGAAGAAGAAAAACAAAAGAAAAAAAAAAACAATTATATCCGGGACAAGGGATGGTTCAACACCGATTTACCGCCCATACGCATGCACTTTCTCTTTCTCGAGCGGGATCGGTCGCGTTTCGGTGCACGTGCAAGTAGAATGGCAGCAAAGCCCTAATCAGCATAAACCGTAATGCTAGCACATCTATTAAAAACGGGATTCCGAGTAACACCCGATTCCACGTAAAGAAAACATCCCAGACAACAACAAAAGACACACACACACACACATGCAGAGGCAGCGCAGTAGCAGTAGTATCAGGCCATCCGTATCTGATTTCACCACGTTTGTCACAGCGGTCCGTGCTAGCCATACGCTAAGCACTCTCATTTTCATTCCCAGCGCGTTCACAACCCCGCGGGCGGTTCGATGACTCGATCGGCCTGTCCACAAAACCCATTCTCCAAAAATAGGAAGAGAAAGCTAATGCTTGCCGCTCGTCACGTCACGTCGCACGGGCAAAACCGTCCCGAAAACCAACACTAAACTCCCCCAAAAAAAAAAAAAAAACAAAACAAAAAAACAGCTTCCTAGTAGGATCGCCCACCAGAAAGAAGGAAAGACAAAACAAACGACTTCAACGCCGGCGCGTACGCGCGGGCAACGAACCTACCTCGCCGTGCAGCCCCTTCACCTGTAGCGCTTCCGCCACCTTCAGGAAGTTGGGAAGGTCCTCGTACTTGACGTTAACCTGGGGAGTGAGACAAAATAAAAAAAAGAACAAGCAAATTAGTATCATTCCCATAGTGCAAGCGTGCAGCTGCAGGCTCGTTCTACCGTACCTGACCGCTGTACATGAAGTCTAGCAGACCGGCCATATGGTGACTGTTGACGTCGGTCATGAACAGTATCGGGTGCTGGGACGGGTGCTCGAGGAAGATCTTCTGGAAGTACGGGCTGCACACGGACAGGACGAGCTTGTGCGCCTTGAAGATCTTGCCGCCGGCGGCAATCGTCACGTCCACCATCTGTCCGTCCCGCTGCAGGCTGTGGAATCCTTTGCACATGTTGCCGTGGAATCCGCGCCACGATAGGAGGTACTGGAAGGAAGAAAAGATGGAAAAAGACGGGTTCAAAGATATGTTCTAAGCCATTGCCATCATTGCCATTGCTGAGAAGGAACTGAAAGTGAATCTTTGCCTGCATATTGCACCATTCCTTTTTTCTAGCTGCGCTGACATTATCAGCAATTCCAGTGCTTTATAAACCTGTAATCTGTGATTCTCGTTCTCCCCACTTCCATGGTCACGACAGTCTGCAAAGATCGCTGCGTGATGATCGCTTTGCACCATTGCACCGAAATGCGCAAGAAAGGCCAAAAATAAACGCAACCAGCACTGCGGCTCAACTTAAACGCTCCAAACTTGTTCTTCCAAAATTAACTCTCTTCTCGGATGCAGCCAAGACGCAAGAGCTGCAAAATAGTAAAACCTACCCAAAAATGCGGAGCAGGTAAGTGGTCTTTCTGAATGGAAGAAAAACGTACAAAACAAAAAAATATATATACACTCAAACATTCAGCAGGGAAAGGGGCACCGCGGAGGTCCGCTCGAAATGGCACAACCGAACCGGTTACGGCACCGAAAATCCTCCCTACCGCAAATGACCTCGCGGCATTGTGCGCGGGGGGATGCGATGAGATGAAAGCCTCCGAAATGCGCCACTCGGAGCGGTGTCTGTTTTTTTAGGCAGTTACTATCTCTCTTCTCTCTTCTCTCTCTCTCTCTTTCTCTCTTCGTCTCACACACACACACTTTACTCTTAATTCGTGCCCGAGCTACCTCTCGCCTAGGCTCCCGAAAAGAAGGCAAAAGTTCGAAAAATCTTAATTTATTTATTTGTTACCCAATACATAAGAGCGTCTTGCGTGTTTGCTTCTTTTGGGGGCTTTACCAAGAGTGTGCGAGTGTGCACGCTTCGCCGGGATGATCGTTATGCAGACGCTCTGCGCGTTGGAGCGGCATCTAAATGTTCTGCTTTATGCGCCGTTCCGTCTCTCCATTCGAAATAATCGATTGCAATACAAAAGGGACGACAGAAACCGTCTCAAACCCATCCGCAAACAAACCGATACTGTCGTAACCACTGAGCACACATTGCGTGATGCACAGCGCGTAGTGTAATGGGCAGGCCGCTAGGTAGGGCAAAGACTTCTAAACCATCGATCGACGTTCGATCACGGCTGATCACGGTGCCTGGGCAATCGGACAGGTGTGTCGCGTTATGAGTGCGCAACCCATCATCGGCAAACCCCGTGGGTCCAGTCGGTCCGTTCGCATACCCACCCCTAAGTCAACAACATTAGTCAATGAAAGCGAACGGAAAGCAAAAGCGACTGCCAAACGTCACCGACGTCCCGCCTGGCATCCGAAACGTCGTTTGCATTCCGCTCGAAAGACGCCGCACAACCGCACCGATCGTTTACCTTACCCGCAAATCAAAGCTACGTGTGAGTGCGTGCGTGTGTCTTTGTCCCGGAATCGCGGGGCGCGTTTTCAGGTCGAAAGTGAAAGTTGTCAACGACGAGGGCGGACAACAATGCGACGGAATAGAACCGGAAAACAAAAACACCACCGTCAATCCGGATTGCCGCTGACGCGGTCGTTTCCATTGGGACCCATCGCTCTCTACCCGCCCAAACCCCAAACCCAAAACCCATCGGGGTTTCCAAAGTTCAGAAGAAGAGTTGCTATTTATATGCTTTTTCGGTGGTTGTGTGGCATTTTTCGGACTCCTCGTGCGCTCACTGATAAAGGTGTGATTTTGTTTTTACCACCCCAACCCCAAACCGAAAGTGAAGCCTGTCGGGGCTGCGCTAGTGAGCGCGGAGCGAGAATACAACTCCCCGTACGAGTTTAGCGGAGATACTGCGCAGTACCGAACGCCGTGCGTCGTTACGAATGTGTGAACCACCTCCAAAAAAAAACCCTCTAAACATTCCGAAACACACACACACAACGGGCCTTTTCGCAATCGCCGTGCCCGGTGGTACCGTTTGTGTTACCTTCCGAAGGTCTTTCAAACTGCCAGAGTCAAAACACAAGCAGAGGAACAACGCTGGAAGGTATCGCCAAGCACGGCACGGAAGGGGCGATACTGTTGGTCACAATGTATTTCGAGAGCTCCGAAGAGAGTTCGTCGACTCCGTGACGGATGAGATGACTGCACATGCGTTCGGTCGAGACGCGATCCGCGAGAGCGTATGTTACGCGGATGAGCCTCAATGGGTGAGGGGAATATCTCAACCCCCCCGCGGCCCCGGGTGGAGGCGCCTCGCAGCAGCAGCATCAACAATAACAACACAACCAAACATCGCCAAACAACGCTGAAATAAAAACAAAACTTTAAAAAATACCACCCCTCCCCGCCAACCAACACTGGCCTAGCTTTATGGTTCACTTGGTTCACGAAATTCGGCTAGAAGCTCGAGATTTAAAAGAAAAAAAAAAACACACCACAAACACACCACAATCGGCAATTCCGGATGGTTGCTGCGGTGTACCACTTCGCTGGCTCTTTCGAGTGTTAGTGGGAGCATTTCTTGCAAGCTCCGAATGACGATGTCGTAACCACCGAAAAACCGCACTGTTTTGATTCAGTTTTGGGCCGGGTTCAATGGCCGCTTTAATGCGGCCCTTAAATGTAGCTTCTCCCTCCGCTCGAACCGCTCCAGCTGTTAGGAAACAATGCCGGAGCGATATTTCGAAACCGGGCACTTGGACAGTTTTGCACCGGGAAGAACAACAACAGGTGCGCGGAACATACGACACAAGACGAACCCGAAGCTGGAGACGGCTGGTGAAAAGTGAAATCTATTCTGATTTGAAATGCAAAACTGTTCCCATAGCATGCGACGAAACCGAAATCCTTCCCGTGGATCCCTCCCAGGTCGGAACAGCTTCTACAGACGTTGCTGAATTCCAACATTCCAGGGTGCCATTTTGTGAAACCTGCTGCAACCTGTACGCGTTGTTTCCCTTCGCAACCGTCCACGCGGGGACTTCTAATTATATAAATACAATACCGTTTGCTTGCAATCTTCCTATACGCCATGCCACCGTGTGGTTGGGAGTTCCCCGTCGTGCACTTGTTCCTACCCACACTCATACACACACACATACTCACAACCGCAAAGACTTACCACAGTGTGGCACGAGGGGAATAGAGAAGAAGAGCAGCAACAAAAAAAGTGAAAGTTGCCGAAAAATATATAAATCTCCCCGCGGGCCAAGCAACCGATCGATTTCCCAGTACCGGTTACCGGGTGGGTTTGTCGGAGGTTGTTTTTTTGTAGTTGTTGTTGTTGCTACGGGTAGAGTGCAACGAGTGGGGAGCACAATTTTGGAGCATTAGATCAAAATAAAGATCGCTGGGTAGACGCACACATTGGCAGCCGAAAATGAAGACGGAGAGAGGGAGCAGGTTCCGCTGTGGTTGAGCTCGCCTCCTTCGCGCGATCTTAGGCTGGTGCTTTCGCCTTTCGGTTTTCGTTGTTGTGATTTTATTACACTTCTTACACTGTTTGTCACGAGGAGGGGAGGGCGAGATGGAGGAGTAAGCTGCATAAAGGGGCATTGGCATGTACGAGCTACCCTCCCCTGCTTGCGCACCCCTGGGCTAGTGGCTCTAGTGGTGTTTGTTTTGGGGTTGTGCTTAGCTTCTCACATCTCCAACCATCTCCGCATTAGAAGGACGTGGCGGGTGGGGCATGTGAGCGGTCGCAAGTTGCATAACGTTCTCTTCACCATCACCACCACCACCACGACCACCATTATAACTCCACGGACGACTTATTCCAAACTATTCTGCTTGGACATTATCAACGACGCAGACCGCAGCGGACTTTGAACCTGTCGAGGGAGATTTTCGAGCGTGTCGCTGCGCATATCAACAAAGGGTGAGCAATACTGAAGACGCTTCAAAATGTGGCCCGGTTTTGGCTGTGCTGTGCTGCCCTTTTTCGCAATTCTTCAAGGAACTCCTTTACGACCCGCCGGAAAGGAAGCAATGCAAACGGCATTTGAGGCTTGCGCTGCTAAGCGAATAGGTAATATTTGTCGACAGCAAACCGTCTTGCGCATGGCGCGCGTTGCCACTCCGTTTGACGACGCTTGCTTGAGCAACCACTTAAGAAGTGTGTCACGTACATCGGGCAGGTGAAAGCGAAAGCGCTATCTATCGTCTAAGAGGGGGCTCAGAACGAGCTGGCATCGAGGCAGGAAAATGGGATTTTCGACGGGAGGGGCGTCAGCCTAAACACGCTAAACACAGCGCTGTAGCTATTAATAAGCGCCTTTAGTCGTGAATGGCGATTCATAAATCCAAACGACTTGCTGTTTATTGTCAGCTCATGCAAATGAGCAACGGGTCTTGGGTGGTTTTTGGGCGAAAGGGCGAAAATTTCGTTTTCTTTCGTACAATTTGTCATGTTAGAGGGGTTTGACTTAGCATCGAGACTTAGATAACATGGATTCTTTGATTTAAACATGAATTCAAGCGGAGAAGCGTGAAAGCCCGCCGAAGGTGACGAGTCATGCAACATCAAATGCTAACTAATTTCATCATCTCCACCATTTTCACCTGCAACACTATTCTCTCTCACTCGTCGATCTCCGCATAAGTCCTCTCGTTGATGCTCATTAGTACGCGGATCAAAATGAAACCCCCTACTTGCTCCAAAGATTGATTGTTGTGTGTGCGCGTCTAACTCCATGACGTGGTTCGAATGGTTCGATCGTGGTGCGTATGCGAGAAGAATTAACCCTTCCATTGCTGTCGCCCGAACCGAGGACCGAGTATCCTGAAAGTGGTTGCCCCCGAAAAGCACAATCCCAATCAAAACACAATCATTCCCATCTTAACTAACACACACACCCGTCGGCTGTCGAGTACTACACCGGGCTAACAAAATTTCGCGTGTGAGATTCTGCACGCTTATATGGCATTCTCAAGGCTTGCCGGACGAACCATCGCAAGATGGCGCAATCGGAGCGCGTGGAGAATATCTTTGACAGCCGGGCGAACATCGGGCGAATGGCAAAAGGTTTTGAGTGTGAGGTGTTGATTGTGGTCACAGCGCTGGCATCGGTGGCACGACGTCATGCGGTGATACAATCCATCCCCCTATGCATACCTCTCCCTCTCTTTCTGCACAACATGTATGTGTGTGAGTGCGTGCGTTCTGCGGCAGCAAATTTTTGGAAAGTCGTTTGCCAAAAATCCTTCTCCTTTTCTCCCCTCTATGAAGCGTGTAGTGTTGACTACCTTTGTTAAGCTTACGCAAGCGGCACAATGGCACTCGGCTGCAATAGATACACCGTAGTTGGCGCAAGGCGTTGATGTCTGATTGTGTGTTTGACGGGGGAGACGGTGTGCACATGTCACGTCCTTTTTGGGGAATCATTTATCTTCTAAACGTCAGAAGTTTGATATCGGATGATTATTATTGAAAGTGTGAACTTTGTAATGTCTGAACGAAACTGGCGGATTAAATCCCTGGGAAATTAACTACAAAATGACACCGTATGAGTAGGTCTGATACAAAGATATCAACTCAGACTCTAAGGCGAATCTCCATAAGACCTATAGCCTAGAAATGCATTAAGCTAATTAATCCTGATGTTATGGAGTATCCATGGATATTCCCCCAAATGCAATATCTATGTGAACCTTCAGTGAATAAATCAGATCAGAAAATTTTGGACGCCAAGTCGCTTATGAAGCTTTGAGATGTTTGGCTTCGGAAAGACATTACTGCAAGTAAGTATGTCCGTAGCTATCGCTGAGAAATCGCTTGAAATCAACCTAAGAATGCTCCACCAATTTACCTGATCGATGTTGTGATGTTCGTTCATCTGATGGAGCAGCTTCTGGTTGAGGGTCTTGAGATGATTGTTGCCACCGTCGTACAGGCTGCTCCGCTCGGCATAGTCATCGTAGTCCGTGTCCCGGTCGGTGCTGCTGAGCGCGCTGCTGTTGCTGTGCAGGGTACCGTTCGTGTGGCTGTTGGCCGCGGCCAGCAGCGCACTAAAGTCCGCCGTCGGTCCGTTGGACATTTTGCGCAGCTCCGGCCCGTTGGTGGGCGGTCCGCTGCTCATGTGGCTGGTCGGGCTGCTGTTCAGGCTGCTCGCCTCGTCCCGGGCCGACCCGCTGCTGCTGTTGCTGGTCGTACTGAGCGAGCTGACGCCGCTCGTCGTCAGGTGGCTACCGCCCGGGCTGAGGTTGAGCGATTCCATCAGCTTGTGCTTGCTTTCCAGCGTCGCGTTGCCATTGTGGCCGGCCCCATTCGGGCTGCTGTTAGCGCTGTTGTTGCTGGGCGAATGGTTGCTCGCGTTGTTGTTGCTATTGTTGTTGCTGACACTGTTGTTGGTATTGTTGTTGTTGTTGTTGTTGTTGTTGTTGCTACTGTTGTTGTTATTGTTGTTGTGGTGATCCTTATTATTGTTGTTCTTCTCCTTCCGGCCACCGCCGCCGCCACCGCCGCCCCCGCCGCTGCCGGCGCGCGTTATTTCCTGGATTTGGCTCAGCACGATCTCCCGCTTGAATTGGTCGAACTTCGACTCGCCGTGCTCATCCCCGATGATGTCCGATATGTCCAGCATGCTCCCGCCGCTGTGCCCGTGGCTCGCGATCAGCTCGTTCTTGATCTTGTGCTGACTAGCGGCGTTGGCGGCGGCGGCCGAGGCTGCGGCAGCCGCGGCGATCGCGGCCGCTGCCGTCGAGTTCATGATCTCGTCGTCGAACTGGGCGTCGTCCAGCGTGTCCGAGTCGAACCGCTTGGTCGAGGAGAACAGGCGCAGCGTCGGATCGTTCACCTGATCGCTGAAGTACACGTCCATCAGGTTGAAGAATGGCCACTCGCGACGCTTCGGCTCCTCGGACATTTTGATCGCCTGTAGCGCAGAAGAAAGAATGGAAGAAAGAAAATAGTTGTACCTATTAGTAATGAGCTCGTAGTTGTTTCCTTTTCCTACCCATCGTTGTGACCTCTAACATCGACCCCCGTCCCAGCTCTCGCCGCACATCATCACCTTTGCACTTGACAGGAAACGCTCGATCGATCGATTCGAACATGCTCCATTCTCATCCTCCAGCAAGACGAGCCGTTGTTCCCATTCTGCCTCATGCCAGTAGTTGGCACGGGCCTGTTGCTCCGAAACCCACTCGACCGCACGAGCACAGTCGGTCAAGCAACGGCACACGGCACAACGGTGCAACGGCAGAAGATTACCCCTCCACCAGTGACCCAGTTCCCGAGTTGTTCCGGCCCCGTGGCGAAAGCAACGGACCCAACCGAACGTCAGGCGAGCGAAGCGGGCCCATGAAGCGCGCAAAGTGGGAACTGGGTAAGAATCTACGTTCCCGGTTCTCGTTTCCCCCGTTTCGATGAAGATCTTCCGTGGATAGTGTGCGTGAGAGTGTGCATGTGTGTGTAGAGCTATTCCTACAGGTCTGAGCTTATTCTGAGACGAGCCCAACCCAACGTCTAACGGGGATGAGGTTGAGTCAGAAGAGCAAAAAAAACAACAAAACATTACTCAGTGCACTCACTCTCACATACACACTCACACACATACACACGCCGAACGAGTTTGTTGAGCTGGAGCGTGGTAGTGATGCTGCCGTTGGCACCAAACCCCATTACCCTGCAACGATGATCGTAGAGAACTCGCCTCTTCTGCTCTTTTCTTGTGTTTGACCTACTTCCAGACCCAACTCCGGAATGCTGGCTGTTCTATATGTTGCCGAGCTCTCGTGTTCACTTCCTTCCCCTTGCACCACGGTGGTTTCGTGCGCCTAGATCATTTCCTCCCAATTGCCGAAACGAAGACGGTGAGAAACCAACGACCAAACCAACGAGACCACAAGATCCATCCTTCCGGGGGTTGCCTATTACATTCTTCTGGCTGTGGGTATGGGGAGAATCCCAATCTAAGTCTGCCGCAGCTCAGTGCGCTGCTAGCTTCGGGTGCCTCCTCTACCACTGAACCCTCCCCCCAGAAAGAGGGTTGGCTTTAGCGAGGGGGCCAACTTATTTATGGTGGGAAATTGGGTCATATTCCGACCGCGAAAGAATAAGCTTGAGAACTTTCCAACCCGGTGGAATAGACACCAGCCGAGAAATGGGTCAATTGCAGGAGTTGAAGGGGGGAGGTCTGATTGTTAATTTTTGGATCACTCTTTTTTGCCGTCTCACGGGTTCTGCTTTGTGGTGGAGTCGATCTTCCATCGTGCGAGGGTCACGATCCCAGTTCGAAGCCAAAATTAAGACCCATTTGGGAGGATGGGGAACCAGCGGAAATATTCAAGCTTTCTTACAGCAGATGTAAAGAAAAGCTCATCCCAGCAATATAGGAAGCACATTTTCTGGTTGCTCTTTCTGTGGTTTACTTTTCCGCGCCTAATTTTGACCCAATTAAGAAGATGAGCATTTCGTTTTGATGCAGCTGTTTAAATTCTCTCAGCATAGTAGCATAATGTTAATCTCCCTGCCTCACCGGAGAATCCAACTTCAAAGTCGAGCCGTTTGCTGGGTCCGTTAAGAAACGATTCCAACGCTGGCCCACTTTGCAATGGACCTGCACAGTGCTTAACAGTGCGCTTGTTACGCTTAACAAGCGTGAACACAGAAACCGACTCACACACACACACAATTCGGTATATCGTCCACACATCCGGCAATATCGCCACAAAACGCGCACACCACCTCTGCCATTACCCAACACGGTCGCATGATTTCCTGCCCTCTTGCAACCTTTATCGCCCGCGACTCATCACCCCGGGGTTTTAGGCGCTGGCTGCCGTCCAAACTGTGCTCTATGGCCCCTGCGCCCCACTGGACCGCGGTAAGTAATCTTGTAGCTTGGTTCTCCTCGCCCCTGCTGCTGCTGCTGACACCATGTTGCTCGCTTTTAAGCTTGTAAATCCGCGCACATTCCTTCTCGACACGCCGTGGAGGCAATCAACAACAACAGCGAGCGCGTAATCAGCGAACCGGCCAACGACTAGTTTTTTGGGACACCACAGTCACTCCAAAAAATCTTCCGATCGAAACGGAAAACCTCATGAAAATGTATCAACACGCACACACACGCAGACCCCGTGTGCTGGGTTGGTAGGGTGGGCAGTGCTAGAAATTTTGGTAATCAGCGGAGCGCGCTCGCGAAAAAAACAAGCAAGAAAAGCGCCTCTATAATGAGGATCACATCTGGGCGCAATTCCTTCGCGCGAACGACCTCCGGCTGGCACGCATCGAAGAACCAACCAGCCGACCGCTGCCTAAATTCACACTTCCAGCCACCCTGAATGCTCCAATGGGGCGGTCTAGCATCGGGGGTCTAATCATCTTTAGCTTTCGTGTGCCCTCGGCAGCATCAGCAATCAGCACCGCAGCTGTCCAGCATCTTTCGGGGTCTGCCCGAGTGAAAGTGGTGCCTAGCAGTGAGTGTGTGTGTGTGTGTCTGTGGACTATTCGGACCAGCTATTTCTCTCGTTATGGGTGAGCTGCATTAGTGGCTCGCAAATCAGAGGCAAAGATATGGTTTCGGAAATAAGAACGCACCGTTAAGCAGACTGCATGGTCCGCGGGCCGTTTTGCGCCCGGCCGGGTGGGATGCCTGGGTGCATTAAAAAAAAAACACATGATTAACGATTCTGACTGTGGGGTAGCTTAATTTTTCACCCTTTCACATGGTGCAGGAAAACGGTTTAAAAAACCCAAGAAAGCATGAAGACAAAAGAAAGCTAAAGCCTTTGGAAAATAGATAAACCACTTGCCACAGCAATTGGAAAGTTCCTCACACCGTCCGCGGTAATCCTCCGGTGCTTTGTACCATGTGAGCTTCATCTTCTTGCCCGTCCCATTCGGAGAAGTCACCAGCTTCTAGGACAGACAACTGTGCTGCAAAACACACACACACACACATAGACACACACGCGTGCGCACCATGCACGGGTATCGATCACCAAAGTATGCTGTCACCTTGCGCGCCCCAGTGCTGCCTAGACTAGAGTGTGTGGCGGAAAGTGAAACTACGTCTTTAACACTTTCTAATCAATCGATACCCTCCCTTCCCCGGCTGGTTCGTTCGGCTGGAGAAAGTGCCAACTAGGGGACAAAGAAACCTAACCCACCCCGACCTACTCTCCTTCTCCTAGCTCGACACATCCGTCCGGTCGTTTGATTTGCTCGGCACGGTCTGCTGATTGATGTTTGGCGACGCGCATATCATAAATGTCACATCGGTGCGGAACGGATGATAAACTGTGGGCTTCGGACCGGCACACACACACACTATCGCTTGTTTGCATGATGATTTATAGCCCCCGGTTTAAGAGTTAAGACACGCAGTTTTGGGCGCTATTTCAACAGTTTTTTTGTTTTGTTTTGGAGGAATAGGTTGAAAGCTTTATGCAACATTCACAACAATAGAACGTGTCTCATCTTTTAAACAATGTGTTCTAAGGTTTAATGCAGCAACCGAAACGTTGACAAGTTTTGTTATAAATGGATCTTAATGTAAAAGTTAAGAGTGGAAACAAGCTAGCCATAAGGGAACAGGTCTTACGGTACCGTTCTCTAAAATGTGGGTCACTTCAAGAGGAAGTTGCTTTACCTACCATGCGTACCGATTTGCTGAAGATGATGTTTCTCATCCTCTTTACCCTTCCAACGAACGCCACAATCAGCTGAAGAAGGGATAGCAACAACAAACAAAAAATCCATCCCCAACTACGCTCCGAAAGCTCATCTCACGGATGTTCTAAGCTTCAATCACTGGAAACACATCAAACACGCGCTCGGCTCGCCTAGAGAAAGATGCCACTAAGAGCAAGAACGCCGTTACCTGGCCGCCTTCTAGCCGAACCGCGCACGAAGGCCAACGGCGCACACCCGGCTTGACGCACTTGGCGCGCGCGCTCTCTCGCACGATCGCAGCAAAGTCAAGGTTTACCCTAAAAGGGAGCAACCAAGAGGAGGAAAGCGGCAGAAGGGCCCGCGTAGAACGTACCTCAGATTGGGGTTGCCCGTTAGCAGCTAGACCCTCCCAAGCGGGAGAGGGAGAGCGTGAGCGAGACGCACAACGATGGGGTGGCGCTGGTTACGGACAAGAATGAAGAATGAAGAGAACAAAACAGAACACGCGAAAGTAGGTTAAGCGTAAAAGCTAACGGTTCTTAACCGGTCCGGTGCGTAAGCGGGTCTCGCTCGAAGTGGAGCTGAGCGACTTTTCTCAGAAAGCCGGAGAGCGTGCAAGGGTCTGTGAGAGTGACGGATAGAGAGAGAGAGAGATATGGTGCGGCACCTGTGAGAGGGGAAGCGATCGTCGCGAGAATGAAAACACTGCCCGTGGAATCCACTGAAGAATGAACCACAGCCCTCGAGCTTTCTCCGCCCAATGCTCAAGAGCGAGAGAGCGATCGCGCAGACAGTGGGAAAGAACCGCAAGCGGGGGTTCGGAGGAAAAAGTGGTTAAAGTCGATCCGGAAAGCGGAAACCGATTGGCTTATTTTTTGTCCCGTTCTGGTGCTCGTACGCGCGGACGCAGTGCAGCAGCGCGGACCATACCCAAGAACTTCGTCATCGCCCACCGCCTAACGGGTGTCGAACGTGCATCGAGCATTGGCAGCTTCCCATTGAGCGTTCGATTGCCTTGTGGGGCTCATTTTTGCACGTGTTTTTTTGCGCGACTGTTTTGACGTGCATTACGTGCCAAACGCCTTAACGTGTCCGCGCATGCAGCTTCTCAAGCAGCCCTTTTTTCCCACCGGTCTAGCTATTTTGGGAAAATTTCCCATTTCATTCAACATTTTGCAAGTCAAAAAAACGCGGGGAAAAAAGACGATGAACTCACTATTATTAGAGTAAAAAACAGTTACCAAAAATAACACGACCCTCCAGTGCCGTCGCCAAGGGCACAAAGACCGGCAAGCGTGTGTGAGTTTTGCACATTTGGCAGAGAATTTTGATAAACTTTCCAAAAAATCCACCATCTTTTGGCACACCACCTTGAGCGAAATGGACCCTTATTATGGGTTTTTTTCAATTTTTTTTTTGTTTCCTCAAAGGCAAAACAGCGCAGGCAGGCGCGTTAGCGGTGTTGCTGTTGCCGAAGGGTCAACGCTACGGGGAGCCCAAAATTTGGGCACAGACTTCAAGGTCTCGCCACGGTAACTGTAAACAAAAGCTCGCTCTAACATGCGCAAGCCATAAACAGGGCGAAGTTAAAGAATCGTGTGAAAAAAGAACTTTCTGTCGCTGGAAAGGGCCACAAAAAATTGCCATTTTATCGTCTTATTTTCTTTTCCAACTAACCGAAAAACGATAACAATCAGCGTCCGTCACAGTAGCAGCAACACAATTAGCTGGGGGAAATTCGTGATGAAAAGCCAGCTGCGATGGCCCTCACCTAGCTGCGCAAATCGTTCGGTAAAAGGTACGGTTATGGTTTGCGCCGCAAACTTTCACGATCGAACAGGCGATCGAGGAAAAATGGTGTTTTATTATTTTCCACGTTAAAAATGTGTGTTATTTGCAAAGCCCCCCAGCACACACACATACATTACGGCAATTGCGAAGTAATAAAATGGCACTGCAGCGCCGATCAAAAGGAAAAGATTTACATTTGGCAGAATCAAGTGGAACATCACTGAGATGAGCGCACTGATGTTGATGATGATTATGATGATTCAAGCTAGCCCCTTACACCGCAATGCGACGGGGTAGGCCTGCCACCTGGTTGCATAAATAGAAGGGTGTAAATACTAGCCACCAGGAAGCTTGCAAGCGTTTTTTGAAGCGTTTTTTCATCACCACTCAAAAGCATTGATTAACGCACAACTCGTGCCAGTTCGAGTGTCCGATTTGGCTTTCCATCGGCAGCCGTATGCGTGCAATGTGATGAGTACAAGTAAGATAAACAATATCATTAGAAAGGCAAACACACATCGCCTGCCGGAACCTTTGCCTCGATGTCAGCGGGCCCGATTGGACAAATTGCAGCAAGCTGGTCGCGCTATCGATCTCCTGTTCACCGCCCAGTGGTGCTTGTTTTTCCATTAGCGATACGCACGCCAGCATAGGTAGAACTTCGGGGCTGTACAACATATAGAACGCGTTCCCGGAGATGTTGCGTCGCGATGTGGCGACACTGATAAGGTAAATTGTCACCTGAATCGCCACTTAAGATGCGGCTTCCCTTTCGGGCTCCCGTCGTTTGCGTTTGTTTGTTGTCCGAGAATCGACAATTGTACGATCTCGGGCCACCGATTTCGGCGAAACAGCGTTCTCCGACACGTGAGCACTGCGCTATCGCAACGCCCTGGCAGCGAAGTGGACGGGATGTTGTTATAAAATGATAACATACGCTACATGCCCTTAACACATACGAGCTTTCGCAGACGTTAAGCGGAAACTGCACGCAGCAGTAACTCTTAAAGCACATTAACTTTGAATCATAATTTTTTTTTGTATATGTGTTAACCACCGAATTATCCACCTGGAGTGCTGCTGCTTTCCAGCCGGAAGCAATCGCGCTGCCAATGAGCTGCCGCTTCTGGAGCGTAATCTACGTGATTCGGCGGGTTGGCTCCGAAAAAACTAGGTTGCACATTACAGCTTCGTTTAGGGCCGGTATGCGCCGGTTGCTTGCGTGTTCCGATATCCGTTCCAAAAAACGATCTGACAGCAAAACACGATGACGGCAGCAAAAACAAAAACCTGAACACACGCGCAACGAAGAATTGAGCGTAACCTACAAAAATCATTGGTTCCTTCAGACTGGCACTGCCTGGAAGCCGTGAAAGGTATAGGAAAGGATGGATCGGTTCGTAGCATCATCACGCAATACTTCTGCGGCGGAAACGGGACCACCGTATGAAGCGATTGTTTTGATTTCAGCTCTTTTTAATAATAACAAACAGCAGAAAACTTAATTCAAGACACGGCTTATCTTAGCCGTGATCTGTGAAGCTGAATAGGAACATCTTTTCCAAAGTTTCCGCAGCTTCTAGCCCAAGCTTTGTGGTGGTTGAAAGCAAAACGCAATAGAAAGCGTCGCATTCCAGCATTAAAATGATGTATTGTTTAGCTCTCCAGCGTCCGCAAGCGTTTCACTAGATAATCCTCCGTCCGTGTGCATACAAAACAGAAACCGCCTCGAACATACTGCCTACATGTATTTTTCCTTCCCCAAGATGATCCAACCCCTGAATGGGGCTATTTTACATGTTTTGGTCCTCTACTTGTACGCTCCTACGACGCCTACGCAGGTAAGCTCGCTTTGGCCTCGCATGTAAACGATTACCATCGCTGTTCACTACGTCCCATCTCGTTGGAATGCTTTTTTTTATTTCATTTTCCATTTATTCTACCCACCCAGCCAAGATCTTCTCCGGGAAGACACCTTCCACAGCAGCACGACACGACACCGAACGAGCGGCGATTGAAGCTCCCGTTACTTTAGAACAGGCTTCCTGGAACGGGCACATGTCGGTGAGTGCTGCTTGGGCTGGCTGTCCGTTTGACCTACTCTTCGTAACGCTTGGCCACACCGGCATCCACCAGGTCCGGCGAGAGTCGACCAGCCGAGCGGTCCATCCATCCAAAACACACCCCACAAGAACAGCCGCTGGCCGAGCGGAATATTGCCGAGACTCGGCGTACAGGCGAGAAACGGTGTAACTGTTCGGTGACGTCCACTCCAGAACTGGACCAACTAGCTCTGTTCTCTTTTACTCTCTTTCTCACGCGTTCTCACCGGCTGCTCGGTGCGTTCGTTCTTTGCGCAAACTTCAGCACGCACCACGCGGACCACGTGTTCAACCGAGCACGTGATTTTTGCTAGACGGGAACCACCGTTAGAACACCACAACAATCCGGGGACCCAAACGGTTTGCTTTGCTCGCATACACGTACCCGGCTGCACACTTGATCGCACAGACGGTATACACCGACGGCTTAAACGGTATCATCGGACCCGCTAGTTCGACCGGCTAGGTTGGCAGCAGCTCTAACTGCCTGGAAATTCTTGGCGCGTCCGTGCCTTGTACGGGCGCCGGACGAGCGAGTTCTTATTGACCGAGTGTGCGTCCGAATGGGGTAAGCGTTAAGAACACGGCGGATTACATTCGTTCTTCGGGATGTCACGCTTCGATGGAACCGGACCGGAGGGGAAGCAGGAGCTGTACCACCACCAGCACCGTACGATTTTCGCACGAATGCAATCGAACCGTGACGCGTGGAACGGTACCTCTTCGGACAATCGAACGGGGCATTCTGAGCTTTCGGCAGCGTTTTTTTCGCAGTACGCACGTCGTATTTAAAAATACCAATAAACTTGTACGCACCGTCGTGGATGATATTATAAGGCAACCGTTTTTAAACTCGTTTTACTGCTCCACCATCATCCAGCTCCAACGAACGGACGATGAGAGTTGGGCACTGGAACCGACAAAGCAACGAGCCCCAACGGGAGGCAGAAGAATGTCTTGCCGCTCATTGAAAGCCCATCAGCATGCCCTAGAATCATGATGAATTACAACGGCGGCAGGGGCTTTCGCTCGTAACCACCGAAGAGCGTGGCACCACACCAAGAAGCATAGGAACACGAACAAAAAAGTGCCTCAGCCTCTCCCAACCATGGGAAACATCATCTAAGCAGACCAGCAACAACAGCACACGGCAAACGGATGAAGGGGAACTAAAATGTGCTCTCTCCCTGCCCGGGTCCGCAACGGATTAATTCTGCGCTTTCTCTCCCGCTAACATCGACCTTTACGATCTTTTCACCCAGTTTCTCGCCATCTACGCCATCCCTCAACCCTCCCCTTTGAGCCTTCCCACCGTAGATGATCTTTGGAAGTCTTTTGCACGCGCGCCCAGCCATCCGTCCGCCCCGTTTGCGTTCGGTTTGGGCGAGATGTTGTCAAAGCGACTGCCGTAGTAACAGACACTCCAAGGCGGCAGGCACACCGCGCCCCGATCCCTCTATGTCACACATGTACGTGTGCATGAGGGCTCTCGCGTGTGTGTGTGTGTGTATGTGTGCGGATGGCTTCGTAGACGATCGTAACCACAGCACGGCATCACTAGGTTGGTCCACCAGCTGAGGCGAACGGTTTTGGGCCTGTACAAGCGCATTAAATAGAGAAGAAACAAAACCTTTCTTTTTCTGCCTGCCTGCCTTTGCAGGCTTTCTATTTCCAGTTGGATTCTTTCCGAGCGTTTTAGAGTGTTTTCTTGCAGCAGGGGATAGTGGTGGTGGGTGGCGGGACGAGCTTAGTTTCTATTGGCGTTTTACGTTAAATTTTGTACTTATCCGCTGCTACCTTCCGCTGCAAAACCGCACGAACGATGCATGCGGTGGTGCTTTCTATGGTTAAATTCTTTTTTAAAACGTTGACCAGATTGCCCAGATGCTCACACGCCACATGTGCAATCGTAGCTGATGGCGTGCTGCAGTGACCACGATGCTTTCATAGAGACCAACTGCTCTTAGACGATTAAATGCATTCAAAATGTACTACCGTTTTATGCTATTCTTCTCGTAGCAAAATGCAGCGATATTCATCATAATAATACCAACTAATCTTAGACGATCTTTTTCCACTGCTCTTACCTCTAGCCACCTCCAACGAAAACTCAAAAAAAAAAACGTTTTACTTCCTTTCCGAATTATCTCACCTTTCCCAATCGCTCCCAATTATTATCGGTGCGTATCGTCCGCCAAACATTTAGCAACGCATTGAGCGGGCGCGCGCGCGATAGCAACTCAAACAAAAAAAAACGGATGAAGCAACATAATTACTAACGCACCCCGGACGGAGGCTTCTCAACCTCTTCAGCTTCCGCCGTTCTGCCTTCCGGCCACCACTTGCGAAGTGATTAATGAGTCCAATTTCAAGCTCAGCTGCCGATCGGACGCAAACACCGATGCGCCTGTGCCTAGAACGCGCAGAGGTTAAGCCGTGGCGCGCAAAGACGCGCCACCCTAACCTAACTGTAGTTCAGTCCCTATCGCTATGGGTAGAGGAAGAGCTAACCGATAACCGGTACGATGGGTAACGATTGGCTAAAGCTTTATATAATTATTAAAATGTGTTCCGTTCCTGTGCGTGTTTCCCCCTTTCGCTACGCATTTTATTGCGCTACTCGCTACAGGCTTTGCAATGTACAGCTAGGACCCGTTCTCCGTGAGCGTGGTTCATGGCTGCTCGAGCACGTGTGTACCGTTTGTAGGAAGGAACTATAAACGCGAGACACGGCGTTTGGTGAGCCTGAAAATTAGAACAGAATCAATAACATCCATTTTATACATTACACACCTTGTAAGTGGTCGAGCAAGCACTTGGGCTGGGCGCTTTAAAATATGCTTTATTCATTCGGTGGAGCACACTGGGCCGCTAAGGCGCTCAACACTTCCTGGTAACCTACTTTCGTTCGCTTCTTGGAACTTGGGGTCAGCTCGTCCACCATCGCTAGCTCATCATCCCCCGTCCCGCATCCCATGCAAAACAGAACGGAAATCCTACAAAACAAACCCTCCACTACCCACAAAGCTCGAGAAGCTCTAGCAAACTGACCCATGCAATGAGATGGAGAAGAACCCGGATCTCCAACCACACAAACACACACACACAAGCAAAGCCTTCATAATTTCGTACGCAGAGCACTCAGACAAAACGGGAAGGGATGCAGGAAAAGGGCCACACTGGTACCGTTCTTCTTGCTTCGCCCACCGATCCGTCGTCGGTCTTTCTTCGCTTCGAGGAAGGGTTCGAGTCCGCGAGCCGCGCAAAGATCGATATCTGTCCATCCTGCTCGCACTTTCACCCGTTCTTTCTCCGGCACCGCGTGCCATCTTTTGCGCTCGCTTCGGCTACATCTCACTTTACATGGGATGAATAATAAGCGAAACAACCGAAAGAATGCTGCCCCGTACCGAGTGCGAGCGGGAGCACGCGCGCGTGTCGCTGCATGTGTCGGTGGTGGCAAACGTGTGTGTGTGTGTGTGTGTGTCCATCGGTTGGAGTCGCATGTATCGGAAAAGTAGGACACTGCGGTGTACCGGCTCAAGTACTCGGCTCAATTTCTCCCCCAAAGCGCACGCGGCTCCCAAACCCGAGGACGATTTGAAGTGTGCCGGAGGACAGGAGCAGGCTCGGAACGGTCGGTTTTGGGCGTTGAATGTCATGGCGGGCCGTAACCTTCGTCGCTCAAGAAAGGAACCTTTTAGGGGAGGTGGAGCTGGACCTGGTGCTCTTATGATGCTGTACTGGAAGGTGTGGGGGAGGGGGAGGGGAGGAAGGAGGCTTGTGAAGCAGCCAGCGACAACGGGGCAGGTTGCGGTTTGTTGTGAAGCACTCGACTCGACTCGTGGAATTTCCATTGCGATCGTAGACGAAGCATCATCTCGTGGGATCTTGAAGAGTGACCAATTTGGAGACCGGTCGCGCGACATCAAGGACTGGGAGGATGATCATCACGGCGATGATGATGATGATGATGGTGCGCAATGCGCAAATACAAACGCGTTTGCAGCAGAGAAAGCTCGAGATTCGAGATTCTTTGTCTCATTCTGCGGAGTGGCGTGGTTTAAGGGTAGGATTTTAAATGGATTTTCAATAAAGAGTATAAAGCTCATTATCTATGTTCTACAAGTTTGTGAACAAGTTGAGATGCTTTTTATATGCCAAATAAATAAACAGATCAAAAAAGTTTTGACTAAGAATGTCTATTAACCTTTCAACACCATTGTCCGTTAAAATTGTAAACCACTTTGTAGTTGACGTTCTTTCCTCTTGCTCCACAAAACCTACCTTGTACTCCTGCAGGAGATTGTTCCATTTTTTGATGATTTTCGAAATCGGTAAAGGCACGCTGAGTTCTCGTTCAACCACACTGCAAATAGGGGAAAAAAACAAAGAGCAAACAAATCAGAAATATGAAGTAGAAAGCATGGCAAGCATAAAAACAACGATTAAAGATACATAAGTACAATATAATGAACGAGCAAAAGCAGCGCGGCAGTTGTACCTGGCACGCCGGTGGAATAGTTTGCGGGGCAGAAAGAAATAATCATTAAGACGGAGAGAGGGAGAGAAAACCGGCAAGAAAAAGAAACACTCACAGTAAAGAATACACAGCGAAAGCTCGGCCGCCGAAGGAAGAGAGAAGCTTTACAAAACAAGGCAACGAAAAACAACGACGCTGCGCTCCTGTAAAGGGGAGAGAGAGAGAGGTGTGTGTGCCGAAAGGTGTGCACACACGTGTGGAAAAAGTAGAAAGTGAAACTCTTCACCACGATCTTCTTCGCTCGCGATCGCTCCCCATTTCCCTCCCCCCCCGTCCCCCGTCCCCCGTCCCCTTTAGCGCTTGCAGTCTTTGGCAGTCTTTGCGTCGCATACTAGACATGGTCAGTGGCACGCCAATGTTTTCATCACTAATTATCAGTCCGCTCAGGTGGACTCCCCGTGCGCTAGCATAGCTACCGCCCGAGCGATTGACACCGCCACTGGAAGGCCGGGCACACATGCCACTACTAATATCTCTTCCCTCCCATCCCCTTTCCCGTGAGAGCACTTATCTAGAAAATCTGTTTTTTCCTTCTGCTGCTGCACCTCACTTCATCGCCCATCGGGTTGTTCATCTAGCTTGCGTGAATGTGTTTTGTTTGGTTTTGTTTTTGCTGCATTTGCTATCTTTTCCTAAGCCTCACTCGCCACTCCTCGGCGCGTTCTCTATCGCGTGTTTTCCATTTTCTAGACTCCATTCGGATCGAAACCCCTCGCCCGCTCGGCACGACCTTGTAGGAATGCTACGGCCCAAACATGTAGCCTGTCCACGACTCTCAACCTATGTGTGTATGTGTGTGTTTGCGGCAAAACAGATCCGGCACGGCAATAAAGCTGCACCACTTTCACCGTGGCAGGAGTTGGTACCTGCTGGGTAGAAGCGGCTGGCCAAGCGAACCGTCCGGGCCCATTTGCTCCATCCGGGAGGATGTGCTGGAATCGATCGGGCAAATCGCGCGACCGCGAATGAACCTATGCATTATGATTGACAAGTGCAGTGTCCGACAGTCCCTTCCCGGGACACAGGTGAGTGTTTGTGTTGTACAGCGTAAGTACCAAATCGCGGTTAAAGATGGCGATTTGCCGGACATTGTCGTCCGTCGCGGTTTTGCTATTCTTATACAACGTGAGGGACAAATTATTCAATGCGCTTTAGATTTCTCTTCCCGCCCAGTAGTGGACAGGCTGAAGAACAGGCACAGTAAAGCAGCGCCATGGCAACAGCCAGCGAGGCAGCGTGATTGGAGAGCAAACGATTTGCATGCACACCGTACGCAGCGCCACTGGCAGCGAAGTTTGTCAGCAGATCGCGACACTTTTCATCGCTTCCCTCTGCAGCACAGCCCGGGTGTGCACAGACCGGGAGCTTCCAATGCAGCGCATTGTTGAAGTGACTGGTGCTTCATCGCGCGCGGTTGAAAGGTTCGTCGTCTATCTCCCACTCTATCTTTATCGCACTCTTTCGCACATTCCATTTCTCTCCCTGCGCAGTGTTTTGTTGTTAACATAATTCTGCACACCACGTAGCATACATGTACGCCCGATGATCGAGCCGAGCGATGGTGGTTCGATCGCCATGTGTGTGTGTGTGTGTGTGTGTGTGTGTGTGTGTGTGTGTGTGTGTGTGTGTGTGGTGTGTGTGTGTGTGTGTGTGTGTGTGTGTGTGTGTGTGTGTGTGTGTGTGTCTGTGTGTCTGTGTGTGCTTTTACAAGTGTGCTTTACTTCTTCATCATCATCCACTTTGGGTTGCTTCTTTGATACGTTGTTTTCTCTCGCACTGCTCCCCTTCCCCACCTAAACCCCATTCGTGGTTGTGTTTTGTCTGCGAATGTTTGTTGCAAATTTCACTTTTATCGCTTTCGGGCTGGCGTTTGCATTGGGTTTCTTTTCCTTTTTTCTCCTCTTTTTTTTTTGTTTGCTACTGACAGGCTTGCTGCTTGCCACTTGCGGCAGGTATCGGTCGTCTGACGGAAAGTGAGATTAGAAGACTGTTTGACGCGCATCGTACCGTGCGCTTCGTCCACATTCTTCCTCTGTTTTGCCTTTATATGTGTGTGTGTGTGTGTACGTGGGGAGTTTTGTTTTTATTTGTTTGTATGTTTATGATGCCTACCGCGGGCCCGATCGAGGATGGAGCTTCCTTGTGTGTTCCGAAGGGTGGGGTGCATATATGACTTATGTTGCGTTGATGAGGTTTCTTCTGATAGAAACTTTCCCCGAAAAAATGGCTCAGTATTTTCTTGTTTTTTTCTTTACTAGTTTTTGTGTATTTCTTGTTCACATTGATCTTATTCAACAGCCTTTTTTGTACAAGTGCTCGAAGCTATAAAACCCAAAGCAAAGAAACAATCAGTTTGATCAACATCGATTAAGCTCGTAGTTTTGCTTCTTTTCCCATCGCAAAATGCTATTTCCGACCCTTTTATCGTACTTCTGTGCACTTTTGCCAGCGATAAAATAAGCAGCTACGTTACAGATTACAGCTTACGCAAACGAGAGCAAGCTCCATCCCTTCAACCCAAAACCACACACCCAATCACCACAGTCCGGCTCTGTTCTGTAACGCTCAAAACCCATCAAACCCTTCCATTTGTTGTACGAAATTATTGTACGCCCAAATAGCCGACTGGTAAGCAAAACTTTTACAGACGAAAAAACGACTAACCGGAGCAAAACCATTAACACGCCAAAGCCCACTCTTACCACAAAGCTTGCGCGGCCAGCTCGCGGTTAGAAGTAGCGGAAGTAAAGTACCAGCCAAAAAATCCCATATAATCTCCTCAACAAAAAAAAAAAAGAAACGAAACGGAAAAGAAAATCCGTTGTTCACTCGCGTGGCCCCAAAAACGTGGTACGCACGGAAAAACCGCACCAGCCATCCCTAATTGATCGAGCCCTCGGTGCAGAACGGTGTTGCGGTGCTGGCGATAACTCCAACAGCCTCGGCCGGGGACAAAGAAACGGGCCCGAAATGGTGGTGAAAACGTGAATTCCATCAAAATCTCACCGCTGGACCATCATATTTTATATTGTTTCATGTAGCTTTTTTGTCTCTCTCTCTCTCCCTTTTCACTCTTCTGCTGGTTCGCTTGCTAATTCTTTTACTTCCGATTCGCTTCCGCCAGCGGTTCGCGCTGATGCTGGCGGTACTGTTTGCTGGTGATCTACTTCTCTTCGTGCGGAAGAAACAGAATAATTAATACCCTTCGGGCAATAAAGTAACCAGTAACCGGCAGTTTTGGACAGCTTTAGCGCTCGTTCGCTTTTATAACATTTTTTTAAAGGAGACGAGCGATTAACGGATCAGCTCGATGCAAAACGGTACAAAGCATATCGCCCTAATTACCGACAGTAGCCATTAAACTACTAGCACACTACTCTATCGGCGCGAAGATGACCCACTATTGGCTTATTCTAAACGACGAAAAATGAAGATACTTACGCCCAGGCATATTTCGACGCGTTGCGCTTTCCAGTAAACAGAGGCGACAGCTCAGCGCGCAGCCGGATCAGTGTCTTGACCTTATCAGCTTCCCCTGTAAAGTAGATGAAAGTGGGCAAGAAATGGTATTAAAAAAAAGGTTGCTTTTAATTTTTTTCGGACTTATTTCACCCTTGCGATCCTGCAGACACGCGGATAAAGAATATTGCTTGACATACTTTCCAGAATATGGAGCATGTGCAATGTCGCCCAAAATGGGATATTCACTTCCAAGCTTCCACCAGGTACATATGGAATGGCGAAAAGTGGCCAGACGGGGCGGACGGAAGACACAACAACTACAACAACAAAAACCTGTCCACCCGACAGCCAATGCCAACGTTTCCGTCCGGTAGAACAACTTTGAGGACCCGCAGAACGAGCTCGGCGAAAAGTGGGGAAGAAAGGGGTGCACCAGAAAAACTTTCACCCGAATGGAGGTGTACCTGGCTGCAAATAAACGGCGATGGGTGTGACATCGCCAATCCACGACCGTTGTCGTCGGGAGGGGAGGTGCTAGGAAGTGTGCCGGCGGGTGGAAGTGGGCTCGTAAAAGACGTAACGAGAACATCCCGAGCTTGGAACGTAAACCCCGGCAGAGAAAGTTTCTTCCCTCCGCCCGCCGCAACGGCCCGCAGAAGCAAAGAGAATGCGAGCTGCTGCGGGAAAGATTTCAACGCAGCTACCAACATGCAAGCGACGAACCCCCTCGCTGGGAAACGTTCGCTGCTCGCTTATCGCTTATCGCAATGGTACGAAAAGCAGAACAAAAGAGTGATGCTCTGCCGTACGCAACGGGGAAAGGTGCGGTCCCAAAATTAGGTTATCTTCAGTGGGCTCTGTGGGCTCTGTGGTGCATCAGTGCGCGAGTGTGCAAGCGCGTATCTTACCAAACCACCTGCACCTGTTGTTTCGTTGCACGCGTAAGCCCTTTTATGAGGCGTAGTGAGCTGCAGTGGATCCCGAAATTGTTTTTCGTTGCAGGAGAATTACATTGTTTCTCTCAGCATTCCTTTCCCGGAGCCAGATTGGCAAGGGATCGGTGGATTGATGAATAATGACACATGTGTGTAATGATGCTGCTGGTGCTGGTGGTGGTGCTGCTGCTGCTGTGATGACGATTGGGTGGCTTTCTCTTTCACTAAGCTGTCATTTTTCGAGCCCGAGTCACACTCGTTTCTCCCTCCTGAGCTGCTCTCAAAGCAACGAATCGTTCCAAACCTTCGTGCTGAATCACTTATCATACCAAGCTGCGCGTCACTATGGGGTGAGAATATTGGTTCGAACTCGATGCGCATCGGCAGAGGTCGAAACAGTGTCTTGGTACAAGTTTGTCGATTATCTCTAGCACTAGCTGACCACTCGCACGCCACCATACAGCGAGCCGTTTGCATACATTCTGCTTCAGTGTATCTACTGCGAAAAAGGCGAAAATAAGGGCGAAAAAGAAGACGCATATGTCTAGCTAAGTCTAAAAGCCTTAAGAGCAGCTCCCACAGAGATCGCACCATCGAATTAGAAAAAAAACCACTAGGAAAAATAGAAAGTGTTTCTTAATTTTCTTCACCCTCCGCCGTGCTGTCGCTTCCCCTCCCAAACCTAACCCTTTGTGGTGGTGCGCAAAGTCGCAAAGTCGTTGGCATCTCCTCCACCAGTCACACACACACGTACATAGAAGATGGAGCCCTACCGTCTTGCTTTCTTCCTCTTCTCACCGTGCCACCTCATCCACTCATTCCTTCGCAACCGGTTGCGCTAAGCTGTGCAAAGATCGTACCAGATCTTTGTCGAGCGGCGTGTGTGAGCGTATTTGTGAGTCAACCGTGTGTGTGTGTGTATATGTGTGTACGACGATGATGGGGCATGGTATGGCATGATGGGCGAAGAATTTTCTCTTTCAACCGAGAAGACTTTCACCGATCGCGGGTTTCGGTATGAGCGTCATCATCATCATCATCATCATCATGATCTACTTCTTCGTCTTCCTCTTGTTTTGCTTACACGCCAGCATGGCCATTATCACTGCCTGGGATGCACACCGTTTTGCTCTGTGTTTTAGCGCAAGCGGGACTGGAAAAGGGGAGAATTTTCACCAGCACAAAATGTGCGGCGAGCCTGCGACATCGAACGGCGAAAAAGGGGAATACGTTCGACCTGTCGACCTGCATAGCAAAGAACCCGGATCCGAGCGGGCAATCAAATTTACATTCCCTTCCAAGCGTAACAAACTCAATCGCTACTAGAATGGCGGCACGCAACTGAGTGAAGTTAAAAGTGAGATTTTATGTTGGCAACAATTGCTTGGAATGTAAGTTACGTTAACATATTATGGTTTCCATTTATTTTAGTATTTACTTAAGTTTTCCAACGAATTTGTTTGCATGAACAAAATGATGTCGTTTTCTTATTTGAAAAACGAATTTCCAACCAGACTAAAGTATTTTTCTGTTATAACTCTTCTAACTAGGTCAAAAGACAAACGTTTAATTCTCTAGTGCTTATTCTCATCCCAGCAACACATTCGGTGGTCTTGGCTTTCCCGAACCAAACAAGGAAAAAAATGAAACACACCAGCCAAAACCACCCTGCTTGTTAACGTCCTTCACCCACTTGCCGAGTACCGAGTTGGAGTCTGACGAGTTCAAAATTTGCTCCCAACACGACCCTACCTCACCCGGACTTTATCCACCATCCGAGGCAGCACGTGAAAAGCGTGTAAGGGAAGAAAAAAACAGAACTCGTTTCGTGCATTCATTTTTCCTACTTTCCTTCTTTCCTCACCCACCGACAACCCCCATTTGTGTGTTATTTTGTTTCCGATCTCGGGAGAAAAAAACTATGCTGGCACGACGACGACAACGTCGGTGGTAGAAAAGCCAGCCGCACAGTCACGAACGGGCAATCGTCGACAGTATTTTCCAACCAAACGAATCGAACGGTACGGCAGGTACCGGCATGCAACGACTCGGAAGGACGGAGACGGCCACCATATCCATTGGCGGAAGTGTGTCACCGTGGGATGGAATAGATTTCGGCTCTACGAAGCTAGCTAGCACGGCTAACTTCCCCGTGGAACGGCGGGAACCTCCACGCGAGAGAAAATGGACAGACAGGAAAGTTGTCGCCGCCAAAATGAAAAGAATGCTTTCTTTTCTAAAACCCTTTCTCGAAAATGAATTGTGTGCTAAGTGTGTGTGTGTGTGGGGCTTTCTTGTGCTGCTCCATTGTGCGTTTTCTTTTCCATTTAACAGGTTAGTTTTTTTTTCTTTCCTTTGCTTTCCGTGAAGCAGATATGGACCATGTTTTGCTTTGTTTCGTCGTTAATGCTTCTGCGACCCGGTCGGCGGCGGTTCTCACTGTCCTCCAGATCTCCGCGCGCCAGTGTTCGGACAGTGAAAGTAAGCATAAAAATCGTTTCCGCTAGGGTGTTTTTGCTTCTTCTTCTTCTTTTTACTCTGTTGTGTTGTGCATTTTTCGATTCAAACAGGAATCGTTAAGCGGGTTCGTCGCCTTACCGGACGCTACTGTCTTTTGCTTGCGCTGCTTCCATGGCGGTATAAATAATTCATAAGATTTCCTCCTGCCAATGTTTGTGTGCGTGTGTAAGTGTGTTAAAAAATTAATAACAATGCTAAATCACTTGTCCTTTCCTTAAAATACTCAGCAATTCAATTTCAATTCAATATAATCCTCACAATGTGTATTTAAAAAAAAACACACACACACAATCCAAATAGGAAAGATTGTTCTGCTCAGGCAGCAGCATTCCAGCTTCCCAGCAACAATCGCCTGCATGGTAAAGATAATAATAAAAATTCCGTGCCCTTCCCCGGTACCGCTTACCGCTGACCTAGATCCCGCCAGCAGATCGCCAGGCGCAGCAGAAGCGGTGGCCAGATTCGTGCGCCCCGAAACATCAAGCGCCCGTGGGGAAAGCTTTCGCTCTCGAATCGCCCGAATCGCAGCAAGAAGAACTACCGATGGCGATGAGCTCATGGTGCTCGAGCATGGTGCGCACAAGCACGAACAGTGTGAAGAATGTAGCTCTCGCCCCTGTACAAACTACTCTTTGCTACTACGGGGAGCTACTATGACGCGCGACTACTGCGGTGTGTGCATGCAGTCACTACCTCGCCCCAACACAATCCTTTAACACACACACACACACACATACATCGGACACAAGGTGAATCGAATTCGAGTTTATTGACACGCGGCTGCTAACGCTCAGCCACACAGTTGGCTAAGGGACGGCCATTTAGGTTCGGTCGTAGTACGCTCCCACTCCGAAAAATTGGCCGCGCAGCAGATTGGTGGGGTGCACCAACCAACCAGCCAAAAAAAAAAGACAAAAATCTCCAAAAATAACAAAGCCGTTCGCTAGAAAATAGAAAACGAAGAAAGCAAAACCTACCACCACCTACCGAGACCCAGGGCTGGGTGGTTTGTAGTAGCACTCTGCCAGGGAGGCAGGGAGGACTCGCGGAGGATCTGCTGGGAAGTTACGAAACGAAGCTTAACCCCAAAACAACAATAACATCGACAGCAGGGTTATACTCAGCAGCGCAGCACACAGACTACAACTGTGTGTGCGCTCGTTTTGGATTGTTTTTTTTTTTTGGAGATAAAGTGTTTGTGTTTGTGGTAGTAGTTGTGGCAGGCCCTCCTAGATTTGCCTAAACGGATACATACATAATGCAAACTACAATTACAGCTATTTAAACTCGCAATATGTTTTCACCTTATACCTTACTAAACGCAAACATTCTCTAAAACGCGATCTTCAAACTCGTCTTTACCAGCTCAAACTCCTCTGCGCCCCACCTCTCCTTCATGTGCGTGTGTGTACGTGCATGCGTGTATGCATCACTACCAACTGCGGATGGCTTTTGTAGTTTTGGTCACGGTGTTATGCGTGCTGTTTCATTCCTACAAAACTCTCACTTCTTCAGCCGTATCGTGTTGATTGATCTTTCGCGAGAAGTTGCCCACCGTCCGGACCAGAGGAGGCGCAATCACATACGCAACCTGCACGGGGCCATTTTCCACCGCACCGGAATGGTGCTGGATGTTTTTATTTTTTTTATTTTTGCTTGATTCCGAGGGAAAACCCCAATCCAAGCAATCAACGGAGACAAAAGTGCTCTACCGCGCTAGCTCACCGAACCCAATGAGTCAGTCGCTCGCGACGCAGTGGAAAGTGATCTTTAGATCAGCTCGTGGCGTCCCGCACGGACCCAGGCCCCCTCCCTACTGCGTCAAGATTGACCTAGATTCTTGTCCCTTCCTTTTGAACGGTACGAAACGGACTGCCCCAAAACCGGAGATTGCAACATTTCGCTTCACCCAGGTTTGGCGGATGTTGCTGCATGGCGCTATTGGAGCAAAGCAAAAAAAAAATCAGAAACGCACCACGGCGAAGAATCATCGCGATGCGTGTAGATCCGGTACGCAGCAGGTACTCGTCACCACGCTCTCGACCTGTTCCATGATCCCCCCCAGGGGAGGCCCAATACCGCCCAAGAATGGTGCAGCCCTACACCATACGAAGGGCACAGGCACGGCACAAAACAATTCACAGCGCGCCACCGCGCGTGAAAGACTTTCACCGTGCTGCCAGCGAGAGACTTCGAGCTGGCCGATGCTGACGATGATGGCGATGATGATGGCGATGATAATCGTGAATTCATACCCCCAGCGCAACGCTGCGCTTGTCTAAGCGGCAGCACATTCCAGCTCTCCTCCTTCGCATGCATGCAGGGCAAACAACCGCCGTGTAATGCAAACCCCCAAACCCAGGCGCACGCTGAGGGGCAGCGAAGGCAACCAACACCAGGGCTCCATTCATCGCGGCTGGTTGCTCACTTTTTTGCAACCCCGATGAACCTCGAAGAAAGAGAAGGACAGAGAAAGAGAGAGAGAGACACTTGTGGCCTCGGGATACGACAGGTTGAACCTTGCATCGATGTTGTGAATCCCCGTAGTCTTCTTCTGGTCAGGGGGAAAAATGGGTGTGTGTTTGTGTTTTTTTGTTTGTATTATTTCATTTTTATTAAGTTCCTCCCCATCTTCATCCACCCCCTCCCCTCCAAAGCGCCGACTTTCTTATTGAGAATGCAATGCACGCAACGGCACGGCAGCCCGATTTGCGTGTGCGTAAGTGCCCGCACAGACAGACGGGGAGAAGGTAGAGAGAGAGAGAAAAATGCATACGCACCGACGGTTCGTCCCCAACCCATCGATCAACTCACTTTCACTGCTGTCGTACGCTGTCTCGTTGCTTCGCACCGTGCTTGACAAAGAATTCTTCGCGTGGCGAAATCGGGTGGTGCGTTATTACAGCGTTCGCGGCTGATAAATGATGATGATGATCACCGAAAGCGGTGATGGGAAGAGCTCTTGAAGCGAAAAGGGTAGAGCTATGTAGATCAATCGAACACGCACGTACGACGATGAAGTTTTTTGTATTAAAAAAAAAGGAGAGCACACTTCGAATGACATTTAACGAGGCAAAAATATCGAACCAATACCTATCCTTCAGCTGTCTCTGTTGACGATGGAATGAACTTACAGAGGCTGCATAAAAATTAAAAGGTCTTTCTGTCATTCTCGCGCCACAGTTGGGTGGCTCAGAGCATATAAACAAACCACTCGCATCTTTCAATGATTTCGTGATTGAAGCAGCAAAAGAGTGATTGCAGACTACAAAAAAAAACAGGCAATCGATTTGTGTGCAAGCTGCTCTTTATGCGGTTTCACCGCTGAACACAATTGCTGCCACAATAGGGGAGTGATGTTTCATGAGCCCTTTGCTCCCTTCTCCCTGATGAGCTTTGGAAAGCGTGCATAATACTCAGCCCCAGTCCTGTTTTCGTGTGCCACATCCTTGTACATCCTTTCCCTCACTCGGCTGGCTCGGCGATAATCGAACGGTACCGTCAAGCGCGGGGTACAATTACATGCACATTCACGTACGTTGAATTACACCCAATTCGCTTTTCCATGATAAATCACCGAAAAAATCCACCCCATCCCCCTCCCAGCCAAAACAGGTCCAGGACCAAGCGGTGTGATCTTCTACCGCGCACCTGTTGGCGCACCATTGTGGCCATTGTGATCGCCACGAGGCCACGACGCAATACACGACGACTCCCTGGTCCACCCCACCTTGTGCCGAAGAAGCGACCAGGGTGTGACTAAAGCATGCACGCGTGTGTGTGTGTCCGAATTGATTGACCCGGATCCACTCGCCCTGCCCATGTCCGAAACACACACACACACAAAACTCCATTCCACAACAAAAGCGCTTACTTTCGGCGTTCCCTCACCCCTCGCGGCTGAGGTTATGTATTCTTAAGGGGGCACAGAAAGTGGAAAGGGACATCAAACCCCCCACTCCACATGGTGCCGATTTTACTGTGCACGTGATCAGCGAAACGTGTGCTTGCTGTGAGCGTCCGTGTGTGTGTGTGTGTGTGTGTGTGATGATGTGTAACTGGTGGGCAGAATGTTTGATGTTGCAATAAATACTACGTCACAGCTTTACACACATCACAATAAAAGGAGTAAAAGCTTCATCTAACTAAACGAGCTTGAAGAAATCCCTTCGTGTGCTTTCTATTTGCAAATTTCAAACCCGTTTACATAAACCCTCCAATTAGTCGATCCTCTAAATGAGATTCCTTCGCTATGATAACACAATACGTCGAATTGTAAAAAGACAAAAAAAAACGGCAGCAAACCAAATTCTTCTTCGCATGAAGGCAGTTCGCTTTCGCCAAGCCAGCGGGTCGCGACAGTGTGAGGTCGCTAGCAGCATGAATCAACTGTCACCCGCTAGTAGTATATGCTAGACCTTTCTTCTGTTTTTTTTTTCTTTTTTGCTCTGTGAGGTTTTGTGTGTCTAAAACGGCTCAAGTTTCGTCACACATCGTCACCACGCCGTGCAGAATTGAAAGAAAGGCGACAAAAGGCGGAGAAGCGAAAAATAAAAATGCTTTCCGTTGTCTCTGTCTGTGTCTGTGTGTGTATGAATTCCCTCCCCCCTTTGGGGAAGGGAGGGGGCAGGTGGGATGAAAGAAGATGACAGAAAGCTGAGAAGGAAAGCCACCGTGTGCGCGGTCGGATGAAAAGGAGAACGAAACGGAACGCGGCGGAAAGAAAGCTAGAAAGCGGAATGAAAATTTCTCTTCAACCCTTGTGCTAAGGCCGTCAGTGTCATGTACTAGGGAGGGGGGAATAGGGGGAGAGCTAGCTGTACGATCACTAGCACGGCAACGAGCTACCACACTACTAACCGTACCACCACCACCACCACCACCACTATGATTGGTACGTCTCGGTCCCTTGCTGAGGTTGAAGCTGAAATTACTAATCTCTCTTCAACTTGCGAGAGGGGTGGCGCTCTGTTCCCCCGTTGCTGGCCACCTGTTCCGTGCCTCAATTCAGCCTGATGCCACCAGATCAACCTGATAGGGAAGCCACCACAGGGCAACGATCGATCGTGGATGATTATGGTGAAGACTAAGCGGACCCGACCGGGGAGTCACAGCAAAACGAGAGCAAGTTTATTATTTTCCTTTCAATCTACCGCTGCAGGTGTGCGTGTAGCAAAACGGTGCGAATGAACCTACCGATAGGGTGATGGGGAACCCAAGGGAGAGCAGAGAAGAAAGGATTCTAATCAATGCCAGCCCATTCGCCGACCAGGCTTATCAGAATCAGAAACGAGCGACTCGGTCAATCGGGGGGCCAACGGTTGTTGTTGTCGTTCAAAAATTGCCCCTCTCAGCTGGAAATTGCAATTCTAGTTCAACTCGGTTGATTGATGCCCTTTTTTGCGGAGGAGAGACAGACAGGCTGATAGTGAAACGTTCAAATCAGCGAAATAAAGGAACGAAATGTAACACCAAGAAAAGACAAATATTTGTAAGGTGGATCTTTACATTCTGATGCAACTCCACGACTAGTGGAGTTACACGCCCTTCCAAAAGTGTAACCCTCATAACTGGAAGTTGAACAAAGCGTGATTAGGAACTGCTAAAGTTTCAATCTACTGACGTACTGATATGTACAGCTCTGTGAACTTTGAATCATTAGAATATCCCCAAAGCTTTCCTCCGGTAAACCCTATGCAATGTTCCCGAAAAGAGTGCGGTAGCTCTGGCCCCCGGAGAGCGTTCTTCCCGTGGTCTACTTTGCGTCTACTTACAGCAGTAACGGATCGACTGACAGTTGTTGGTTGGGGTGGCCGGTGTCGAGGACGGGCCGTTGCTGCTACCGTTGGCCCCATTGCTGTTGGCACCGTTGCTCGTCGGACCGTTCGAGGCGTTACCGGCCGGGCTGGACATGGTGGCGATCATGCTGTTCGGGATGGTGGTCAGATTGTTCGGGATGTTGTTGCCCATACTGCAGGCGATACTATTGTTCGTTCCGATACTGTTCGCAATACTACCGAGCATAGTAGTACCGTGGC
Organism: Anopheles merus; assembly: GCF_017562075.2. Lineage (NCBI taxonomy): Eukaryota > Metazoa > Arthropoda > Insecta > Diptera > Culicidae > Anopheles > Anopheles merus. Next base: position 41,314,810 of record NC_054082.1, read on the forward strand.
TGTTTAACTGTTGCGACATCTTCCGAATGCCCACCACCAGTGAAAAAACCCGCGTCAGTCCGCGTCACACCAAACACCGAATTGAGGTCAAAGCGCGCTGTTTTGCTTCTATTTCCTTTTATTTTTTGTTTCTTTATTACCCGCACACTGTCACACACAATGAAATGCACACCAACACGTAGGAACACTACTTTTTTGAGGGACTAAACTGTTTTAACAACGGCACTACGGACACAACTTCTTCACGGAAAGAACTGTCACTTGGAGTCACTACACGACACTTGTATACTTTAAACACCCGATAACGTCCTTGTGGAATTAGGATCCACCAGCTTAACCTTGTTGTTGTTTCTCTTCACTTCACGCTCCTCACAGATCACCTCAATCGAGCTTAGATTGCAGCTTGCTAAGACCTAGGGCCGCCCTAGTCTATTGTCCACTAGGGGATGACAGTCCAAGGGGTAACATTGCTGCTGGAGCTCGGACACTACACACAACTCGACACATCTTTGTACTGCTTCACAGACACGAATAGCGTTTACTAAATTCACTTTGCTGCTGGATCAATATTTGCAATTGTTTCTGCTATCAGACACTGCACGCTTGCTCACAAGGTTAACGTTTCCTGAGGACAGAATTGGAAAACAGTTAGCAAGATGTACCAATATCCTTCCAGGACGAGTAAGCCATTCGGGCAACCACTCGCACGAAAATCAATAAGACAAACACATGCACCAACTAAATAAGAGCCTTTCACACACTAAGTAGTTTTTCCCGAAAAAAAACCTTTAAGCGTCCGGAATGGAATCAAACCGCACAACAACGAAACACGCCCGGGATGGGAATTAGGAGCCAGAGTCCGAGACTTGCGAAGACTTTTTCTTTTGCGGGGACAGACCTTGGTGTCTTGTGTGCGCCGCTGGATCGTTCGCGCCACCGGTACGATCTGATCTGATCGGTGATTCTGCTGGCCAAGCTGGCGGAGCCTTCTATTTCTCCGGTCGGTTAGGATACTCTGAGCCCGAGCTACCCACCACCACCACGCGCCACCCGTTCCCTCTTGCGTGGTGCTCTCTTTCGCACGCTCATCTCCCCCAGACGGTGGGTCGCGCGAAAGCCCCGCGAGTGCAACCGAGACCGAACTCGGCTTCGGCCGTCCCAGTCTCGCCCGCAGCGCACACGCACTCGTATTTGCGCACGCTCCGGCCGTGCGAGCTTTCTTTCGCTCGGAGAGTGCCACTTACGGAGCTTTCTTTCGCAGTTTGAGCCAACGCCGTTCTTCCGAAACGCTGCAAAGCGTACATGCTCTCTTTCTCCGTTTTGCCTTTCTCCCCCAGGCTGTTGAGCTGGGGGTTTTCAAAGGGAGGGTGAGCTGGGTGAGAGGTTTTTTGGGAGGTAGGAAATTCTTCTCCCCAACAGCGGACAGCGAGCAGTTCGCTCTGGTTCGCTCTCTTCGGCGTCGATTCTGCTAGCTTTATCAACATCAGTTTACGCAAGTGCAGAGACTAGCGAGGGTGAGCAGCTCATCCCTTCCCTCGGCTACATTGGCCAGCACACATACCACACGCATCGAAATCCCTCTCTCAGTAGCTCTCTCTCTCTCTCTCTCTCTTTCTTAGGTTAATAAAAATTTCTTACAGCACGTTCTCGTTTCGCCAAAGCTTCGTCATCGTTCGTGGCCGCTCGATCGAAGAAAGTTTCAAAAGAAAGACGGCGAAAAGAACCTACCGCGCGCGTCGCTGGGCAGAAGGGCTTGGACGCGCCCGCAGAAGAACCGTAGCTTCGCGTAGCCTCCCGTTAAGTGCAGCGCTGGCCAGGCGGGCCGGACCCGTTTCACGCACAGCTTAACCATTTCTCCATTGCAGCTATCTACCCACCTTACCCGTTCTCATGCTCTCGCTCTCTTTCTGCCTCTCTTTCTTGCTCTCTTTCTTTTGGACCGCAAATATTTCCAGTCTACCGCTACCCCGATGGCAAAGCAGAACGAACTCGCTGAATCCGGGACGCTTTCTTTTCTAGGTCTCGGACGCCATTGCCCAACCTGCCCCCTGCCTTGGCTGGGTGGAACGGTGTGGGCCCCACGAGCTGTGCTGGGCATGCTGGGACTGGGATCTGCGAGCTGGACGCTTCTTACGGCCAGTGTGCCAGCCCGAGTACCGAATAAAAGCTCCGTAAGTGTTCTGTCATTTCTCCAGACCCTGTACACTGTGGCTGTACAGCATTCCGTGTTCCGGTTTTATTTTTTCTCTTCTGTTTGGTTGTGTGCTGCCTGGTCAAACTTTGGCATTTTGAACGGTGCTGGAAATGGGTTCATTTTGGCAGATCAGGTTGAAAGTACATTTATTGTAGAATCAATATTTTAACTTTTTTTCACTCCAGGCAAAGCGTCAAACTTCACCTTGCGATAGAAACATTGAATTTCGATAGAAATATTGAGTCATTTTTGCTAAAAAAGACAAAATGCTTTAAGTTAGAAATTAATTTACATTCATTCCATGTGAATAAAATAATAAAGAATGCCAAACTAGCTATACATCTGTTGTTTAAGCATCTTACATACTTTAATTATTTATTATTTTTGTATTTCATACGTATTTTCCCAACTTAATATTCCATTCATTTATCGCTCGTATGAAAGAGCCTTCCCGCAAGGGATTTAAATTGGAAGAATATCGCATCCGCTTCGAGCCGTCTCTTCTGCCACCAGCAGCGGCCATACCAGCGATCGTTAAAACCGGCAAGATTCTTCCGCTCGACAGCGAAATTAGGTCACCGAGTCATGTCACGGAACATGGTGCCAGAGACGCCGAGCACGGAGAGGGTCGGGAAAATAAAGTATCCAAGAGAAACGAGAACGCCACAGCCGCAGCATAGAACATCGGAGCTCTGGCTCTGGCACAAACTGATGTGCCTCCCATCAGCATCGGGTATGAGAAGATGGCGTAGACTACTGCCGCCGTCTTGCCTAGTACGCGAGCGGGAGGAAGCGAACGAATAAAATCACATACAGGCACACACACACACACAAGGGAGGGAGCAGTAAAAAAAACGGTTTCCTCGTCTGACGGATCGCACAAATCTCCCGAGAAGAAAGTTCAAAGCAAAAGGTAGAAGAATAGAAACCCATCGTAACGACAACATGTGCTCGAAGCTCATGGGCCGTCGAGCAAAGTGGGGAACGGGGGTGGGGACGAAGGGTGGAGCAGCGGTGAGACTAAGATGGGCGATCGAGTCAAGAGATCCCTCTCGAGTCACAATATGGCGTGCAATAGAGATATGTATGAGTGTGTGAGAGAGATACAAAAATAAAGAGAGAGAGAGAGAGAGAGAGAGAGAGAGAGAGAGAGAGAGAGAGAAGGAGAGCTCGACGGCTGCCCAACCGAACAAAGTAAGCAGCGATGGGAAAGTGGAAAGAAAGCGCAAACAAATCAGAAACGATCGCGATGTGTGGGAAGAGGAGGAAACAGAACAAATGAGCCAATTGGGATTGGTAAGATGTACCGCAGGAACAACAGCAAAGGCCTTTGAAGGGACGGGAAGGTGTGGATGCAAGGGCAAAGAAATGGGGCAGTTGTGAAGGCAGCTAGGCAAACCAGACATTCCGTGGCACTTTCGGACGGGTGTACACCTATCGATAGATCCGGCGTTTTTGGGGTGCGTAGGTCTTTCGAAAAGGGTTTTTTCGGGGTGAGATGTTTAAACGAAACGTTTTGTTTCCAGCTGTGGCGGGGAGTTGCTTTTTGCCTGAATTTTTCCCCCTTTTCCCCTAATTCTGGCATCAGGTAGCGGACCTTCATCCCACGCTGAGCCCTTTGCTCGAAGCTTTTGCTAGCTCCACTTTTCTTTTAGTATATTCATAAATCATTGCTTAACGGCAAATGGTAGCAACGGGAAAGTAAATAGGAAATTCTTGTTAAAATCACTTCTGCGTAGCATGTTTAAAATCAATAGAAAGCCATCAAATTAATCGATAAATTATGTGTTGTTGGTATTTGAGATTGTTTGTCAATAGCTTAATGATAACTGCAATTAATGTATGCTAAAGTAATTCAAAGTATAAACATTTTAATCTGTCTGTGTACATACACCGTCAGCAGAAGAAGGTCTGCTTAGCATTATCGTACCATCTTCAAATTTACCCGCTCCCCCCTACGCTCATTAGCTTAAAACGTTAAATCTTCCCCTTTAAAAATAATTGGACTGTAACCTTAAAATGTTAAGCATACGTTAATTTAATTGAACCATAAACCACCGAAACTGTGAGGGCCCGCTGTTCGCCCCCCACCCCTTTGTTGATTCTCCAAAAAATGCGTGTAACTGTAAGTGGCGATGTGCGTCCGGCCACTGGCGTCCAGATCGAAGCCAGTCAGCCAGCGCGGAATGAAACGGAGCCCCTCGCAATAGGAACCAACGGTACGAGATGGCTGGAAAACAAGGCCACCGAAAGCACCGGACCGAGCCCGAGTAGATCTTCTTCGCGAACAAGAATGGTAAGTACGGCTTGCAATAGGGAATAGAAAGCAAACCGTTGAGGAGAAGAAACCAAAAAGAGAGCGAGAGAGAAAAGGAGAGCGAGAGAGAAAAGGAGAGCGAGAGATGGCGCGAGTAAAGTTTAAAGAAGGGTAACACCCCCAACGTTGCCCAACGGTTTCGCAAAACTAGGAATTCTGGACCACGAAAAAACAACCGGGGTCCGTAGTGAGGTCGAACCTAATTCTCCAAGGGCAATGGTTTAATATTAGCGAAGATTTTCGATTAGGCGAGAGAGAACATCTGCCCTAAAGGTATGGTGATCGTTTTATGGCTCCTTGCGAGCGAGGGGAATCACTTACCCATGCTTTCTAGACAAAGACCCACACAGCGAGTACACGTGGGAGGCCTTAGCAACCCTTCACATTTGGTCATGCAACGGCACATCATCTTCTAGCTGGTCTTGCCACCAGAGCAAGCTGACCACAGTGACCAAGAATTCGAACGTTGGACCAACCGTATCGGATCTCTCATTCCCATTAGAACTAAACATTTGGTCATGCACAGGCACATCATCTTCATCTATCCTTTCGACCAGATCAAACTGACCACAGTGACCAAGAATTCGACCATTGGACCAACCGCATCGGAACTACCATGCACGTTACCGTGAAGCTGCCAATTTGCGAGCGGTTTCGGCAGGGCCCGCTATCACCCTACTCGAACCTGGAATCAATCTTATCCTTCAGGCGGCGGGTTTAGAAGCGACGTATCAAAATGTATGCGCTAGAACGGCCCCACCGTTGCTTTATCTTCTTCCACCGCTTCAAATCTGTCACCCTGTGGCCTCGGGATTCCCTTCTATTCCCTCTTCCCTTTAGCCCTTACCATGGAGGTTTACCTTGAAAAACAAGACTCTCTCTCTCTCTCTCTTTCTCTCTCTCGCGTGTGCGCTCTTCTACTTTCCTTCTTTTTCGCTCTATTTAGCCTCTTGGGCCTTTCGTCAGAACGATAAGAAAAGCCCACCCCATCGCGTTCTTCTCATTGTGTTCTCTTATCGGGGGGGTGCGCTGGCTGCGGCTGACCGTACGTACCAGTGCCTATGTATGGGAAGGCCACATTTAGTACTAGGCGGAATTTTTGTTCACTTACATACACGTACATACTATCGCCACTTGTGTCCCTTGGCTCACGTAATCCGTTCTATAGATACGGTTTCATTCGCTCGCTGCTGGGAGCTGGGGTGTGAAATATTTGTAACAAGTGGGTAAAAAAAATACAATTTCGTTTATGACACTTAAAGTATGACCCTTTTAGTATAATTAGTTAATATAATTATATGAAAGAAATAAAATATATAAATAAAATAAAAATATAAAAAATCAATATTTCACAATAAAAAAAAGCAAAAAATTACTACACCATATTGCCATTTCAGCACCAACCAAACAACTACCACCAACAATAGCCGGAAGCAGCCCGCTTTTCCCAATGCTTTCGCAGATAAGTTTAGAATGACTGCGCAAGTAAACTGGAGCGGGTAAAATTATCAGTCGGAGATAAAATTATCTCTCGCACCAACACGGACACAAAACGCTTAGAATGAGTAAAAACGACATTATACAACGCATCAATCAAAATTGAATAAAGCTGGCCTTGGTGTCTAATTTGGAGTAGCGGCATGAAAAAAAAACCTCCCACAGAAATTAATGGAAATTTGTATCGTTCTCACAGTACCACTAAAAGTTGCGTTCTAATGTAAAGAGCTCCTTTGAATGTTAACCTTACGAAGGAAAAAGCAAATGGCATTTCATCCGTATGGTACCGATGACTGCAATCCGAAGAACATTCACCAGCCATTAACACCAGCTGTTACAAGTGAAACAACTTAAAATAGTATTTTTTGTTAGTAAAACTCCTTTGAAATGTTATATTAATTCATTTCAAGCATATTCGTATGGTGCGTAATACAAAAAAGCGTTATTGAGCTCAACCATATGTTTCGTTGCAACTAGAACCACCCTTTCTATCCCTTCTTTTTTTATACAACACCGGTCTGAACTGATTAAATATTATTGAATTGAATAAAACATACGCTTAATACACTTTTGAAAAGAATGGGAAAAATAAATTTCGAAGTTATCAAACTAATTTCCGCCTAAATGCCTGCAGTAATGCGAACCATCTGGTAACGGATTTTTATCACTTGCCGCCATGAAGCGTCACATTTATTACACATTTTTTACACCGTACATTTGAAATTGTAACCGTTCATTTCACCAAACATATGTTCTTTGTAATGCACGCGAAACAAACCTCCATAAAAAAGAAAAACTTCCTAACAACGCCAACGATTTTCCACGAAACACGCCCCAACACAATTGGCGTACACGGTTAAAACAAACCATATTGTAGCTTACCGGTTGCCGCCCCGCGCACATATTGTAGCATCCGGAAGCGTTTGTTCTACGCAAATCGAAAGGACACTAGCACGACGCCGACAACAAACCACTCGAGATGGGGCGAAAAGATCGAAGCAAACATATTTCGAGCCGCGTTCGTCGTAAAGCACCGCTCACAGTAGGTGAGAATGGGCAAATGGGAGGCACGAATAAAAAAGCTACAAAAACACGTGACTTAGGACAAACACCTTAGACAAGCGGTGAGGTGGATGGATGAGATTGACAGATAAGAAGCGGGGACGGCTCAGGCGGTCAGAATGTCTGTGTAAGAGGAGAAAGGGTGAGGAGGAGGGGGGGGAGAGGTAAAGGGAAGCAGTGTGATAAGAGCAGCCCTACTGCAGAGGGAAGCACCAGCAGCGCGCAGAAGGCTGCTATGGGCGGGCGCAACCGTTTCCATATGTTCTTGATTGGCATCTGACGCTACCGAACCATATGGAACCGGTGAGCCAAGAATGGGGCTGGAAAATTGTTAGCCATACGGGTGGAAAATAGAAGAAAGAGAGAAAGAGAGTAGAACGCTCGACGATGAAGGGGAAAAGTCGCATGCGGGACGCTGCGTCGAGACGGAGTTAGAAGTTTGGAGCGTTCTTATCAGCTTCCTATCTAGAACATCTCACTCACTCTCCTAACCATACGCACAAACACATACACACACACTCACACACACGCACACACTATCTGTTGCTTATAATGGGGACAACTTTCTATCGCGCGAGAATCGCTATTCTTACGCGAGAAGTTCTAAACGCTCGCCTTTGGTTGAATAATAAACAAATAATCGGGTCCATCAGCACATCGCAACACGGAACGCTTCAACGATTGCAGCGCAGCGTTGTTTTGGGTTAGTACACGTCTATCACACCAAGAACCCACCAGGCAAACGCACTGACGTCCACACCGTGACGTTGTCCTTCTAACACTGTGCCAGCACACACCGTCCGTAACTACGTAGCGCGCCCGCAGTAGGATGAAGCCTGCCGCGAGAGATTGCCCTTTTCGCTGCGGCGTAAGGAACGCCAGAACTACCAAACCGCCAACCCGCTGGGCAACAAGAGTGGTGGTATGTAGTGGTGTGGACGGTTTTGGGAATGGGAGAGACGAAGCTCCGAAAGAGAATGACACTCGCCTTCGGTCCAAGTCGGCACTGGAAAAGTCGGAGCTACCGCTGCCACCGCTAACTGGGCGCCCGCTCCAATTTGCCGTCCTTTGCCGGCCTGCGGTGCTGGGGGAGAGCATCGGTCTCGGTCGCCCTGCTGGCGATGCTTATCACTGGCGGAGCCGTTATCATTAAACACCTAGAACACATTGAACTTCTCCGAATTGCTCCCTGGTCCCCTCGCTCCCGGCGCATCGCATCGCAACAGCATCGCGGCCGGGGACGTGGTGGTGCGTTAGCGGACGCGTAACTCACCGTGCGAGCGTGCGCTTCGGATAGGGGTACGCGAAATTCCAGGAGGAGCGCAGGAATGTCAAACGATATACAAAGCATTTGGCAGCGATAGTTTTGTGACAAAAAAAGGAAGAAAACAATTTATTCTACGGGAATTCTTCATGTAATTAGTGATTTTTTTTCCTATTGATAATGTTTTCAACAAATTCAACAACATGCAACAAGACTTCAATCAGTCCTTCGTGTTGATTTGACTTTTCTACTTCTCCTGTTCAACTATTTTTCATGGGATTAGCTTCTTTCTAAATGTTAAAAAAGCTATATACTGGACATAAGAAAATTCGGACATCCATCATCTTTTTTTTTCTGATCTACACAAAATATAACGAGCCGTTTTCAATTACATAAAACTGACTAATTATACTCAAAGGATTTTTTTAGTCAGCTCAACTTAGTTTTACATATTTAATCCGCAATACATCGTTTTTTCTAAAAATTGAAACGAAATGATGGGCTAATTTTGAAGATATTAACATCAATTTGCCGGTTTAAGGTAAGGTTATTGCTTTCAAAAATAGTTGATGAAAATAATATTTGATCATCATGTGTCTATTAAATATTTTCCATTCGAGTTGTATTGAATCTGGACGTTGCACCAATGATCATCATTCATTACAAACTATTACTATTGCAGCTTAAATTAGTTTTCTTTGTTCAGTTTGTTTCTGTTTGAATTCAGCTATACAATATTTATTCAGTTAAGAGACACTACCTCCCCTAATTTTTAACGATTGATATCTTTTTTAATAATGGTTTGCATGAGTCTTCTTCTTCTTCTTTTGGCTCAACAACCGTTGTCGGTCAAGGCCTGCCTGTAACACTTGTGGGGTTGGATCTCAGTGACTTTTTGCATTACCCTCATAGCAGAATAGTCAGTCCTACGTATGGCGGCACGATCTAGTTGCGGCTTGAACCCATGACGGGCATGTTGTTAAGTCGTACGAGTTGACGACTGTACCATGAGACTGACCTTAAAGTTTGGATGAGTAGAACAATTAAAAGATTCATTAGCTAACGTTTAACTTTTTTGCATTTATTCAGCTTTAAAAGTATGTGCTAAAAATGTAAAGCACATGTTTCCATGTAAATTTGTTTTGAATGTAAATATACTTGCAGCAGAGAAATAGTAAACTTCATGTAAATAAATTAATACAGTCGTTGCCACCAAATTTTGACTTGCGATATCAATTTTTACCTTTGAGACATCAATTTTTGACAGTGCGTATCAAATTTTGACTTTAACGCAACTATTTTTGCCTGTAAGTCAACTGTTGGAAACTGTTGTAAGGTTTCCAACGGACTGTCAGCTGGTAATTTTACGAATCATGATAATTTTACAAGGTATTTGGGCAAATTTATGACAATTGTAATTTTACATCACAAAATCACTACAAAAACCGAATAATTTGATTTGTAGACTACCATAATTCGCCCTCCGAAAATTTCATCTCCGAATACTGGCCAAAGATGATTGTGGTGCTGCATTGTTTGTAATGCTTAACATAAATTGAATAATTATGGAACACACAATGGTTAAAGTTAGAGCCAAAAATAGATATATTCTGTCAAAAAGGCCAAAATTGTGACACCTTGTCAAAAATTGGAGCTTGAAAGGCAGAAATAGGTTGGTTTGAGCCAACATTTAGTGCAAACGACTGTAAAAACATCAAAGGCTCCAATACTGGTTGATTTTGAACATATATATATTGTATAGCAGAATCATGGAACAATTGAAGAATTTTTAAATTTTTAACTATCAAATTTCTTATTTAGAAGCAATAATAGAACAATTTTTATTCATAAAGTTATAAACTTTAGTTTATGCGCAGGTAAAAACGTCTATATCTGCGAATTACACATACTAATACCGAATACATAAAACAATTAAATTGCTGAAATTTTTATTAAATACATTAGAAAAATGCCGTCTTCAATGAAGAGCTCACTATATGCTGGAATAATTGAATGATTACGCATGAAACATTATTGCATTTAGCCCAATGTCTAAAGCTATTAGTCCTATTCATTAGACTAGACATCTGCAATCACCCTACATTCCTAGGGCCGATTGCTTCACGGTTTGACACCCCCGATCCCATTTCTTCCAAAAGGAAAAACAAAAAAATGCAAAAGAAAGATGCAACACGAAGCAGTTCGGCCCAAGCTGAGTGCCGTTTTAGGGGTGCTTCACTCTCACTTTTGCTCACCATTTGTTGCGTGCGCCACCGCGTTCGAACGCGCGCGCTCTCCCTCAATGTGCGGGCCACGCTTTCTCGGCCCCAGCCCGGCCCGAGAGAGGCGTGCGAGAACGTGCGTACTAACTTGTTGCTTGCTAAACAAATCCTCACCGACCCTTTTTCCGCACCAAGTGTGCCTCTCCCTTCCGATTGGTTCAGGCGCGGGATCGACCAGGAGGCAGAAAGATAAATGGAAATCGTTGGCGGTAGGAACTCTTTTCACTTTCCATTCCATACGGTAGCATTCTACAAGTTTCGGTCACTCACTCATCTCGCTCGGCCGAAATGCCGAACAGCCCCGCGTGCATCTCAGTAAATGTTGCCATTTCTGTTTATTTCCATTCCCTCTCTCCGCCCCCCTTTCTCCCCGGTCCGGCTCTTCCGGCCCGCTCTTCACGGCCCATTCGGACTCGCGCGCGCTCGTCATCCGGCGGGTTGAATATTGGACAGGCGCGCGTCTGGTTTTTGCGCCGGTCGGGGAAAAGCGCGAGAAAATTGGTAACCTCGCGTCTGGTCCTACATTCTGTCCAGAACAAATAAACAATATGGTACGATTTTACGGTGCATTGCCAGTGCAGCACGGCCTGGCCGAATGCAGCTTTGCACCCGGCCGATGGAAACGGTGCATGATGGGTGGTTTATTCTCGCGAAAACATTCGTCTTCGTGTTCTAATAATGTAACGAAAATTCGACCCAAACGCAAGCATATGTTTCGAATGGAAAGTAGCAACAGCGGGATGAAAATGGGCATTAAACATATGGCAAGATAGCTAGGTAGTAGAATGCTTAGTAGTGGTATGGAAAAAGGTTGATACCACATTAAAATTTTATATTACTACAGATAATGGACATTCTTCTTTGGCATAATATCCGTTGTCGGTCAAGGCCTGCCTTGTACCCACTAGTGACGTGAGCTTGGCTTTCGGTGATTTATTGTTACCATAGCAGGATAGTCAGTCCTACATATGGGGGTACGGTCTATTCGGGGCATGAACTCATGACGGGCATGTTTTTAAGTCGTACAAGTTGACGACTGTACCACCAGATCGGTCCAACGGACATTACTTAAATTAAAATGTAATAATATGAATATTAGATAACAAATTAAAAATGAAAAAATTCTTGTACTTTATTTAAAAAAAATTATATATTCACAAAAAACATTAAATAATTATTCAAAGTTTAGCATATTATTTACTATCCTAACACAAATCATCTATCTCTCAATTCTCTCTTCAAATGGAGTTTCAACAGAATAGAAAACAGAACCAAGAACCAATTCTACCAAACTACAACTTGCTTACGCACATCATTCTAGTTCTGAGCGGGCTGTTTGGTTCCGATCGAATCCGATCACCACACCAATACGTCGGTCCCGCGTCGCACGTTGCAACGGGTGTGCGACACCCGAACCAGGCTCCCCCCCCCCCCCCCTCCCTTCGGTTTGGCCTCGTAGATTCTGCAGCACCGAAAGCCGACGCCACCGACCACCGATCCGGCAGCAAAACGCAAAACGCTAACTTGACGCGATCCAAAAATAATCTATCACGCACCCGAGCGCTGATGAATGCGCGTCCGCTTTCTTTCTGCGGACCGTGGCCGAGAGCAGCGGCGAACGCTAAACCTCCACCGCCGCCTATTGGCCAGAACGGAAGTTGGCGGCCGGGAACGGGGTAGGTGGCGCCCCGATACGTCCCTATTCTCTGCACGGAGCGCCACCTGTTTGCGGCCCGCACTTGCCGCTGCTGCTGCTAATCGCCCATTTATGAGTATCTGCAACAGGGTCCTCACCGCCCACCCGACCCGTTTGCTCCCGTCGCTTTCCTTCGCTACCACACTCACATACCCATACACTGCAGTGATCGAAATTCTCGCCGTTTTGGCAATCGTTTTGAAAATCGATTTTAGAATGTTATCTAACTACGTGCGAAAGCGGTTGCCCCGGCATTTCGGTGTGCGTGGACATTGGCTTCGCGTATTCGAGGTTGAACGAGGGCAAAAGTATAACAAGGAGGGAGACAAAAAAGTGTGTGTGTGTGAGAGAGAGAGAGAGAGAGAGAGAGAGAGAGAGAGAGCGAGAAAGAGCGATAGAGAATAAAAGCGATAAAGAGAGGTTTTTTGTTGAAGTGGTGGAAGGATTTTTGAAGATTTCCCTGTCGAACAGGAGGGCGTTTAATGATGGAAATTGTAGAACGTTCTCGGTCACATTAAAATTCATTTTGCGGAGCATGATACAAACATACATTCCTACAGCTTATTGGAGTCATATTGGAAGCATATTTTTTGAAAAGCTGTTCAATATCCATAACCATATGGTAAGCTGCCACAAACAGGAATAAAATGTAAAATCACACTTAACCACGCAAATAAACACGCAAAGTTACGCAATACCTTTAAATGTCCCTCCTTCATTTACTGCGATGATTAGTTCTAATCAAATCAATCATTACGCCAAACCGTGTACCTCAAAGATACACAGCCGCTGACCGAAGCGCTACAGGTGTGTTTTGGTGTTGTTTTGCCATGAAAAATGTAGCCGTTTTGGGATGTAGGGGCGGAACGGCCATCCTTACTATCGATTACTGGATTAATAGTTGGTTGAACATGAACAATAGAGATTTGTACTATGTGTGCATGTGATGTGTGTGCATCCTGATAAGAAGTGCGCCGGAACTATTAGTTGGTTCTTGGCGAGCTACGTAAAGGATGCTCGAGAATTATATTGTATTCGATGGATAAGTCCCGTTTTTCCTTGATGGAACTATGTTGGTCGTCTTGGATGTGTGTATACTGTACTCGTGCAGTTCCTCTAAGAGTTTTCCGATACCACCACTTGCTCGTTTTTTATTTCATCAAACCTTCCTCCAATTTATGAAATAGGCTATTGTTTTGTAGGTATTTTAAATGTCAATCAAACTACATTTCTTAGTTGATAACGCATTTGGATTTGAATTTGAAGCTTATTTTAAATTATATAACAAAAAATAAAGTATATGGCATTACCGTAAAACCAAACAAAAATTATTTATACCAAAACGGAAAAACAACATAAGTATATTGTGGAGAAAAAAATCCTTTACAAAATAACATTAACAGAAATAAATAATGAAGTGGATCATTTGTAGGTCCATTGATCTTAAATCATTACCATTATTTTTGTAAGTTGCCTCTCTCTCTCTCTCTCTCTCTCTCTCTCTCTCTCTCTCTCTCTCTCTCTCTCTCTCTCTCTCTCTCTCTCTCTCTCGCTCTCTCTCTCACTCTCTCACTCTCTCTCTCTCTCTGCTCCCCCTTATTAGTTTTTTTTATTATAAATTATGGGATTAATAAATCTACCAACAAATCAAAAACATTCAATTGGACTAAAAATGAAAACTTGGATAGCTAAAATATTATAACTTAAAATTCATAATTAAAATATAAGCTTTTCGTCAATTTGTTTTCACCATTTATGTTTTTGATAAGAATTTGTATGTTTTAAAGGGGTTTTTATGTTTTGAAAAGGATTTAACCTACAGTTTGACGAAAGAACTAAACGAATCTTTGGAGTATTCAACTAAAGCCTGTCAAAACACAACAAATCCATAAAATCGCAAAAATGAATTAAAATAAAGCTTTAATGTTTTAATAAAATAAAATTTTGTAAAAGGCAAGCTAAGCGTTAAGTTTTTGCTTTTACATATTTGTATAAAAATATAAGCAAATTATGATTTCTTGCGAATATATATTACGAGTACGTACTCAAAAAACTTCTATTTGACCATGTAATGCTCACCATGGTCATATTGCCCCGTCTTCCCTCCACGTTACTCACTCGAAAAAGAACTCGATTCAGAGAGACAGTGATAGAGAGAGTTAAGCAGCGAACAAAAGTATGAGAAATAAGCACATATTCTCCCTCCCTTTGTACGTCCATCGTTATCAGTGATATCAAACGGTATTCGCTGAACAGATAAGAGAACTCCCTACCATGGACAACCCTACCCTTCCAGGTTGTGGCCAATTTCGGTAGGGATTGGATCGGCATTCTCACAGCAACAACAACAACAAAACCGACACTTGTAAACATTATCACATGGTAGCAGTGGAATGTCACCAACACCAACCAGAACAAGGTGTAAGCGCGTGTTGTTGTGTTTCTTGCACCCCAAATCGGAGACCATTGGAGAACGGTTTTTACGCACATAGATGACGTTTGAATAGGAGTTTAAATTTTTTTTGTTTGAATTGAATGATTTGCTTTTAAAAATTCATTCAAGCCAAGTTTCTTTTTAACGACTTTATCGTGGCCCACACACAACTGTAATAGTGGTTGTTAATCACTGACTACTTCATGATGTTGATACCAGAAGTACGGTATTGCATTTTCACTCACTTTCACTAACCATTGCAGTTAAAATCACCTCAAGTGTATAAAATAGGGAACAAAAAGAACTTCTCGCAGCACACCAACATCCAAACACAAAGTGGCAGGGAGTGAAACGAACACACCAAAACCCCACTGCATCGAACGTTAGACCCGTACGCTCTTATATCATCACGGGCACTTTCTTGCCGACACTGTCACCGCGCTGCGCCCGTGTTTCGCTGCGTGAAGTCGAAAGTTTTGATCCGTATTCTGCACCGATTTTCCCAACCGAAAGATAAAAAACCGCTGCCGCGAAAACCCGTCACACACTTTGACACACTTTTCGCACGTAAATTTAACCCGCTTTCGGGTTGTTAGTTTTAGAACGAACACGTCGAACGTTCGCGACGCGAGCTAGAACGTTTTGCTTTGGGAAAACGGACACCGATTCACGCCACAACCGGCCGGCTTATGCACTACGCGCTGACCACTAACTGACCCTGCAGCGGCGGTACTCATTCCGGGACGGTTCATGGTAGAACTGTGTGTGTGTGTTTTTTTTCTCCAAAAACAAAAGCGAGAAAACTTCCCGCCGAATCTCACCGGCTCGGGCCCACTCACACGTGCTCGTTCCTAGGAAAACAAAAAGAATGGCTGGAAAACTACAGACTGAGACACTGCGGAACAAAGCGACACTTTAATAATCAAACGATAAGGAGGAAAAAGCAACAGCACACAGAGCCACGGGCAGTATGCACTTTTCCAACGCCCGAACGTACCGACGCACCCACCGTGCAAACATTAAAACATCGAACCGAACCGTCATATCGGAAGCTCACCCTCATTAGCAGCAAGGGGCAGATTACGAGGCATCGCCGTTCGCCGTGTTTTCCCACTGTGTGATCGAAAAACGGCCGAAACCGTACACCGCCAACCGCCCCGTGCGGATAATCATTTGCGCCGAACGCAGCTCGTGTGTTTGTGTTGCGTACTGTTTGGGTGGGTGGCATGAGTGCGTATATGCAGTTTGTTTGCACGAATCGCACAAAGCCGTCGGGAAAACAGGACACTCAGATCGAGAGAAGGAAACAGACACACACACACACGCTCTCTCACTCTCTCGCTTACTAGCTTACTTTTTCCGCTCACGGTCACCGTGGTTGCAGTAACTCATTTTCCTGTCCCCCTCCAATATGGACGAACACGCTCAGTGCGCACTGTGCTCAAGTCACTCAATCGGTGAGATTTTTTTCGCGGAGGGTTCTACTTTCTTTGAGTACAATCAGCTCAAAATCGATCTTTCGTGTGAGAAATGCGATCATCATTTGGCTTGACCATGATATAGTTTGCAACAGTATGCTTCTTTCTCTGTTTTAGCGCAAACTCTTCATGTTTACGCAACAGACAGCGACAGAATGAAGTAAGAAAAATGAGAAAAGGAACAAAAGATAATGCTCGCTAGGCTCGGGAAAATCGAAGAGAGCACGGGAAAGAATTTTTCCCCACTGCTCGCATGCGTTCTTAGCTGCGCGTGTGTTGTGTCTCGCTGCGTAACACACTAACACACAGAGCCATTGGCTTCGGCGCTGGTCAAAGTAGGCCACTGCCGGTGCAAGTGTGCGAACCTCCCAGGGGGAGAGCAAAACCCACCCGCCCAAAGAGGAACATGGAAGCGAACAGTTACTTCCAAACTGATTGCTATATATCATGTTCATGGAATGAGAATGAGCCAGTATGTGTGTGTGTGTGTGGAGGAACAGAAGGAAGGAAGCGTCAATGTGGAGCACATCAATTTTAGTGGATAAACCGTTTCGTTCCGTTTCGTTCCATTTTTTCCCGCCGTGCTCTGGAGGTGGCCATGGTCAGTAATGTTAAGCGTGCCGGAACGGGGGAAAAAGCCTCTCCTTCTGCCGACAGTACGCAGTACGTTGCGTAGAACGCCTCCGCCGGGCCGGTCGTAAAGGGATAAACGCACGTGCGCGGAAGTGCGAAACGAAATGGAACTCGACGCCCAAATTTGGTGCAACAAGGCAGCGAAGGGGCTGTCGATTGGAGCAGCCCGTTTGCCAGCTAACAGACCAGCAGCTACCGGACTGTTTCAGTGTACGGTTAGGCTGGCAAAAATATCGGTAAAACTAGAATGCGTACAGCGCGATTGGAGCGGTTTTTGAGTGCACGATTATGAGATGTCGTTAGATGGTGACGGAGAAGATATTGAGCTCAAATTTTACAGTAATTGTTTTAGAATTGTATTCCTTTCATGAATATTTTTTTCAAAAGCAATGAGGAAATATTCTAGTTCTAGTTTATTGAAATATACATCCCCAACCTGAAAAGTCATTGATTGATGGTGTTTTGGTGTAATTTTATCCTTGGTTATTCTATTTTTTAAAGATTTTTTTCTTTTAATTTCATGGTGGCTTACATGAACATTTGCCAAAATTATCGTTGGATTCTTCATGACTTCTTTTCTAACTAATCTAGATGCAAGTAGAACAAAGGATTCGATTGGAGAATCTGCTGTTTTGAGTAGTTTGCAAAAATCACATTGTTTTGCATTATTGAAGGTATATTTTAAAGGTTTAACACCAAGCTAATGCTTTTACAATTCCTTAGAAATTTTTGTTGAAGTTTTAAATTTCAGCTGACTGTTTGTATATTCTAACATCAAGAACATACAATCTGGACACAATGCAGTTTGATGTTTTATAAAAAAAAAACAAAATCAATTGTTCATCTTGACAATCAGGATATTTACATGAAACCAGCAAGAATTGTTTAAAGCTTGTACTATTTTTAAAATTAGTTTCAATTGTGTAGTTCGGCTAAACGCATTAGTAACAAATGATCCCGCGTTGTCACAGATCTTGGCCTAAGAAAATATATCTAGCTTGTAGGATAATGATGATTGCTGAAAATTATAATTCTTCAAATAAATGTTCCAATATGGTAATAGATAAATTTATGCATTCTAATCCAAACATTAAAATAATATAGAGAGCAACAGCTGCGCAGTTGAAGCAAATCATGGCATAATAAATTCACATTATTTTACTTATAAGTGGAAATACAAAATCATTCTTATTTCCATCAGCTTCCGTTTCGTTAGCACTGAAGATGTAGTGTACCATTATATTCTTCTACTTTGTAAGCAATGATCAGTCTCAATCATCTCCCACCGAGAAGCATCCATCAGCACAGATTATGTGTTATCAGGCAACGAAATCGTATGAAAGTAACACGATCAGCCAAAGCCAGTGCATTCGAACGAAACGCTACGAAAACCGCACAACCACACCTCCACAGCACACAAGACGCGAACAGCTGATAGATCTGCAGTGACCTTGTTTCGCGCAAACACGCATGCGCGCCGCACGGTTTACTCGCGTGCTTCACTGCAGACAACGGGAGAGCCGTTTGGCGTGGTAAGAACCGGTAAATTTAGATGGTACGCACGATACAGGAACATAAGACGGGCGATGAGCAGAACACTCAGCGCCGGACCATTTTAACCCCGGTGAGATGCTGGAAATTTACCTAAAACCGAACGTGGGAAAGTCCCTTGCGTACGTCATCGCGTAGCTGCAGTAGACCTCTCTCGCTCTCGGCAAGATCAAAAATAAATAAAACACAAACACAAAGTCCGGTAATCTTCGCTTCAGGTTAATGAGTGAGAGGAGGTGTACTATGCTCGCTCGACGTGAGTCATGTGTTATGTCATTCTGGTGTGCACGTTCGTAGCAAGGCACGTGCAATGAGTCACCCAAAGATGAGACAATATTTGGAGGTCCATATTTCAGCGTGTTTCCCTTTGCGATCTTGATCTGTTGGACCACACTTATTCACTGAAACTGTATGACGAATAAGTATTTTTATTATATTTTAGAAAGTCATACGCCCACATGGTGATACTTAATTACTGCATTATGATTGAAACAGGACACAACTTTGGCCGAGATGCGTAAGCTAAAAAATAAATCGCATAATTCATGGATGTTCATAATCCAAGCATCATTTTTCTTCCTTGCGCAACGACCTACCCGATCAATACACAGCCATTGGAGACTTATTACGGCAGTTGGAGCAAGTACTGACTTGAAATGAGTGGACAGTCTCCGGCTAGCAATCTGTTCTAGTCGGCATTGTTGGAGCCAACGTATCAATAAATACACAAATTATCCTCAAAGTATACTAAGTAAGTTGAGCTCTTTTGGATTCCTGGCCAAACTGATAAGGCTAGTTAGAATGACTATAACCAACGTCACTAGAGGAAGGTGGATGGAAAACTCTCAGGACCTTTTGCTACCATCATAGGTCTACGGCAGGGGGACGGGCTTGTCTGTCTCCTATTCAACTTGGCGCAAGAGAGGGCCATCCGGGACTGGAGGGTGGAGACTTCGGGAACCATCTTCTATAAGTCAACCCAGATTCTGGCATACGCTAATGATATAGACATCATTGGTCTGTGGTTCTTTTCGTAGCAGAAGCTTACAAAGTGCTCGAGCATTCGGTAGAGAACCTCAGATTGCAGATAAACGAGGCAAAGACTAAACTGATGGTGGCAACATCGCCGACCCTACCAAAAACTAGTCAGTTCAAACTGACGAAGGCGTGACATATAGATAGGTGAACGCACTTTTGAAGTCGTCTCAGAATTCTATCAGACCAGACCTATCTTCGGTCAAAGGTCAGCAACGACAATAGTATGATAGTTAAGTTGCGTGCAAGAATGCTGACTGCCAACCGGTCATTCTACAGCCTGAAAAATCAATTCACCTCAAATAACCTGTCGCGACGGACGAAGCTGGGACTATATAGTACCTATATGTATAGTACCGGTACTCACATACGCCTCTGAGACATGGACACTGTCCAAATCTGATGAAACCCGTCCGCAAGGACAGAGGAGGCGTGGTAGGCCCGAACTGAGGTGTCAGTATGGCGTCCACCATTAAGACCGGGATAACGGACAGGCAGACGAAGGCGCGAGACCGTGAGCGATTTCGGACACTCCTGAGGCAAGCCAATACCGCAGAGCGCGTGTAGCTGCTATAAGTAAGTAAGTAGAGTAAGTAATCTCGCAGTATATGAGCTCCAAATGATTCGAGTCAAGTGAACAACCTCGGCAGGACTCTGTTTTGGAATATAATCTAAATAATGCCCCCCCTTCCCCCCCTCGTGTTTAATAAAATGATTCAAGACAACTGTCTAAACTAGAATCGACGCAGGTACTGCTGAAAGAGTTTGATTCCTAAGTTAATCATCCGACGGCGGAAAAATATGAAAAAGAAGAACGATGTGAAAGAAAAAACGAGGCAATCCATAAGAAGGAACATGAAATGATGAAAAAATTAGAAAGCGAAGAAACAAGAAACAATGAACATACAATCAATGTACAAGTCGCTTATGTTATGAAGAAAACGTTGATTAAAACCAGGTTCAGGCATACTTTGAATATCAACATATTACATTATCGTGGGGACTACCTGTACTAATCAATAAAAACTGTATCACTGAAAGTTTCATAAATGTACAACTACTTCTCATGACACAGGGTTTGGCGATTCAACTCGAGACAGTAGGACACTTTTGCGATGTGACGTGATTTAATGCTCTGACTGTGGCACGATTTAATAAATTGACAATACTCGGGACAGCGAATTTTGATCACATGACCGCAACACACTTTCATGAGACCAAACGTTGGTTTGATAGTTCTAGAAATGTGTGAGCTGAATCGCAAAACCCTGTAAGTCACCAACAGCAATCAAAAAGCCAACGCTCAGTACGATCTACTTAGGCTTTTATATTGTCCAATATCCATTGCATAAAGAATGAAACGCGCGAACTGATGCCGGGCACACCCTGCGTGCCACAGCGCGGTCCGGCCGATATCACACCGTACTGCACGAACCGGAAGTTGTACTCCGGGACCTGCGCCTTCATCGGGCCGCCCGAATCACCCTCACAGTGCAGCGTCGCATTGCCAAACCCGGCACAGATGGCGTAGCTGCTCAGACTGCAGGATACGGGCGGGATGCGTGCCTGCAGCAGCACCGGGCTGACCTCGAGCCGCTCCGTCAATCCCCAACCCGTGATCCAGTACAGCGTCGGATCGAATCCCATCAGCCCGGTGGTAAACGGTAGACAGACGGGCGATACGTCTCCTGAGCTGAAGTCGATCGAACGGTTCAACCGCAGCAGTCCGATATCATGCCCGGAACGTACGATGCGGGTAAAGTTGGGATGGAAGATCGCATCCTCCACTCCGTAGCGTTGGATTGGCGCAGCGCAAGTGTCCTCCTCGCAGTCAGGATCTGTGCGCGTATCATACTCTCCGATTCGTACGTATCGCCTGTAAAGGAGAGGCTCAAGTTAGAGAGCGCTACCAGCAGTGTCACTGATCACAAACTTACATCCGTTCCATCTGACCGTCGATACAGTGTGCCGCTGTAAGCACGTACCGCACGTTGATGATCGTACCGGCACATTCCGAACTTTCCGTGCCGGTTGTGTTGGACACGTACACGATCATGGCCATCCAGGGATACTGGAACAGCCGTGCCTGCTGACCGAAGGCGATTTTATTTACCGTCCCCGGGAGACCACAGTTCGTCCGATCGAAAAGTCGTATGTTAGGATGATTGACCAGACTCGCTGTGGCTGGGGCTGCAGCAACAGTGGTCGGTGGCTGGGTGGTAGGAGCTGGTGTAGTCGTAGTTTGTACGGCCGTCACATCACAGCACACATGATACCCGGTGGCCTGGAATACGTTAAAAAGATGTCAAATATTAGTAACTACTTTATACTAGCTATATCGGAGGATCGATGCAACTCACCCCTTCCGGCGTAGGACAAATCGATGCCCGCAGGAAGCGTGCCTCATCCGGTGTGGCGGTCGTTCCACGGGTAGATATTTGACGCAGCAACCTCGCCACCGGTCCACATTGCGCCAGCGGAACACAAAATCCTGGTCTATTGATCACCGTCGAGCAGGCCGTTAGATCTTCCCCGGCACGTATTCCAAATTCAACCTGTGGAGCTGAAGATTAGAGATGCATTACTGTACGAAAGGTAAGTATAGTTACATGCAAGTGGTAGATGGAATGAAATTAATTGGGTAATGCTAGACGCGACGACACCGGCATGCTTGGAAGTGATTCGATTCCCCAACAAGACCAAGTCTTCTATGTGAAGGACTGACTATTCTATTGTCAGAAAAAAAAACAAATCCAACATATCAATTAATCACATAAAAAAAACTTTTTGTTATAGATGAAGAAGAAACGTTACAGAAATCATACAAAAGTTAATGGTTGAAGTAACTAGAACAACAGACAAAACCAACAAGTACTCCGTGAAGGACAGTTTGACCCGAACCTTTCAGGTCAGAGCTATCCGCGAGGGACTTGGTGAACTCTGACGGATGGCCATGATTTGGGTGTCAGTAGATGCCATATCGGTAGGTTCGGTAGGTTTATAAAATAAGTTATTATAAACTAGATACAAACCCGAATATGATGGTCAATGGTCAATTTGTTTTGTTTAACAAGTAGAGAAAGCGTAGATTTGATGTTTAATGGTCGGCAATTCACATAGAGTGAATTGAAACACAAAACTAGATGGCACATAGAGCGAGTGAGTGCAATTGTAGTTGAGTCAAACAAACTAGACCTACAAACTGGAATCCGCATTGACGAAGCCATTCTAACAGATCTAGTGAGATCTGCTGACATGATCTAATGTATTGGCCCGTACCTCAGAAAGGATGTGAAATAAGCGATTCTGATTTGTGAGTGAAGCAAGTTCATACTAGAGATTATGGTTGTTTATTAATTCACTGGACAATATAAGTACCGGTGAATGATCTTAATACATATACATAGTAATAGTTTAATATATACATAGTTAACAGGAATAAAACAATCACGAGATATGTCAGGGCCGCCTTGAGTACAACCGGTCTTTGAAGGATTGTAGTGAGATGTTGTAGTCGAACAGCGAGTGAACCTCGTTGAATGACCTGCACATGGAAGTAAGCAGGTCACCTGATCCATAGTTAGTTCGGCGATGGCAAGCGATGGACGTGGCCGTATGGGGAACTGGCAGGGCATACAGCTCTAGTTGTCGAAGCAGAGTTGGGTAGTCAATATTAGCCGTTAATAACCCAGCAACGAATAGTTGCTGGGCAATGTGACGTCTGTCCTTTACAACGGCTGTAGTCCAAAAAGCAATATGCAAGTTTCATACGGCGGGTATTGGCTACCTGGTTGCCATGAGAGTAGACTGACCGCGTATCGAGAGAGTTTGCAGTGGATTGTCTCTAATCGATCTGACAGGTGTTGGGATGATGGCTACCAAACCACACTAGCGCACTCAAGCACTGATCAGATGACGCTCAATCCCTGGGGGTGAATTAGTAGCTTTAGTTCACTCATCACACATTGAAATCTAACTGTCGAAGGTTTTTTAGCTCACAAATAATTCATTTAAAAATGGATAAAAAACGAAAAAAATAAATAACGTCTTGATTTAATTATTCTACTCATCTGCAGTATGCTCACTAGCTCACTCCTTTGTTCTGGCTCAGTATGTACATCACTAATTCATATGAGTACATAACGAGTACCTATGACAGGTCGGAACTGATTCCTTCATAGACCCATCCGGCACAGGGTCGATCCGTTAATGAAGTTGCACGATCCATCATTACCAGTTAGCATGAGTTTTGTAACTAAGTACTAATTCCAATTATTACAAAACGTACACATCTCTCGCAGCAAACACAACACACCCAAAACAAAAATCCCCAAATTGTAACGACATAATCTCATCCCACCGCACAGTAGCACAGCTGGCCAAACGCACAGCACAGCTGATAAGACAGAGTCACTCTCAATAAAATGTCACTCTCACTCAGAGGTCACTGGACCTGTGTGGGGTTTTTTGCTGACTAACCATACAAAGCTGATTACTTACGCTCCTTGATGCGGTCCCGCGCGCAGCACAAATAGTCCACCTGCTGCAGGTTCGTGTAGCACCAGTTCTGCCGCACGTACACGTCCTTGCTCTCGGACTCGATGAAATCTAGGCAGCGTTCCGATTCCGTGCACAGACCCTCCAGCCCAGCCTTCGTTTCGCACTCCTTGCCCGCTTCCTGGTCGAAGATGAGCAGCTGCTCGGTGCAGCAGAGCTGCGACTGGTTCGCGACCGGATCGCACCCGATCGCGAACGCCTCCAGCTCGGACGCGATGGTGTTCGGGTCGTCGACCATGGCGCAGCGGGCCGGCGGCACACACTTCCCATCGTCCCCGAACGGTGTCACGCACGGTTGCCAGCTTACGCGCTTGGCCAGCTGCCGGGTGGCGGCGGTGTTCGAGTTGGGATAGCGCTCCGGATCGCAACACACGTACAGCTGGCCCGCCTGCTCGTAGAAGTTGTCGCGCAGCAGCTTGTGCAGGCGACGATCGTACCGCTTCTGCAGCACCATACTGCGCCCGTAAACTGCCGGACAGTCTTCGATCGGCACGCAGTCGACGGGACACTCGAGGGCTTCGTTCGGTGCCAGCTCTGTGCGACGATCGGTCGCTACCTTCCCGGTGCAGCACAGATGCAGCGTCTACACGGCGGATACACTCATGAGCGGGTTTAGCACAGGGACCCCCCACGTCCCTCATCCTAATACTTACCCCATCCTTGCCGTGGCTGCAGGCACGCTCGCTCAGAAACGCTTCGAACTGATCGGCCGCACGAAACTGCAACCGCAGCAGGTGTTGCTTGATCGAGGGACACTTGGCCACCGGGACACAGCGTCCCGGCTGCGGTTTGGCCGCCCGCGTCTGACACGACTGGTCACATCCAGCTCTCACTGCACCAACCACCACCACCAGCACCACCACCACTAGAGCCACGTTGGATGGCCACATTGGGCTTTAGAATGTTTTGCCAACAACAAAGAGCGAAGCGCGTACGATCCCCGTTCGGACAACGCAGCTCGACAACGAAGCCGCGACTAACGACCGGCAGCAGCGCGCACGAGGCAAAAACCGCGAGGACAAATGCCGACAAAACCCCATAACCTTCAAAGAACGCGCACAGCTGGATTATCGCTCTACGCCGCATCGATTGGGCGCGTCGAAGCCCGAAGTCCAAGCGTATCGCGCTCGCATGCGCTCACTCGTGTCTCCGCCAGAAGAAAGAGAATCGAATTTCAAGATGAACGACAATCTCCACCACCGATGTCACCGCTCTCCGTCCTCCGAAGCAAGCCCAAACCCCGGACTGCAAAGATGCGGGTGCCATCACCGTACGCGAGGGGGTGCGTTCAACCGGATCGGTCGGGTCGCTTCTTCCTCTATCGCATGCGGCGTGACGTCACCTTCTGGCCATCGGAACCAGTTGGGGGATTTTCCAGCACACCGCAAACACCCTTTACAACCGCCCCTCCACTCAGTGCCAAAGCCATACGCCCATTGCGGATGGTTCTTGCTGCGGTGTGTCTATGCGTCGTTCGGCTTTCCGATTCTTCTGTGCGCGGAACGAGTTTCGCGAGCCTACCAAACCGGAACCCTTCACCAAAGATGGCTCTTAAAATAAACAGAATGCTCCCCGTCGAGCGCAGCGTTGATGAGGATCTGTTAACCCTCTCAGAAGCGGACCAGGCAGTGGTCTGCCGGCTGGTTTGGCAACAATGAATTAATTTTGTTCGCTTTGGAGTTGACCTTACAGAACATCGGGTCGATCTTGAGTCGAGTCGTGGTTTCAGATTGGCGTTCAAGGTATGAGGATATTGATTTACAATTAATTTTGTTAAAGTAAAATGAGCTAAAGCTAGACCACAACGTAGATCTAGAAACGAACGAACTGTTTGTCCCAAATGGACTGCTCCGGACGCGGGATGAAAGTGATAAATGATTTCCTTCGATTATCTAACACCATCTAAGAAGCATTCCAGAACTATCGAACGATAACAATCGCCCTTAATTACTCTCCGCAAGGGTTTGTTTGCCCAATTCGCACTATAAAAACGCATTAGCATGGCACGCGTTCCCTCAAATATTAATCATGCAGCAAGCGTGCAGTTGCGTCCTGCTAGTGTTGCTGTGGCAGAGGGTAGCAGCAGTGCTGGAACCACTGCGCCATAACGACTGCCACTCCCGGGCTGTGTCGATGGAAACACGAATCCTTGACAACTATCTCACGGACCAGCACACCGTCACCGTGATAGAATCGTGCACGGAAATTCCAATCATGTCGCCATACTGTCTGCACAATCCGGTCCCGCTGAATGCCTTCACCCTTCATCGGTAAGAGGTGGTGGTGATGACCTGCTCACGACACGTGTTTCCACTAACAAGACCACTACAACCTTAGTTTTCAGGCGTTCGTACACCAATCGTTAGAGCACACCACCCAGGAGCTGGAGTATCGCACGAGCGAATGCTTCGTCGGCTCGGGCCACAAGGGCGACCTGCTGACGGAGCTGCTGCCCTACCTTTCCGAGTACAACCCGCTTGCCAAGGTGATGCTCATTACGCAGGAAATGGCCGACCAGGAGCTGGCCGAGCTGTTCCATGCCGCCTGGTACCGGTACCGGCTGCTGCAGCTGATTGTGCTGAACCACCGCGCGAACGATACGATCGAGAGCTGCCTGTTTAACCCATTCCGCAAGGCACTCTCGCCGGAACTGCGCTACCTTCCGACGGGGAAGTCGGATTTGCACTGTCGACTGCTGACGGACGGTCAGCAGCTGGATGCATACAACCGCGAGCTGAACCTTTTCATCGACGATCGCGTTTACAACCTGAACGGCTATCCGCTCAACATTGCGATGCACGTCAGCAACGGTTCGACGTCGGCGTACGACTGCATCCTCGGCACGGTAAGCTTCACCGACATTGACCAGGAGATCCTGTCCATCATGCAGAAGCAGATGAACTTCAGTCTGATTTTGCACAAAAACGAGCTCGAGCTGTCCATCGGGTACATCCACCAGAACGGGACGCCGATCGGGACGCTCGGGCTGATCGAGCAGAATGCGATCGATCTGGCGGCCAACTCGCGCATCATACACAACTACGACACGCGGAACCTGCTCTACCTGCACTACATCTCCACCGAGAAGCTTGTCTTCATAACGCCGCGCAACTACTTCCGCAATCGCGACAAAACGCAGGTCTTCATCAACCCGTTCAGCGTGGCGTACATGCTGACGAACGTGCTGCTTTCGTTCGGCGTACCGATGATTATCTTCCTGCTCGAGTATGCCGCCTGCCGGCTCGATGTGCCGCGCGAACCGAGCAGCCACTCGTTCGGCACCAAGGTGCTCAACCTGGTCGGGATCATCTACAACGTGTCGGTGAAGCTGCCCCGGGCCGACCGCAAACGGTGGATCATTGTGGGGCTGCTCGTGTACAACATTGTGTCGTACCCGATCTGGCAGGGCGTCACGATCCGGTATCTGCACCCGAGCAATCAGCAGGTCAACAACATCAACAGCCTCGAGGAGCTGATCGAGACGGAGCTGGAGCTGAAGGTATCGCACTACCACGAGCACATCGTGCGCCACGAGGGGCCACACTTTCAGAGCCCAGTGTACAGCGCGCTGTCGGGCCGACTGTCCACCAGGAACACTTCCTCGCTGCGTGACTCGATCGAGCAGATCATAATGCACGGCAACTCGGCGCTGCTGATCGCGGAGGAGTATGTGCCGCTCGTGCTGGCCGGCAACTACCGGTGGATCCCGGGCAAGCCGGATGGCATCTGGCCGATACAGAAGCCGATCTACGAGTTTTACAAATCGATGGCCGTCCCGAAGACGTCACCGTTCGCCGGGACGTTCAACGCGATCGTGCTGCACTGCGTCGAGGCCGGCATGAACGATCGCTTCAAGCACCAGCTTGAGACGGTGGTACAGTTGATGCAGATCCGGCGCATCCGGGAGCATCCATCGGTGCCGGATTACATCGTGTTCAATATGGAGCATCTGTTGCCGCTGTTCATCTTCTACTTTGCCATGCTGCTGCTGTCCGGGGGCATCTTTCTGATTGAGCTTGCGGTGCATGCGTTCCAGGCTTCGCGGGCGCGTTCGCAGCAGAGAGCACCACTTAGCGTACCAGTTGAGGAGTACGTGCCGTTTGAATTTGTTCACTGATGTTGGAGGCGTCGCGGTCGGTCTAGAGCGAGCTCGGAGCGTTCAAACCATTTTTTCTAATTTTGTCAACTTCATTTTCTGATCGGACGTTAAAATGTGAAAATGCATAATTGATTGCAAATTCCTATCTGTAGCTATTAAACAACCATTTCCATTCACTTCGTGTATTTCATACAGTTCATTATAAATCAAGTCTAGTTATTTGGTCATCTACCGTGTCCGGGGAAGCGTTCAATCAGGCTGCTTCTCACAATACCCGCATGTGAAGCTTATGTAAAGCTTATGTACGCAAGCGCGTTCCCGAGGATTTCTTGACATCCCGCCACTTGATATGATTTTATCGCGCCCTGGCGCGTTGGTCTTTTCTAATACAAATTTATAACGACGAGTTCATCACTCATTTTCACTGGAAATTAGACGTTCGCCTACGGCGGTCGTTACCGATTGAGCAATCGCACAGTGCTGGTCCCTAAAGCTAAAACAGCAACCGTAGCAATATATTCCTTGTCTCAACTAAACAGTGGTACACGCACACGCAGACCGAAATTGTTCCTTTTGTGCTTTTAGCATACATTTTTGGAGGAGCGCAAACAGTCTTTTGATGAGGTTTCGACAAACAAATCACAAACCTTTGCTCTAATCGTTTTGCGCCTCCTTATGTGTATGTGTGTGTATGTGTGTGTGCGCTTATTTGTCTTAAAGTCTTAGTCACGATTGCAAACGTTTCGTTGCAATCGCTTTTCTTCGGACGCGAAACGATTGGTTTTGGTTTGGTATCGTACAGAAACGCGGACCGAGCCCACGGTCCCTTGTTGATTTGCTATCCTATCTGGCTAAACTGGCACGAACGTGTGCACCTGTTGTACTATGGTTTGCAGTTCCGCCATCGTGTCGAAGGGAGGCTGCAGCGACACCAACCGCACGCCGCTGTTGTTTGTGGTTTCGATGTACGAGCGCTTCTCGAACACCTTCAGGCAGTTTCGCACTGTATCGGTGGATATGCTTTCGCCTGCAATGGAGTGGAAATCATTAGCATCCCACTGCTCAACCGTTCAGCGCTTCACATTTTTGCCATACTTACCATATTTACAGTCTCCCAGCTCAACCCGCGTGCTGATCTCTTTGATGCATAGCCGAATGAACTCCGATTCCACCATCGCGTTGCCGTCGAGCAGCTGATGCAGCGACGACGCCACCGCTGAGTATGTGTTGGTGAAGGGCGCCAGTACCGATTCCAGCACCAGCCGGTTGCAGTGCGTTTCGGCCGGGAAATGTATCCGCGTCACATCGTCGTCCACCGCCCGGTACGGCCGACCACCGCCGCCGCCGGTGGTGGAGTTGTGCTGATCGTCGAAATAATCGTCCAGCTCGTCGTCGTCCACGTCCAGCCCGTCGCACTCCAGATTGTGGGCCAGCTTGCGTGCCATCACCTGGTCCTCGGTGAGCTCCTGCTCCGGCTGGGACAGGATTTCCCGCAGGCATAGCTCCTGCAGCGTGTTCTCGAGCACGGTTTCCAGCTTCTGGCACGGTTTGCACAGGATAAACTCATACATCAGCAGCTCGGCAAACTCCATGCACGTCGACAGTAGCGCCCGCCGCCCGACCGTCACCTCGTCCGCGTGATCGTGCCTGTCCGTGTTGCTGTTCCGTTCCGCTTCACGCTTCAGCAAGCCGGCACACGTGACGACGATCGAATCCAGCGCAAAGTGCGGTATGAGACAGTTCGAATAGTAGGACAGCTCGATCACGTTCGGAATCATCACCACCGGTTTGACGAACAGCTGCCCATTGCGGCTTTCCTTCGTTACCAGACCCGGGCCGAGCAGGTCGGCCGCGTACCGAATGACGTCCTCGGACGAGCCGGTGAAACCGAGATCGCGCACACCGTTCAGCACGGCGCGCAGCTCATCGAGCGCTTCCACCAGTATCGAGAGCGGTGCACCGTCGCGGAAACGGTTCAGCAGCAGGAATGCTAGCGCGTTGGTCGTCATGACGGAGGTGGCCCGCGCACTGTCGTACACGACGTGCCGCGCAATGTTGTCGATCAGCTGCCGCTGGTCTTGCTCTTCCTGCACCACGTCCGTGCCGAACAGCGAGGAGGAAGATGGTTTGTGCTGCAATCGTCTGGTAGAAGGAAAAAACGCATTAATCATCAACCCCATTTCTTCACGATTCGTGCTTCCAGTGCACTTACCGCATCTCTGGCGTGTAATTGTGCGCAGTGTCCGATTTGCGGAGCGATTTGATCAGCTCGCTTAGCGAGAACGGTTCGTTGAAGTCGATCCTCATCAGCCCGTACCGGGCTTTCAGTACCTTCATGATGGCGGACGCAGCCGAGGCGAAGCTTTCCGGAATTTTCTTCTGTCCCAGCTGCTCCCGCACGAAGTTTCCATCGACCAGCTTCTCGTAGTTGATCGAGACGGGAACGATCAGCGCGTCGGCAATACTTTTATCGTTGAATGCATCGACAATCACCGAAAGAATGCCACTCTGTGGATGAAGCAAGAAAGAAAGGGTTGAAAAACCGATCCAGTTGGAACGATCCACTATAAGTCACCCCCTCATCAGCAACCCACCTTTGGCATGCAGGGTTTGCCCGTGCGCGTACGGCCACCTTCGATGAAAAATTCCACATTGTGCCCGGCGGTCAAGCACTTCTGCAGGTAGGTGTGCAGGATCGCCCGGTACACGTGATCCTTCTTGCCCGTGAGCGGGTCAATCTTGCGCTTGATAAAGAACGCACCGTCGTAGCGCAGAATGCTACCGAACACGGGGATGCGCAGATTGTCCCCACCGGCGACCAGCGGACACTTGATGTCGTTGTTCAGCAGTATGAAGCTCACCATAATGTAATCCAGATGGCTGCGGTGAAGTGGCAGAAAGATAAGCGGCACGTCCGGGTGCTTCTCGATGGCGCGCTTTATCATGTCCACCTGGGCGGGGTGGGCGGCCACCCCCGACATGAAGCAGGGCAGCAGCTTATACAGCACCCAGGAGGTAATGCGCAGCACGAGGTTCGAGATCTTCGAGCGCATGCCGATCAGGATCTGGAAGTTGTTTTCAAGCGCAAACAGTGTTTCATCAGTAAACGGCGACTCTTTCTCTCTCACGTGCACCGGCTCAAGTGGGTCACCGAGAGCCAGGTACTTACCTTGCCCGCCCTTCGTTCATGGCTGCGAAGCATCTCACTGTAGTAGCGATCCTCGTCGAAGCTTTCGTCATTCTCCGCCAGCCCCAGTTCGGCCCGTTTGTCGTTGATCGATTCCTTGACCGCCGTATCCAGCGCTTCCTGCACACGTTCGTCGGGCAGGACGGCACCGGCCACCTGCGGGTACGAGAAGCGGCGCACACGGGTGGCCTGCGCCAGATGCGGACACCAGACGCCCCAGTCGAACTTGTCCGGATTGTGCACGCGCGCATACTGCTCACCGGCGTGCGTCGTTACGCGCAGTATGTCAATCGCGCTGCGCCGTCGATCGTCCGCACCAAGCTGTGGACGCTGTTGAAGTTATGCGTCGTACGGGCGAAATGTTTTGCACCACAATGGGAAGAAATAGAAACATACATACACAGAAAAACAGATTAGATACACTGCGGTGCTCCCGTGTAGCGTGACGACGCGACGCGAGAATTGTATGATGATAACGGCCTTGCGCACCCAAAAGTGTTCGAGCTGATAGATGCGATTCTGGTATCCGTTGCCAGCAGGAGCAGCAAAACCACCTGAGCTGCTGCTCCCGGGTGCGTTAGATAACGACCACCTTGAAATCCAGCCACCCGAAGTCCACATTGTGAGTGCTTCTCGCACTGACTGTATCACGATTTCCAGACAACAACTGTATTTTACAGCGTTGCGTTTTCACAAAAAATCACCCTTAAAGATGTTCCTAACAACTGAGCAACAGAGTTTGACAGTACTCGGGGGGCTACTCTCCCGTGTTCATTGTGGAGGGTAAAAATAGAACTTTAACCCGTGACAACCGTGAGCGATGCGTGCTGCGACTGGCAGCGTGAACGTTCCCGTGGGACGGATCAACTCGTCATCTCTCAGCGTTTCTTGCCCGATTTGTGACGATCCTCATCGTCATAGAGAAACGATCGCCGGATGGTGAGCGGGCGCGAGAGCGAACGATGTAACAACGCATTCAGGGGTGGATGTTGCATGGGTGAGCGAGCGAGAACGGTGACTCGTTTATGATAAACATGCAAATTTTGCTAAGGAAACTGCGTACTTCATGCCGCAAGCATTTACGCACAGAACATTGCTCAGTAGTAGTAGTAGTAGTAGTAGTAGTAATAGCAGGTAAGAAAGATAAGGCGATATTTTATTATGCTGTTGTTCATTCATGCTTTGGATTGAATGCAGTTGACGCGCTAGGGAGGGAGTTTGTAAAGCAAAGATGTACAACCAAGTACTTGAGAGAGTATTTTAAATTCGTGGAAGAAAGACTTAATTCTTTAAATACGTTTAAATAACATGTTGTTGGACGTATTATTCAAACGCGCATCTTATAAAACATTCTTATAATTAAGAGTCTTAACTATGTTTCCATTAGCAGCATCAATCAACTACCCAAACACATTAAATGTGCAAGAGGTTAGTAAACAGCTCGTGAAGGAGATACACACAACTCTTGTTAATATTGTGCACTTTTGCAAGGCGTTTAGTATGAAAGCAGATGAACGAATGATCGATCGGTTGGCATTACACGGCAAACTTACGCTTTCTGCTGGCGAGCAATGGGGACATGCCAGGCCAGGAATTGGTTTCAATTCCGGTTGCACTTGCGGGATCGGCGTTTCCTTTATGTGGAAGAGACTTTGCTGTCGCACCTGGCAGCGGACGAAGGGTCGGGAATTTGTTTTTTTTTTTTGGTTTGGTTTGTTTTTGGTGAAACATAAATACAATTCCGATTTTGTACATTAATTCACGTTCAGTAGTCATCCACATCGTGCAGCAATAAGTCACAGCAAATCATCGCATGTGTGTCGCAGTATCGAAGTATTGGTCGTTGGCAGCATTGGTGGAGCGTTTTGTTGTGCATTTGTGCGTTTATGTGTACATGTGTGTTTTACATCGATTCCGTGTGAATGCAATGAGAATTTGCAGTTTACAGTAAAATGAAAATAATAATAGAAAACAAAACAAAAGATTAGAATAAAAAGCAACAGGAGTCCTGCACCAACACTTGGGTTTTGTGTGCGCGGAAGAAACTAAAGAAGGAGTTATTTACAAACTTATTGCTCTATCACACAGACCAGTAGCACACCAGCCTAGATAGTAACCAATTAATTACACACACTGGTTTGTATCATTAGCACGGAGCTCGATTTTCGGGGCAAGATGTCCCACATACCATTCTGTCATTATCCACATTCAACTGACGCTGGCGCCGTCCAGCCTCGCCGAAGCGCTTCAGCATCGAGTAGGTCGAAAAGCCTCCATTCGGCTGGGCGTCCGTGCCCGGCCCAAACACGCTCGGCAAGCGGAAGGATCCGTACGCCTCCTGAACGCGGTTCGATATGATGTCCACCATATCGATTGCCCTGTGGAGGAAGGAAAACAAAACACCGCTTAGTAATCGATCAAAATGTCACATGCATTATGCACCGAAGCAGCTGCTTCGCTCTGCATCACGTCGCTTTCCACGTCGAATCTGGTGTAACTGCGTAAAATAGAACTAGTCGTAACAAGGTCGGCACCATTGAACAAGGGACAACATTATCGCTCGCAACGTGGCACAAGGGTCGCGATCTGTTAACCTATAGCAATGAAACCGTGCCATATTTCAATCAGCTCTAGAACAATCCATTTCGGAGAGTATTATTAGTAATCTTTCTTGTCAGCTTAAAAGTAGTGGAATTGTCTTATCACTTAGCACACTGGTTTAGTTTGTATTGCCTTTTGGCAAGTACTGCCAGATTCTATTTCATTCGGCAATGAGATTATTGTTCATAAGAAACATCCCATGGCTATTGTCGATTGAAAGCAGCGATTACATACGATCCAATCTTTAGTACACTCCTTCAACAAAACCTTTAAAACAATCATGTTACATTTTAATCATAAGTGCAGCTAATAATAAAACAAACATAACATACTAAAAATGTAAACAACAATCAAACAGCTACTATTGCTTCACCCACACATTAAAACGTACAACACAAATAATAAACAGATAAAAAGACAATAAAACCACTTGAAAGGACAGTTACATCAAGTGCCCTGAAACAGCCTGCCACATGCCACATGGTGATGTACTTAATGAGCTCCCCCCCCCCCTACTGCCATGGGGGATATACATATCCAATGATAGCGTTCCGTTTCACACCGCCCACCTAATCTTGGCAACGTGAACTTTGCCCAAGCCGGAGGATTAACGAACCTCTCCAAGCACTCAAAGCATGGCTGCACTCCAGCGCGTGTACCGAACCACCAACCCACCGAATCGATTGCCCTTTGTTTCTTGTGAAACGACAGGATAGCGATAAACCAATCAGTTAAATCACTCATCATCCATAATCGATGTCCAAAGTCTACCGAAATGATTCCGCCACAGGCTAAATGACCCGGCGGCGCTATGCACACGGAGCCGTGGTCGGGGACGTACCACAAAACACGCACGTATCGTACTACTCTCGAAAGATAAACGAAACTTATTAGTAAAGCCAGGACCAGCAAACCTGTGACTACGCCCGATCCCCCAGCAAGGTTCAATTACCACACCCGAACTGTACCCAACCGTCCCTGTGCCCCTGGAAGTGTCAAGGTCAAAAGGGCTAAGATCGGACCCACGCGAAGCAACAGATATTGGTGATAGGGCAGAGAGGCGGGGCGTGCGAACAATAGCAGATAAGGGCTGTTTTGGCTTTTGTTGGGTCTTTTTTGGTTTGTTGTTGCAAAAATAACCATCATCAACGATAAGTGCGTCGTAGGGTGTCAGGCTCCAGCGGATCAATATTTGTAATAATGTGCTTAGACTGCTGGACTGGAGGGTGGTATAGCAGCAGTGCAACAGCAGCAAGAGCAAACAAATATAGTAATGTTTATTGGTAGCGTTCACACACAGAGCGCTTACTGAGAAGCGAAGGAAGGGTTGATGCTACTGATACACTTGCAAAAGCACCTACAACCCCATTGCCACGCTCTTGACACCCGCAATGACGATCGTGCCTGCCTTTCCCGCTTTTGTTTGCTCGAGAGGGGGGAGATTGTGGAAAAACAAACCATCGTCATTTGTGGTTAAAGAGCTATACAACGATAATCAATTCATTTATAATTCATTGATTACCAAACTTGCAAATCTCGAACATTGGCCAAAGTTTTTAGGATATTGTATTGATGTTCTTCTTTGTTCTTAGTTATGAAATAGATAATAGTGTTGATATAAAAGTTATGATTTTTAAAGTAATTCCTAAAAATCGACAACAAATATTCACAGGGCACTGATGCAACCCTTTCAATACTGCGCAGCTTAATTGTATGTCTGCTTTGAATCCAGATCGCAATGTTGACCCCGAACGTCTAACCCTTCCCGACTTCTTAGCACAGCCGTAGCCAAAAAGATCATTCCATTCACTCGATTCGCCTCAAAGAAAGCGCACTAAAGCGGTACTACACGACAAGGGAATGAAGCTGCCCAGTAGTGCCGCCAATTGCATTGCATTGCATTTTGTTTTTGCCATCGGCGGCCTTGACACTCGGCGGCTGTACGCAATATCTGTTTGAGGCAATAGATGTGTGCGCAACGGTCTTATTACAGTGCAGAATGCGTGCAACGGACGTATTGAAGAGCGCAAAACCATCGATCGCTGTGTGTGCACGGGAAAACAAAATATAACCGCTCTGAAAACTGAGAAGTAAATGGACATCCTCAAATCTTGCTATAGAAGGCAGCACGCCCCGACCGTACTGCTCGAGCACTGGCCCGCAATAGACGTTACATCACAATGCACAGTTCATTGCGTAGAGTTTTTGTCATTGGTCAAACAGGTTGAAGAACCGCAACAAGTCTACTTCCTAGTGCGGACAACAATCATTGGTCCGAATGTCTACACTAGCACAGGTCAGTACCGTCTTTTGTACACAATATTAATGGATTCGAGTCAGTAAGTCATCGCCTCTATACTACATCAACACGAGTAGTACATCATCCATCGGACGAATGATGAAACAATGTTACTAAACAGTTTTTGTGTTGCGTAAATTGCGTTCTATTTCAAACTGTTCCAGGTAGTCGGAGGCAGGAAAGTTTACTTAGCTGTTCTAGCTAAGTCGTTCTTGTTCCTTTTTCCATCATATTAAGCAAGCAGCGTCTCTTTTGCAAGCCGATCTTGTCTTTAGTGCAACAAAGAAAGAAAGAAAGAAAGAAAGAAAGAAATTGCATTCGTTCCGCTTGTGTACGTCACACAGCTGCGGAAATGATAGGCACACACATCTGCAACGGATCAAGGAACGTCTTCGTATCGTGGGACATATCCCGTGCACTTGGGATGGACTTTGGAAGAATGATCGCCAATCAATGTGAACAAAGGTGTGAGGAATTGATTTGGTACGATTAGTACCAGTTCTTGATGGAATGTTAAGTATGTTATCAATACTACTCATGCCTAGATTAGCCACAAACACATTAGTGAGTTCTTCGTTGAATATTCATGCATTTTGTACCGAGATTTGGATTTTGATCAACGATCGCTTTGGCGACTTGCAATCGTATAAGGAATTTTATGAACTGGTTCAGACGACACGTACCAAGCTGCTGTTTAGAATACAATGAAGGTCTTTAAAGCAGATTCTACTGCCCTGTAGAGTCATCCGTTTCAAAACAATTTTCAACACTTTTTAAATAGTTCATCATTTGATCATTCCACTATTTGACATAAAAGAAACAAAACTCACTCACACAGACACAAATACCTAATCGAATAAAATATTACAACGGTTCACGTTTTCACACGATCAACAACATTTGCTAACAAAAGCATCATTATGCTCGTTACGATTGAAACGTTCGACCCCGTGCGCAGTACAGGAGCAACACGTATTGAAATTGAAATCCATTTCGTGACGCGCCTAAGTGAGTTATTCAAATTCACAACGACGCGGACTGTGTGCTCGTTTCTTTCGCACGCGACAGTAGCCCTCTCACCCCACCCAAACAGGAGGTTGGCCAACGAGAGTTGGTCAGTTGGTCAGAAACGTCCCGGAAACGCCTTGCCGGAGCATGCAGCACGTACCGAGGCACTTGACAGAAACCAATGCCACGACCACCCGAGACCTCCATCTCGGCTCGGCAGGACAGGAACTTCCCCAGAATGCGCTCATCGTTCACGTTGGGGATGAGGTTGGCACGGAGCGTTACCTTCGGGATTGTCGCAGAAGCGCACACATTGTGCGGACTTTAGTGCAGACACGTACGGACGCGTACCGAGGTTTTGAACTTGAAGACTTGCACGGGGAGAACTACTGTGGAACTTCCGCAATTATACCACCTACAACTGGCACTAACCCTCAGGACCGGGAGGGCCTCTCCGAGGGCCATCGTCCAATCTTGCACTACCATCGCCAATCTGTGCAGCAAGATCTGCAAGGTTTGCACAATCTGATTCAATTCAAAGCTGCCGGGTTCGGTTGATCGATTTGGCTCGGGGAAGTAACCGTACCAACAAAAACAAAAAACTCCCCCCGGGGTGAAATTAAAGCAATAAGAAAAAGCCGCATGCCGCCTGACATAACCACATCACACGCCGAGCAGCAGGAACACAGCGAAGAACGAAGATCGTTTTCAAGGCAGTGCGCGAAACAGAGGTCCCTCCGAAAGGTCAATTCGTAGCGCGCATAGCACAACTAGCGTTGATAACGAAGCGCGCTCGGACCTGACTATGGGTTGACTCGTTCCGCCGATCTGGAGCGTGATCAGTGCACCGATCCAACAACAGCAGCGACACATGCATAGTTCCAGCCCGGTGATTCGACCGATCACCGTCTAACGCATGATCGCAGGCACCGCCGTCGAGCTGCGATGGCAACCGCGATCCTTGGCCGATCGTGACAGAGTTCTCTCACTCTTGCTCTCTCTCTTACCGTTCTTTGTTGAAGAAGTATCCGATGATACAAAGGAACAGCAACACTTCCAAAATTCCCAGCATTTTGATGTGTTTCCGAGTTTCACCGCGTCCACAGACAAGATGAGTTTAATCGTTTGATTCTGCCTTGACCGTACCAGCAGCGTTACAAATATTCTAAAATCAACACTTCCAACACGGCATGTCCTGCCGACAGGACCTTACAGACCGGACACACCTGCACGCAACCATACACACCGTACCACGGGTATCTCACAGACAATGCACAGTTTATGACTTTCGCGATCAGAGTTTTTCCCCGATTTTCCTTTCACTTTTTATCCGCTAGAGCATGACGTACCGCGTCAAAGCTGAGCTGTGGCCTCTTACAATGATTGTGAAGAGTGTAAGCAGCAGTGCTTTTTTTTTGTTTGGCAGCGGTTCAAAATCGTCCACAACGACCGACGACTAGCCCCGTATACAGAAATACCCAAAACGCTCGAGAAGTCTTTTCGGGTTCTCGCGCTATTTCCCGAACACCGCGCGTGATCGATCGAATGCACTCTCGACAGAGCGCGCACACTCATCAATGGGGATTCGCACCACACAAAACCGCATTTGCACTAACCGACCGAAACCACACTCGTTCTCTCTTCAGTAGTTGCAACCCATCTACCCAACTACGAACTGGGACAGATGGAGGAATGATGCCACTTCCAGCTTGCCACTGCACCAGTGGATGGGAGGTTCCAAGTCAAGAACGGCGGCACACACACGCAACCACGTTAGCACACACTGTCGCGGGACACGGGTGTGTAATCACTAATCAAGGCAACAGCAGAAAGAAAAAAACTCAACTCAATCGCTCTCCGCGTAAGGGTCGCGCGCGCACATGCTGCTGCTGATGCCAGCGGCCGCTCGTCTAACCATATCCGAACGACGATAGAGCAGCTATCGAGTGACTGCCGGCACCGAGCGACGTACACGATGATTTTGTTCGTCCACAATCGCACATTCGCACGCTACCGCCCGCCCGCCCGGCTCCCAGCCCTCCCCCCGGAGGCGGTGGAGGGTTTCGATGCTTTGAGGCTTTTACAGGCGGAAGATTATACGCCATCGCACGCACACACACTCTGTAGGCAGGTTGCGGCGTACCCTTCCCCCCCCCCCCCCCCCCCCCCGGAGTGACCGCACTACACCCGGGCGTACCCTCCCTGCGCCCAAAGGCAAAGTTTTTTCGCGACTCAGTAGTACTATGGCGGGCCACCACACATAGAGAAGGGCCTATGCTCCTGCGCCTATGCCGATCGGGGTGTGCGTGCCGGCAAATGTACTCGGTCGGGCAGCAGGTTTGACTGATAACCCCGTGCGCATTGCAATCTATGACCAAGAGAAGACGAGCAGGAAGGGGGGCCAAGGGGAAGGAATGGTTCGGAGCAATGTGGCACAATGGACTCCGAGCTGCTAGTGTTACACTCAGAGCGTCGGGTTCGGTAGCGTCTTCGTCGTCATCGTCGTCGTCTTTGTTGATCTTCACGTCGCGTAGAGAAAAGCTTTAAAAACCTTCCCCTCACCACCACCAGCACCACAACATCGTTCCGATAAGAATGAGCGAGTGCGACAAACGCCCTTAGCAAATGACAATGCAACCAACGGGGTGAGACGGGGTGCTTGCAAGCGACCGGACACCGGATTGGATTGAACACATACACGAGAAGGCAAAGTGCACACCAGAGTACATCATTTCGATCGGTTTATTTACAATAATTCAATGATACGATCGGTTCAAATTTGTAAATAAAATACACAAATAAACAACTCAACCGCTTTCCACAACCAATGTGAATTGGCACATTAAATACAGGTTACCAAAAAGGGATACCAACAGTACAGCAGATTCCGACGGCTTTGCGGAAGCACAATCAAGGAACGGGACAACTGATTCACGGGGAAATAGCGTTGGTAATATTATTATGTCTTTGCCGCTGTACGGACGTATATTAAGAAGCAAAACAAAAATCTCATCAACGATCTGCAAGAGCGCGAGCACACTTTCACTGTGTGCGCGTAGCGCTGACCCTCCTCAACAGTGTGTATCGTGGCCTAGTACTATGCCTAGCTTGTTAGATAAATGCGAGAACTAAGCCACAAAGCAGGAGCAATCTTTTATCTACAACAGCAGAAGAAAGACCTTTATGCAATGAAGTAAAGTGAAAAAAAATAAATAGAATAATATAATGAGGAGCGATGGGAAATTGAACGATGGGACAAATTCTGCTGACAAAAGAAGCGCAATTCGGGCAATTATAGATTGCGCTGTAAACAAAAAAATTAAATATTATTGTGAGATTTTAATAAAGTAGATCTAAATAGAACAAGTAATCCAAAATATTCCTTTCTAGAAAAGCGATATTGCGTCAACATCTGCCAAGCAACAGCAACGCACGCAATTTCAGCACGCGCGCCCGATCGCGTCAAAACCGATTAATGTAATTCACACGAAATCCTCCAAATTCCGCTAAGCTAAACCTGCAAATAGAGTCCGCGCTTATCTTCATCGCCAAAGCCGCACGCTCGCCCTGCAAAAGGGCACAGGGCGACCAAAGTTCAGCCTGTCCCCTATCAGCCCCCCCAGGAGTTCTCTGAAGAGAGGGTTCATTTCAGACTCATCAAATCACCCTGTGTGCAAATCCCAACTTTAGCAAAGCTACCTTACCAATCTCATATTGATTAGATAACAAGTTTTAGATAGTGGCATAAAAATAAAAGTACTTAATTTTCATACTGTCGCGTGGGCGTTAAGGAAGCTCGAATGGAAGAAGCATTTAAATGGCATTTCACGACCAACCAAATTTTCCAGCGCAAAATCGCCTAAAGCAATCCTGATTGATATGCAACAACAACAAAAAAAAAAACCCGTTAAATCGCTACCTCCCGTTTGACCTCCAGCGCAAACAGATAAGCTTCAACCCGCCGTCCCCGCAAACCGCGAACTGCCGACTGATTCGTGACGTAAATGGGATGCTATGCCATATCTCCACACCCTTGCGAACGAAAGCGGCGGACGAACGCCGAAGGCTCGATCACTGGCGAACGGCGGTCAATTTGTACGTTTGCCGGTCGTCGGTCGCGGACACGAACCGCGCACCGGACGACGCGTGCTTGCTTACTGATACGCCATCGCAACGACTTTCGCGGTGGCGTGATGCTAGCGCGCACATGCATAATCGCCTGCTGCTCTGGTCGATGCATGGCTGATGGGGGTTTAGTGCGAATGCGCAGCGTTTGAGCGTTTGAGCGTTTGAGCTATGTAAACAGCTTGTGTTTCGGCAGCTTCGTTCCCCGCGCGCGGGTCGGAACTAATGACGACGTCATGGGAGGTAATGGTTGCGCGCCGGAACAACGACGATCACCGATCAACCGTTTGGGAGGAAGATGAGTGTGTTTGTGTATGAGTGGTTGTTGCGAGAAAGCAGCTGGTAATTTTGTACCAGGTTTAGCATTCGCTTGCGATCATTCGAGTCGGGGCTACCTAGAATGAAGAGGAACAGCTTATTTGAACACGTAACGCGACGCTCTAATTAATGCTAACTGAATAATTCAACTTACTCACTTCAGCACTTGCCGGGCAAATAAAGGGGGGGGGGGGGGCGAAGGTAATAGTTTGGTTTGTTTATATGCAAATTGGAAAGCATTGGAAGTGTTGGGTACCATCATCATTTTTGTAGTAGACCATCAAGTAATCTTTGAGGCATGTAATGTCAGTGACGGTGCTAATATCAGCAAAGAAAATCAGTAATGCTCTTGCGAAACACCTGTTGGATGATACGTGTTGGAGAATTTTCCCTTTTCGAAAGCACTGAAAATCGAAACGTAACGATACCGACCAACACAGACGGTCGGCGCACCATCGTCACCAGCTTCATTTCTTCGAAGGCTTTGTTTACATTGGCCACTACAATTTAGCTTTCGAAGAGACCGGCTCGAAAAAATAATCAAAATAATGGACACAGCACAAAATGACTACAAAGAAGCACTAAAAACATTTGAAATAAGATACACATATTGCAACAGCTTACCTGACGATTGCGTTCCCGTGTGCGGCAATGCCAACTTATGCACCGCTGTTGCGAGAGTTCCACTCCAGCTCAGAAAAGTTCGAGGACGTTCCAAAAGCAATATACAACACTGAATACAACTTTAAATTTTGCAATTAATCGTTTGGTTCGATATTCATCTGGGATATGGTACGATATTTGCCACGTTTTGGAAGCTGATCGGTGGATCTGTTTTCACCGAAATACAGTCGGTCCCCGAGATACACGGTACGTCTTATACGCGGATTCGTAGATACGCGGTTTTCTAAATATGACAGTTCTTTGAGCAAATTGTACTGATTTGACACATTTATTGTAAAATGCCAAATAATTTCTGTTTTGATCGGATGTTAAAAACTATTTCAAAAGGTTTGAAACTGTCATTTCATTCAGAATCATATCAAATAATTTATTAAGTGGCTAAAACCACCCCCTAGTTGTAAATTTACACGAAAATTAGTGATATTTTGGCTAGAAATCACGAGATTCGACTTACGCGGAAATTCGAGATACGCGGTTTTTTGCGGCCGTTTTCGGTCCCCATTAACCGTGTATCTCGGGGACCGCCTGTAATTACAAACATCGTTCAACGAAGCTGTCAAACCCATCCGGTCATTTAACGAAACAAACGTCAATCGCGCATGCGGCGTTTAACGAATGTATGTGAATTGAAAAGTTCCTAGTCTTGATGAAAAGTAAAAATTGTAAAATAAAGTTCACGTGTATTTTATCACTTTCAAATTTTCCCGTTTCGATGAGTGTAATCGAGAAATAATTAATTTTGAATAATTTTTAGCAAAAGAATTAAGCTTTTTTTAAGTTTTTTTTCGGTGAATTTCTGCACTAAATTATGAAAAGCACATCTACCGCCGGGCACGGTTTGTCGATCCCCATAAAAAGATTAGGTATTAAAATTTGGAGAATTTTCGGGGCAGTTAAGGGTTCAGTGCTAGTTTCTGGACCGGGACAGGTTCTGTACTAATTCTAGTGTAGACCTGGGCTAAGTATCACTTCCAGAAGAGAGACGTGATTTTCTAGAGCACATAGAAATTGTTAAGCGTTCAAATATCAAAACAGTAGGATAAATTCAGGATAATATGCTGCTTATCGTTAATAGTGAATTCGATAAGAAAATCGAAATGCACGTGCACGTTCTTGAGGTACTGTAAAATAGGAAAAGGCGGAACTAATTCCGGACAATTCGTAACAGTTTCAAAGCCAGTCCCGCCAAAGAGGTACAATCAGAATAGCCCAGAGTCCAAAATCAAGAACCGTTCAAAATCATCCAGGATCGTCGGAATCGTCCAGAAACTGTTGTAATCATTCCGAATCTTCCGGAATCATCATAACTTTGGAACCGTCGAAATTATAGAAATCATCGGAATTATCCGGAATCGTAGGAAACATCAGTAGCCATCGTAGTAGTCCGGTAATCATCTGAAATCGTCCAGAATCGTTCGGAATCGTCTGCAAACGCATGGGCATGTCATGGACACGGAATGGACGTTTCTATCAGGGACAGTATATGCGAGCGATCTCTTAGCAATCTTACCATTTCAGCACCGTCGTGCTGAACTGTAAACAGACCAATGGAGGTAATCCATGTTTACCAACCCAACACCTTGGACACAGATTAGCGCTCTTATTTGCAAATTTATTTTCCCAACGCTCTAAAAATGAACACCGTCAACAGTTTACATCACTGCTTTTACAACTCTTTTTCATATTCTGCCACGACATAGCGAATCTTTTTGATAGCCAACTCGACGTCCTCATCCGTAATGTTGGTGTAGATTACGATGCGCGCGAACGTCCAATCGCGTGCACTCACCTTCACCGCAATGCCCTTACCATCCGCATCGACCACACCCGCTTCCATTTCGCCCGGTGCAACGGTGGCCAGCCGATGGGCGAAATCGCTCGAGTGTATCTGCTTACTCAGGATCTCCACCATCAGAATGTTGGTGTGCAGATTGGCCAAATCTACCTTGAATATAGGACTACCCATCCGATCGATGGCTTCCGCGACCCGTCTCGTCCGGGCATGGTCATCCTTCAGCTTGGGAACGATCTCATCCAACGCACACAGCCCAGCGGCAGCCAGAAATCCAACCTGGCGCATTCCACCGCCCAAAGCTTTCCGCAAACGATGTGCCCTAAAAATGAAAGAATTCAGATCATTATCCTTGCTGCCATTTCCAACACACACACACCGGCACATACTCCTTGATAAACTCCTTCGTTCCGAGCAGGATGGATCCAACCGGA
Organism: Anopheles merus; assembly: GCF_017562075.2. Taxonomy (NCBI): domain Eukaryota; kingdom Metazoa; phylum Arthropoda; class Insecta; order Diptera; family Culicidae; genus Anopheles; species Anopheles merus. Next base: position 41,359,357 of record NC_054082.1, read on the forward strand.
CAGGCCAGTCCCTTGCTCAGGCAGAAACACACCGAATCAACGTCCCGCACGATGCGTGAAACGGGCAAATTCAGGTAGCTGGCGGCATTAAATACGCGGGCCCCATCCATGTGCACCTTGGCACCCTTCTCGCGACAGATCGCGGCGAGCTTCTCGAGCCAATCCAACGGAAGCACCTTGCCCCCGCATATGTTGTGCGTATTCTCCACCATCACCAGCACCGTGTTCGGCTCGTGAACGTCAAAGCCGCGGAACTTGCGCACTAGCTCGTTCAAACAGAACGTCCCGTCGGGGTTGTTTTTGATCGTGTTCAGCAGCACGCCCGCGATCTGTGCCGCGCCGCCCTGCTCGTAGAGAAACCCGTGCGCAATATCGCCCACGATGGCTTCCGTGCCGCGGCGTGAGCAGTGGACCATCACTGGGAAAAGGGAAAGGAGGCAAAACAAAATGGTATAATTTATTATTGAAAAAGCTAGCAAATAGCTCAATTTAAATCACTGACTAAGCAATTGAAACGGTTCGTCTTCGAAACACTTTCTGTCTTTCTTTTAAGAAATAAATCCCTAAGAAATGAAAAGGCAGCAGTTCAGGATTACTGGATCTCATTTTTTTTTAAATTAACTCTCAATTCAACGCAACTTGTTTTTTTTAATGTAACAAATACGTATCTATTCTTCATAATCAGTCGCCAGATCGACAGTCTTTTCGGTTCAAAGAACCAAAATCCATCAAATTTAAAGGCAGGATCAAAACGTCCTTAGGAGTGAAAAACCCGCCATCTAGGCAGCAAACCATCATTGTCATGGACTCATTTATTTACCCACGGCAAATACTAAATAGCCTGAAGAGAGTGGTACTATCGCATCAAAGCAATTTTTAGAATCGATAACCATTTTGATGCGCGTTAGAACGATCTAGTGCAGTGTTCCGCAAACTACAGCTCGTAATCCACAGAAGGCACTTTGCCAGGTATATTTACTCACTCATTTTCCTTCCTAGAACCTGCATAGACTGATAGCAATTATTGGAATCGTTAATCAGTTCTGCATATCATGGGCAAAATAACGGATGGATGGCAAATTAAGGCTCGCGAACAACATGCGACTCTTTTTTCTGCTAAAATGGTTGCTTTTCCCCCTTCTTTGAACCAATAATCATTAATTCGTAGTTACATTTACGTTTCATCCACATGATATTCACGTTTTGCTACAAATAATGTTTCTGTTGAGCAACTCATTGTATCAAATCCAAACTGTACCAATCTTCGTACATTAGATTCTACAAATGTTTATGGTGTATTTTCAAAATCTACTATACTCCAGTATCTACACCCTTGAGAATTTACTGTATTTAACTGCAATTGTTCTAATTAAACGCATGGAAGTATCATCAATGTCTTATTGACTTGAGATAACGAAAATGATTACAGCATAGAAACAAGCCACCATTGCTGCCCAAAATCTACCGACAAATGATTTCTGCTCACAATTTATCAATGCCACAGATTAAATGAACAATCATATCTGGCACATGTTGTTAGTAATATTGTCTATGAAGTGATTTGTGTTCAGTTTCTTATTAAACACATCAATTTATCCCATCCTACCAAGTATTACCTATGAAGTGCTTAACTAACGCTAGTTGTTTCAATTTTTTGTTAGCTAACTTTCCCTATAAAACCCTCAAAAATACTATTATGGGCAACTTATTATTCAATTTCGTTCAATTTAAATCACTTGCACTTACTCGCCAACAGATTAGCCATCGTGCCGGACGGCACAAACAGTGCCGCCTCCTTGCCGAACAGGGCGGCCGATCGTTGCTCCAGCTGGCGCACGGTCGGATCCTCCCCATACACGTCGTCGCCCACCACGGCGGTAAACATGGCTTGGCGCATGCTCGGTGTCGGCACGCTGATCGTGTCAGAGCGAAAATCGACCACACGCACATGGTCCGCGGTACCATTATCACCACCCGTTTCTACCGAAGCGTACATGATGAGTTCGCACTTTGTAGTGTGGTGTTCCCGGGCAATAGACGACACTGGCACCGTTCACCGGCACTGGCACTTGCTACACTGGGCTGTACAGGCCGTTTGTACAAAGCTTAGGGGCCGGTCAGATGGACACTGTTTACGATACGGTACCAACACACACACTCACACACAATAAGGGCATGACGCGAATGCGAAATCTGTACGCCAAACGGCTGATAAGTCACAAGACGGCTAGCCTTGGGTGATGTCTATTGCGGTGCGTGTTTTTACTGGGTGTTGGTGTTTTCAAGCATGGCCTTAAATGCTACTTCAAGTGCTCAACTCTACGGAGCAAACGAACGAATCGGCTTCAGCCGGGGATGTTATGTTGCGAGATCATGCAGCATAAACATGTTGTTATGTTGTCAACAGATGTATGAGGTAAAGGGTTAGAAAAGAAATGCAATTTTTTATTGATCGTATTGTCTTTCAGATTGATTGATTTATTTTATAGTTTTTATTTGAGTAACAAACATGTTGTTTGATAACAATGAAATATCAATGTAAATTAGTCTATGATCAAATTTAAAAATACCAATTTTAATGATTTAATGCTTACTTTAAAATTCTATTGCATTTTTAAAGTAATTTGTTGAATTGTTCTCTTGCTAAACTGTGCTTTATCTTGTTTTTTCTTAAAATTTCTTGGTTTTGTTTATTCTCTTCTCTTATTTGGTTTGTTTACTTACTATTATTATGTATTGGCTAACTTTGCTTTCACATTCTTGAGTTTATGTTTATGGTCAATTTAAATGTTCCGTTATAAAAATTTCATGAAAACATGAAAATGTGTTATTAATAAATTAAAAATATTTTACAATAAAAAATAAAAAAGAAAAGATTGCTTTGTATAAATAAACAAACTAACTTTACGTATATTCAACAAACAAGAGTTAAACAACCGATGAAAGATCTCTTGCATACTAAAGTAATTAATGCCACTGAATAAAGAAATAACATTTTGGGGAAATCCATAGCAGACTAGGGATTTCCAGATATATCCAACAAAACAAGGCCCCCTTTATTTTAATTTTTAAGCTGAGCCCCTTTATTTTAATAACTTTTTATTTCCATCCTGTATCACTTCACTCCTCCAGCTGCAGCTCAGTATGTTCCATAATACTTGAAATATTATCATCAATCACGCAGGTCCGATTATATTTTTGTATTCCGTTTTGTTTGTTTTTTCAGTTAGAATCACAGCGACCGTTCGCTCAGCGTGGGGTTCACACAGGTCCACGCTTTGTGGTAGGGATGAATATTGGGATACACCTTGGATGGGGAACTTTGGAGCGATAAGTTATTCGGGCGGACAAGGTGGCCCGCTGTAGAATCGAATCGTCGTTCAGCGCAGTCTAATCCAGTCAGTTGTAGAGGGAACAAGTTTTATTCCAGCAAGGCTTAGCGAGAGTAACATGAGCCGCATGTATCGTTGGGGTTGGTTAGCAGCGCTACTGGTGTTGGTGATCATTAGCGCAGTGCAAAGTTGTAAGTGCAGCAATTCATTAACCTTATGGGCAATTTACTCATCTGTGATTCATTGCTCATTCCTCATCCACAGCCAATCCTCAGGAGTACGATGGACGTTCGATGTTGCAAGACTTTAGGAACCGCTTTATGACCTACGAGCACATTGAGATCGATGGTGAGTTTTCGAGTGATGTGTAAAATATCGTTAAGGGTACTATTTTTGCTCCTAATGTTTATATGTTTAAGAGTGTCCCTTGAAGTATCTCCGAACGGTGTACAGCGACTATTGTCACGTTGCGCTCATCAAGAAAAATGCCAGCAGCACCTGTCTGGGAGTGTTGATAAACGACTATTATCTGCTATCGACCGCAGAATGTGTGCCAGAAGACTGGAAATCGGTTCAGGTGCAGCTGCAAAACAACTTCAATCTACCGATCGCCGATCGGCTGGTATATCCCAACTACAAGGCACTTAACGTGACCAGCGGAAAAGCGCCAATTCTGTTGCGAATTAATGGAACAACCGAGTATGTATGAATACGACTTTTTTAGTGTGATTTAAATTGATGCCAAACGGTACTGATTCTCATCTTTAGATACAGACTGCCCCAGGAAAACACGGCCGCCTGTCTCTGGCCAAAGGATAATGTTATCTCCTACTCCAAAGTGCAAGATATCGCTTTCGGTAATTTCTGCTCTTTACAGCGAGATGTGCAAAATTTTAACAAATATTCTCTTTCATTCTTACATTTCCAGGTACTACCCTTGGAAAACTCATTCAAAATACGACCGTCTGTTTGGCATCGACGCAGGAAGATTGCCTCAAAACAACCTTTGCCCAATGGTGCGAAAGGGTAAGTGTTGTTTGATTATCGCCTCGAAAAAAGCTCATCCCAAATGCGTCTCTAACATTCACCTTCATTTGCTCTTGCTATGCTTGCCATTGCTCCACCCAAGAACCCAACGGGCAGCCTGTTGCAAATACGTGATTTGGACAAATACTCCATGCACCCGATGGTGGTCAGCTTGTTCTGCAACGAGCAGCAGCAGCTGGTGCCGGTGTCACGGTACGCCGACTGGATTCGCGATGTGATTGCGCTGGACCGAATTTTGTTCGCGATCCCGGACGCCGGACTGGGTGAAAAGTGTATCACGAAAGATGATAAGGAAGGTGTTTGCCTGCGCCTCGAAGCCTGCCCCCAGGTCTACCGGCAGCTGAAGGGCAAGGGGCGCAATTTGGCCGCCCTCCAGCAGTGCGGTTTCGAAGGGGGCGATGTGTTAAACTGCTGCACGCCCGACGACATGCTGAAGGCAGAGGACAAGCAGGCAAAGCTGCAGAGCATCCGGCACGAGATTGAGCACTGCCACGAGCTGTACGATGTGCACCGCCGCACGACCAAGGAGCAGCAGCTTCACTCGCAACTTGCGCTTATACTGGGCGACGAGGGCAAGGTGGAATGCGTCGGAACACTGATCGCGAAGCAGTTCGCACTGACCGCGGCCCAGTGTGTTTTACGGTGAGTTGGCAGTTCCAAAGACCCCTTCCTTCATGACGTTAATTTAAATCCCCGTTTTGCAGCGTCAAGTCTAAGACAATTACGGTACAGCTGGGAACTACCGGAAAGGACGAATGGTTCAACCAAACACGTAGCGTCGTGTCCACTGTGGTTCATCCGATGTTTGATCATCACACTAATCATTATAACATCGCCCTGCTAGCACTCGACACACCGGTCGCGATTACCGAGCACACTGTACCGGCCTGTATGTGGCCCGAAAAGGATCGAATGCCTGCCCAGCTCATCTCAACCGGGTACGATGCCGCCTCGGACGCCATCATCGCTGATACGGTGAACCCACTGTACTACATCGACTGTCGTCTGAAGTACTATTCCAACCTTACGCTAACGGAGGCATGCGTACTACCCGATACGGACATTTCCTACTGTGGTGATGAGCCAACGGCTTGTGCAGAATCAGGCACTGGACTGTACGGTACGGTGTACATGACGTCAGACTGGCGCCCGGTAAACTTCGTGGTCGGCATCTACAGCAACGGTGCCCAGTGTGCTCAGCATCGTCCGGCGATTTATACGCGAGTAAGCGAGTACTACCCGTGGATCAGGGCTCAGCTCTATCTGATGGCACAGGATATGTGAAGACAAACAATTCATACCATTTTAAAACTTAAAATGCAGGAAAAATATAACGTTTAATAAGAAAATATGTTTTTAATTTATTTGTTATCTTGAGAATTATTTACAACCCATTTTTTACCACACCTTCAAGGTTATTCATGATTCTGATTAAAAGCTTTTCGGGGAAGTTCCTACAAACTAGTTTAGTGCGGATGAACTCGCTTCTCTTCCGTCTCTTTCAATCGGAGAGTGCTTCGCATCGACGCACTGATTAAAGCCGGTCTTTTACTGCTGTTTGTTTTGATTATACATCGATCGGTCGGGCATCTATTATGATGCCGCATCACAAACACCAACAAAAAGAGTCCCCACTATGCCCTCCAATTCCCATACGTTATGTTTACGTTTTCTCCCCTCCCGTTTACGCGACCGAACGATAGGACGTTCAGCTTCCTTTGCCGTACACTGCACGAAAGCAGTCGTCGTGCTCGTCTCGCGGCAATGTGGTGGTTAACTGTGTGACCACAGCGAACAGGGCAAAACCCCTGTTGCTAGAAATACCCAAGATCAGGTTTTTTCTTAAAAACTGCTCGAAAGCTTGCGAAGGTGCTAATCTCGTATTTGAAGGAACCTCTGGCAGTCTGTCGGTAACCGTAGCTACCGTCAGTTGTTTGCGGGATCATATTGATTTTGTCGATCTTGAATATACATCACGATGGGCGAGCTTCGATTCCATTCCGCAGTGTTTCGTGCCATAGCAGTGGTGTGCTGTGTGGTTGGAGGTACGAAAAGTGAAACCCAATAAACGAATATCCAAAAAAACGACATGCAAAAACAAGTTTTGAACAAAGGAGAGAGAACAGTGAAAATGTGGAACGACACTTGGTACATAATTTCTTTTCACCCCAAACAGCATCCAGCTACCTTTTTCCAGAGAGAGCATCTGAGCTAGAAGCGTTAGATACGCTCGTACCAAATGTGGAACGCAGTGTTAAAGGTAATGTGCATACTAATAGCTTAACGTCGTTGTTTGCTGCTTGCATGGAATTTCCAAATCACACTGTTTAATTACGTTAGAACGAGTTTCTACGCGATAGGTGCAATTTGTCACTGCCAACACAACATCCTCTCCACCCTTTTATCACACAGATTGTCCGTACACCATCTACCAGCACGGAGGATTCGCTTTGGCCAGCTCAATATTCGTTGATCGATACGTTGACAAAACGTACAGCCACACGGTACGAGTACAGTACGGTGAGGTGACTTGTATCGGCCTGATCGTGGACGAATCGCACGTTCTAACTACGGCGGACTGTACGTCGTCGGAGGAGAACACACTGCCAGAGATTAAACTTACCAATCAAACACTGCCCTTGATTAGCGCGATCGAACAGTTTCCTCACCCCGAGTATAATGTAACGCTGCTTCGGCTGAACGAATCCATCACGTAAGTGGCTAGCAGCCTTTGAAAATATGGAAATTATTTAGAATTAATGTTTCATCATCATTTTTTATCCCTTTCAGTGTTACACGTTTAGCAGTACCTGCATGTTTTTGGGACACTTCGTTTGAGGATGGATTCGAAAAGATTCAACTAATAGACCTTGGTACGAATGAGATTAAATAAGATATGCAGACAACAAACAAAGAAATGAAAACTAATTTGCTTGTTTTTTTCCTGTAGCATCTAATGGTAGTTTGAAGCTGGAGGAAACCAAATGTACTTTCCAAAATCGTAAAGAATGTTTAATGGCTCTGCTCAAAACGGGTGGAGTACTACAAACCCGTGCCATTGCTAAGTATCGTATGCATCCGTTCGTGTTCACCTTCGGATCGGACGATGAAGGTTTAGCTTTACCTGTGTTAAACTACATTCCCTGGATGGAAGAAGTGCTCGGATACAAAATTCTACCATCAGGTAAGTAATGGAACACAATCACACCATGATTCGAATGAAATTCTACTTTCACGCTTATCTTATAGAATGTACCTCGAAGTATAGTGATTTCCGTGACTACGAGGACTCGATGGCTTCTAGGAGCGATGATTACGTGCAGGTCCAATACTCCAAGAGTCGATTGTCGAACACTTACATCGAGCAATACAAAGTACGTATCGTTCCGAAAACATCCGAAACGGGATCGAAGCGGCACTGCTATGGCTCGCTTATAGCACCAAAATTTGTTCTAACTGCTGCCAACTGCTTGCGAAAATATGAAGTGTAAGTGTATCAACAGTTCGTAGAGATTGAGGCTTGCCTTTTTCGCTAATATTTTCTTCCAATTTATACCTTATAGCGATGGCTATACCATTGAAATGGGTCAGTATAATGTTTACTACCCGGTGCGAGAAAACTCGATTCGGGTTCGAACGGAAGCAAAAAAAATACACTATCACCCAGAGTTTGATGCAGCTACCCTAGCGAATGATATTGCGCTGCTGGAAATAGTGAAGCCTCTTTACACGTAAGCACTAACTACAACCAAAAATCAAATGTTGGCCAAATGTTTGAACATTCTTCAAAAATTGCGATTACAGATTTAACAAAACGGTTCTGCCAGCATGTATCTGGCCGTGGGACAAGCTGCCAGTCGATGAGTACCAAACGAATGGATATGTGCCGTTTAACGAAAGCGATGATGAGTCCGTTCGCACGAATCAGTTCTTCGCTACGGCCAATGTGTACGACGAGTGCTTGGAAAAGGCGCCACAACATCAGTTATGTGCCGGATTCCCGACGGCGCTGGCACCAAACAGTTGCCACAACAGCGTTGGATCTGCCATGTCTCGAACACTGTACGCGCTTGGTCGTTATTTCGACTACATCTTCGCGATCAACAGCAAGGGAGAAAATTGTGGCTTTAATCTGCCGACCGTGTACACCAAAATAGCACCGTACGTGCAGTGGATCGATAGTATTGTTCATGCAACTAAAGGTAAGAAATTTGGAAGTTTTTTACAGATCCAGGGAGCTTTATTCGCGTGTTCCCGTTTTTAGTTCATTACGAAGACGATACCAAGTACTATGGAGATCGCTGTCAGAATGACAACGGAGCTGAAGGTACCTGTGTTAGTCTGCGATACTGTCCGAAGCTTGACCAGGAAGCTAAGCAGGGTAAGCCGGTTAGCCCATCGTCTTCGTGCTCGTTTGGCAAGCAGAATGAGATGGTTGTGTGCTGCACGGCTGAGAATGTGTTACGAGACGAGGAACATCGTGAGCAACTAGCGCAAGCGATCGAGGAGATTGCCAGTTGTAAGCATCTGTACCATGAGTTTAGGAAAAACAAGTCTCCCTACGATGTGGATAACTTCCCAACCTATCCGTACATGGTAAGTGTTCTGCTTTGTGTGGATTGTGACCACTCTGCTCATTCACCCAACGTTTCATCCACAGGCTTTTATCCAAGGCAGTGGCGAACGATCGTGCAACGGTACCCTGGTTGCTAAGCAATTCGTCCTAACTACAGCTTCTTGCTATCAAAGCATAGCCCAGGATAACGTTACGGTTGTGTTGGGCAATAGTACGCTGCAAACTATCGCTATCCAGCGCACATTCATGCACCCGGAGTACAGCAACGTATCGACAGAGTTTAATCTGATACTGTTGAAGCTAGCTACGGCGGCTACGGTCAACAATGAAACTATCCCTGCATGTTTATGGCATAACCAGACACATACACCTTTGAGATTGGAGGAAGTGTACATTGAAGGAAAAGAAAAAGTAAAACATCATCAGAACGCTTTCCCACTGTATAACGAGGCATGCCTGAGAATGGATCCCGGTTCTAATGTGACCGGCCTGCAGTTGTGTGTGGAGCACGACAGAAAGTACTATCAGCGTTCTGTATTCTTCCAAGAGGATGCCGGCAATGCCCTAGTAAGCCATTTTGCACAGGGAGTCAACGAATATCAAGTGACCTATCTGGTGGGAATGTATGGTTCGGGTCGTATAGTTCAACAAACCGATGGCGATGAGGAGGATAGAAACACATTTTACCATATTTACCAGCGAATTAGTGAGTCCTATGGGTGGATAAAAAATATTATCACTGTTGAGGCGCAACAAGCTGTTGTAAACTAAATTATTTAGTAAGGAAAGGGAAGAGTATCAACATATCATTAGTGGTGCTGTTACAGAATATTTTATTTACACGCTGAATAACATATTTAACGAATCAACACATTTGACGAAATCTGCAAAATTGCACATCCGAATGCAACAGCTATACCTACGGAATAAGCAACAGCTCCACCATCGGGTGGCTGCACAGTAGTTCCCTCATAGTCCTGCTCCACCAACCAGGAAGTGATGCTTTCAGCGTGTTTCTCTATCCAGCGAATGTTTTGTTCAGCTTTCACAAGGGCTGCATCTGCGGCGGCTCTCGCTGCCGTTGTCAACATGTGTCCGTACTCGTCCACAATGTTTTTAAGCTACAGGAAAAGTAGATCAAACAGGAAAATAAAACATTTCAATAAACTTAGATTAAAATAAGATGCCAAGGGCGTCGAGATAACGTACCACTTCGTGCTGTAATCGCGTATTGATACGATTGCCCAACTCAGTGAAGATCGGGGTCACGGAGGTCAGCAAGTATGTGACGGTCGAAAAATGCTCGTATAAGTACTGCAATGCGGCCTGGCGCGTTCCAGGGCTACCGTTGATTAGCCCGAGATAGATTTGGCTCCTTTGTCCGGCCGTCACGGGAAGCCCCGGATAATTATATGCCGAAAGCGTGAGGTAATATTCCATGATAGTTTCGTTACGAGCGCATCCCACGCTTGCCAGGAACCGGTTAATCATATCCAAATCCTCAGGACTATTGGCTGTTCTCACATATTTTTCAAATAAATCGGTCTGGGCGTTGAAAGTTGCGCTTGGATACTTGTGCAAAGCACAGAACACTGTCGTTTGTACTTCTTCAGGTATGGTGAACGATGAATCCTGGACAGCTTTATTGGCTAGTACGTGCGCGTCATCCAAACATTTCTTCACCCCAGAGTAGCATGCTAAGTACACTGTATTCCCGCGATGTAGTCGGCTGATTTGATCCATCGGACCAGTTAGTAGAATGTTTTCATACATGCAACCTGTGATGGTACGTAGGAAAGTTTCAAACCGACTGTACTCTTTGTGGCTAGAGAACATCCGATCTAGATGTAGCAACGCATTGTACGCCGTGGCCCATGGGATGTATTCCGTTTCACGCTCCAGATACTGCATCAGGGACAGTGCTACATCGTATCCCACTTCACCTGCCCGAGCAAGGTTGGCCACATCGTCTACTAGCTGTGCTCGATTGATTACGGGCAGCTGATCCTCAAACTGATCACTATTTAGTACCTCAATCAGTTTATGCCAGCTTTCATCGTCGTAGTTCACACGATAGTACCCCGTCTGCTGTTTGTTGACTACGACCCACTCGACTCCCGCTTCAAGGGTAACGGTTGCCGTAGGATCCTGCGGTGTCAGCCAGAATGTAGGCGTTGTATCTTCGAAGTCGGTCGACGTGGGTACATTGGAGCCGTAGTTCACGGGAATATAAAACAACATGTTTTGGGGTGGCGTATCGATCTCGTTCGGCATCCAAAAGCGCTTCTGAGATGCAGTGAGTGTTCGTGTGGTTCGATCGATAGACACCGTTACAACGGGATAGCCTGGCGTATTGGCCCAGCTTTCGACGATGATCTCAACACTGGCCGGAAGATTGACTATAAGGAACTTTTCAATGCTGGTATACAGATACTGCGGCCTCGTTGTGAGATAACTACGTGATCGTAAGTAATCGTTAAGAGACTGCCTGAAAGTATCGAAGCCAATCACGTTCTGTATCATCCGTATAACGGAAGCACTCTTTGCGTACACGACGTAATCAAACAGGTCATTTAGTACCGCTGGATCCGTTGCATAGTAACTCATCATTCGATTGTTGCTGTTACAGTCTTGTGACAGCGCCGAGTGTACATTGTTCACGATGAACTGCTGCCAGAGGTTCCAAGTAGGCTCGAGCTGAAAGTCGTTTAAAAAAAAACATGTGTGTACAATAACGTATTTAACCAAACATCTGATTCATTACCTGTGATGTTATGTAGTATTCAAAGTATCTAGCAAAGCCTTCGCTCAACCATAAGTACGTCCACCACTCGGGAGTAACCTCGTTACCGAACCACATGTGCGTTAGCTCGTGCGTAATGAGATCAGCAATGTTTTGCTTCGTACGAGCTGTCGTTACACCTTCCTCATAGATTAAGTACTGCTCCCGAAACGTTATCAGGCCCCAGTTTTCCATGGCACCCATCGCAAAATCGGGTATAGCGATGAGATCTACTTTCGGCAGCTGATACTGGCGTCCAAAAAAGTTTTCGAGTGTGCGTAACGAGTTGCCAAGAAACTCCAGCGCATACCCAGTGTGAGCTACCTTGCTTTCCTGTTTGAATAAAATAAAAGTAAAATAAAAACATGTTTCTAATCTATTAACTTGTCCCCATCCTGATACAGTACTTACTGCAGCAAACACTCTAAATCGGTCGGATTCGTGAGATAACGTTTTAAAGTCGGAGATGACAAAAGCCAACAAATAGGTGGACATTAGAGGTGTAGTGTCGAACGTTGTTTCCGTATAGTCTCCTACCGTTACGCTGAAATGAATGATCGTACAGTTAGACCACTATATAATAACTTTAAAGAAGAATACCATAGCTTAATATACCTATTTATTGCTGGCATATTAGACAGGGCTCTATACTCGGACCGATGACGAATCTTTACGTTGAACGTGGCCTTGTACGATGGTTCATCGTAGCATGGAAATACGCTCCTAGCATACGTTGACTCGAAATGGGTTGTAGCAAGATATCTACAAAATATGGTAAAAGGGTTGTAAAACGTTTCTTATATCACAATTACGTCACGTTGCTAGTCAAGCATAAAGCACTATAAATAACCATAGATACGCTAAAGAAAAAGGTCATGACTGACATATTGGTCGCACTGATTGGCGTTGCCAGCAATTTGAAAAGCGTCATAACTGCTTTTAGGATGTATCTTTCAACAATTATTCAACGACACTTGTCTATGTTTAAACCATCTTATGCGTAACTCACCTTGTTGTGTTCCCAGCCAGGTAGCTACTTCTGTACAATCCTTTCAGTTCAGTGCCAATATTGTTCTGGAAGCTTATTGCAATCTTGTACTGCTCCCCCGTCTGCAGCCGATCTCTGAAGCCAAAATATATTTGCTCAAACTCCTCCATGTATATTACATTTGCAACTGGTACATCGGTACCGTCCGGCCCGGTCACCTTAATGCTTTCGGTCGCGATCACCAGCCCATCATTGTTCAGATAAAAATGGTTCTGATCGCCTGTATAGCGAAATGTTATCTCTACCGTTCCGTTGTACGAGTAGAAATCGTAGTTTGTAATGTCCAGGAAAAGGTTGTAATTGATCGGTTCTGACACTTTCGGTAACAGGTAGCGACTGTCATCATGCGTATCACGACTGGTTGGTACTTTTTCCACTATTTCCACCGGAGCAGATGCAAGAATTAATGGCAGCCAAAAGGCGGCCAAGGTTAGCGCAGTACGGGACATCTTTATAGGACTGTACCTAATTGGGGACTGCGTCACGCGCAACCGAAATAGCTACTTCCTAGCCTCATCGGCTAGAGACTATTTATTGATGCGGTAAAACACTCGTGGCCGGATAGATTAGTCGATAGGCAATCAGGATCACAATGCAATCGTCTGATACGTTTCCTATCTGTAAGAAGACTCCTCCAGATAGCATGTTATCATGCCCTGCCGGCTACTTTTATCGATAGCATTATTGTTCAGTGGGTGCAAGATCAGCCATAGTTTAGATACGTTTTTACTGTTGTAACACTCTTGAGCTTTTATTTGCTTGTTTGCCATTATTAACACAAAATAAACAGCAAATATATCTCTTGGTACTTCGCAATGTTTTATTTCGCCGTGACAAAGTGCCGATAGTTAGATAAGCCTAACCCGTCGCGAGTTGTGCCTTCATTCAATACACTGTCATCTGCAGTGAAATTGATATAATCCCTAACAGCACGAACAAACCTGCTTCAGAAGTAATAGCCTCTGCACCGCTGTCATCGTCGTCGTCACCTTCAAAGTTTTGCTCAACAAGCCATTTTGCAATAACGCCAGAATGTTTCGCGATCCAGTGCAGATTTTCTTCTGCCTGTGCAAGAGCACGAGTTGCTGCCTGCATCGATGAAGGATTCAAGGATGTTTGGTGAGTATGTATGAGCTCTTTCAGCTGTTGAGTAAATAAGTACAATGAAGTATTAAGCAATGTATTCCATCATTCCTTCAATCATTTTATCATTTTACGTACCATATCGTACTCCCTTGGAGAGTTAACACTGTCACCTAGAGCGTTAAACATCGCCGAAAGCTCATGATTGAGCATGTTTGAAACCTTATCGAATCGTGCACTCACAAAGCGGAACGCTGCACTCCGTGTTGCCGGACCTCCTTTAATCATGCTGTTCAGGATGTTATTTTTCATGCTCACCGTGATCGGAAGTGCGGTTTCATTTATTTCAATCATTTGTAGATAGAACTCGTTCATGGCTAGATTGCGGGAACATCCCAACGCATTAATAAACTTATCCATCAACGGCTGGTATTGATCTGTCGCTAGCCAGTATTTTTGGAAAATCTCTACGCCATAGTCACCTTCAACGAGCAGATCATATTTGTGCAAAGCACAAAAGAAGGCGTTTTGCACTTCTTTGGGAATTTTTAACGTTTCATCGGCAAGTGCTTCTTTTATTATTTTAGTTGCAGCATCCAAGCACGCCTCAACACCGAAATAACACGCCAAGTAAACGGACTTGTCACGATGTAAACGGTTCAGATGGCTATCAGTATCAAATAGATTCATTTCGCTAAACACATGCGAGGCTAAACTTCCTACATAGTTCTCGAATCGATTGTACTCTTTGTGGTTAGAGAACATCCGATCTAGATGTAGCAACGCATTGTACGCCGTGGCCCATGGGATGTATTCCGTTTCACGCTCCAGATACTGCATCAGGGACAGTGCTACATCGTATCCCACTTCACCTGCCCGAGCAAGGTTGGCCACATCGTCTACTAGCTGTGCTCGATTGATTATGGGCAGCTGATCCTCAAACTGATCACTATTTAGTACCTCAATCAGTTTATGCCAGCTTTCATCGTCGTAGTTCACACGATAGTACCCCGTCTGCTGTTTGTTGACTACGACCCACTCGACTCCCGCCTCAAGGGTGACGGTTGCCGTAGGATCCTGCGGTGTCAGCCAGAATGTAGGCGATGTATCTTCGAAGTCGGTCGACGTGGGTACATTGGAGCCGTAGTTCATGGGAATATAAAACAACATGTTTTGGGGTGGCGTATCGATCTCGTTCGGCATCCAAAAGCGCTTCTGAGATGCAGTGAGTGTTCGTGTGGTTCGATCGATAGACACCATTACAACGGGATAGCCTGGCGTATTGGCCCAACTTTCGAAGATGACCTCAACACTGGCCGGAAGATCGACTGTATGGAACTTTTCTATGCTGGTATACAGATACTGCGGCCTCGTTGTGAGATAACTGCGTGATCGTAAGTAATCATTGATAGCCTGCTGAAACGTATCGAACCCAATCACGTTCTGTATCATCCGTATAACGGAAGCACTCTTTTCATACACCACATAGTCGTACAATCCATTCAAAACTGCAGGATCTGTAGCATAGTAATTTATCGGTCGGACAGAGCTATGCGAGTCTTTGGATAGCGCCCAATGTACATTATCCAAGGTAAATTGATCCCACAATCTCCACGCTGGCTCAAGCTGTAATAAACAGTGATACATTTGCTTCAACACTTTCAAACGCCCTTTTTACTGTAATGTAGTATTATATCGCTATCTACCTGCGATGTTATGTAGTATTCGAAAAAGTTGGCGAATCCTTCATTCAGCCAGACATAGGTCCACCATTCGGGAGTCACCTCATTACCGAACCACATGTGCACCAGCTCATGCGTTATAACCGATGCAATCTTTTGCTTTGCTAAGGCTGTGGTTTCTTCCTCATCTTGGTAGATCAAATAGTCCTCGCGGAAAGTTATCATTCCCCAGTTCTCCATTGCTCCCATCGCAAAGTCAGGTATACCGACCAGATCGATTTTCCGCATCTGGTTCTGGCGACCGAAATGGTTCTCCAGTGCACGTACTGCTCGTACCGCAAAGTCATGTGCGTAAACCGTGTAGTTGACCTTGTTTTCCTGCAATAAGTTTGAATGCAATTTGATATTTAACTGATCATTTCGGAATAAATAACAATGAAACCCAATGTCCATACCGGTGCATACACCCGGAACAGCTCACCAGCTGAAGATAGCGTTTTCATCTCCGATACGACAAAGGCCACCAAGTAGGTTGACATGAGGGGAGTAGTATCGAAAGTCGTTTCGCTATAACCATCGATCATTGTGCTACAAAACCAAATATTGACATTATAATTTATAGTCTATTCAACGCTTACTACTACTATTGTAACGACATCATACTTTCTGATTACTGGCATGTTCGATAGGGCCGTTTGATGCGATCGATGCCGAATTTTGACGTTAAATCTTGCTTTGTGCCCGGGTTCATCATAGCACGGAAAGACTGTTCGGGCGTAGGTAGCGGCAAAGAATGTGGTTGCCAGATATCTGAGAAGATTACAAAAATAGTAAATCACGTTATCAGCTATGACAAATACATCAATGGCACTAAGTAACTATGCACGTATTACATGTACCTCGATTGTAATCTTCATTTGTGACTATTTTTAGCTTATCATGCGAACAATACTCACTTGATCTCACCATCTACCCGGTAACTGCTACGGTAAACTCCTTTAAAAATATCTGTCTTGATCGTGCCATTAAATTCTAGATGGACCTTATAGGATGCGCCAGGTTCTAACTTTTCAGTACAATTGAAGTAGAGCTGTTCGAACTGGCGTGAAACTGTAAACGATTCCAGAGGCACTTTGGTTCCATTCATCTGTTCGACACGAAGGGTCTCTTCGTTTATCGCTAAATCCACACTATTCAACGAAAAGATTGAGCCGTTTCCGGTATATTTGATAGTGATGTCCACCGATCCTGCATAGTTAGAGAAGTTGGCATCCGTCATATCAAGGTACAGATCGTAATACAACGGCTCGGATACAGCCAGCAATCGATAGCTGTCGGAAGTTGCTTTTTCATTTTGCAACAAACTTAAGCTGGTCCCGTCCACACGGTAGTACAGCGCAAGTGGAACAAAAAGTAATACACTAACTATTTGTAAACGCTCCATGGTACAACAGCACCTTGACACGACAGTTTCTTACAACCCACTGATGCTGACACACGACATTCAACACATTTCTATTATGCCTTTTGTCTTATTCCAGTACTCTACTGGTTACGTGGAGACCCATTTATCTGGCTTACTTGTCAGTTGTGATAGCACATACACTTACAAACATTCCGGGCCCTATTGCTCCTATCAAGATTAGCACGGTTAGCCGGTGAATTCCACGCGCTCTTCGTGCTATCATCTGATTATAATTACAATGAATGTGATGTCTATAGTGAACACCCTGTTGCAGTAAATAAACAAACCATTTTATAGTATCTGATAACGTATGCTTTGGAGCAGTTATCTACCGGCAGAAACGCTGGTTCCAACAAGATCGTTTACAGTTCGATCCCCATTTCGAGCATACACACTGCGGGTAGTGCTACGCCACATTGTTAATATTAACCCAACTAACAAAATCGACATGCTTTCTCATTCTACCCAATACATCAGTAAACCTGAGAGAGCGAGAAAGCATGTCGATTTTGTCGCTTGGGAAACCTATTACTGATACAAGTGTGTAAATTGTGCCCCAGTATTCACCTAATAAGTTACTAATAGCTGGTTCATTGAGAGAACGTATAATATAATGTAGTAAAATCTGTGGTGTACATAATCAAAGATTATAACTCAAGTATGAGTAAAAAGAAGAAAACAACTATTTGATTATGACTGTTTAAAAAGTAGCAAAGGAATCCCTGCTTGAAGACCGGTAAGTCCTTACATTATTTTACAATGATTACCATAGTCCCGTGTAAACCTAGATGCATAACAAGATATATTCTGGATGATGCAAAATGACCGTCAGCAAGCTAGTGGTGCAAAAAAACGTGTAAAAATACAATATTTTTGTGGCATGGAATTTTATTTGCTTCTTCACAATTTTTAGCAACAACATATAACAACCGGTGAGGAATTCCCGTCAAGGGGAATTTGGGGGGATTTTTTTATCAAAATTTCGCCTTATATCATGGATTGCAACGCTCATGACTTTGTGAGTCGGAAATGAAATCTTATACATACCCTACATGGGGAGCATGCACCTTGCAAAAAGGTTGAAAACTACTGCTCTACGGCGTCCTGCAACCAATTATGCACCGATTGGTAAATCCAGCTACAGTAGATCCACTCAATTTCAGTAAATCCAACTCAAATAAGCAGTGATTATTGTTCATACCTTTTTTACGTTTTCACTTTTTTGGGGGGTTTTACCTTTTCACATGCGTAGACTTTGGGGCAGTGATCGCAATGTCTCCATGATTCTACCTAGCTTGAACTGAACCTACGCCTTACGATGAAACAATGAAACATCTTGGTGGATGCTACTGGTAATCGCGGCTCCATCGGGATTGACAGGTTTTGACACAAACTCAGAATAAAATTCTATGCAACGTTTGTTCTGCGATGTTTTGCTGTACAGCAAACTTATGGTGCCATAGGAAGTAAACATCTGGTTGGTTTCTGTTGAGCACGAACTGCACCTTAGATCAGATAGTTTGAAATTGATTGAATTGAAAAAGTTTTTTTCAATTGGATTAATGGTATAAAAGATATAGGCAATGCAAAGTGCCCCATTTCTAAATAAATGCTTTATGCGTGCAACGCAAATATAGGAATTCCACATAATAACAATAAGTAAATAATCAATACCCAAAGCTTTATGGGTATTAAGTAAAGCTGCTAATGAAAGATAAGTTTGGCAATTGTATGATAAAAGTATTGTTCAAAATGCCCCTGTTATTATCCAAAATACAAAATAAATCCTCTTTTCCATTTAAAGTTCACATATCATTAAGCTTGGATTTACAGTACATTGCAAATAATCCAACTTACCTAAGAAGTACTGATGATACAGTGTATTTTCCTTTCCAAAACGCCTTAAAACCCGTTAAAAATTCATACCATTCCAGAGTATGATCATCATGTCTCTTTCTCTCTCTCTCTCTCTCTCTCTCTCTCTCTCTCTCTCTTCACAACGAACCTATTCTAACATACAGAGGCTGAAAACAATTCGTCACTCGTAAACCCCACCGACCATAAGTATCCTCATTCTAGTCAGCTAAATATCATACTGCCAAACGCTTACGGCGTAAATGATGCCTTCCTGTAACATTAGTGTATGCATCCACCTTGCCTGGTTCTAAACCGTCCTCATATAAAAGTGAACTGTCGAACGCCGACGGTTACGATATTTACTGCTGCTAATTACCATTTAGTGTTTAACCATAGTGACACCCGCGGCAAAATCTACCCCTGCCGGAGATGGGTTTAGCGTACATCGTCCCGCCTAAGATAAGCGCAGCACCATTTGCAGCGACATTTGACAAGCTATGAATAAGTTAGCTTAGCGTCGGAGCATCTCCAGTCGCGAACGATCATGTGAGATGTGAGTCACACCAGGTGCACCTGGTTCTATTGTAACAGTTTTTTCTAACCGATTGCTCTATTATATTGTTAAAGTTATTTTGTAACGCACGAATTCAATATTACCATTTCAATTTTGCTGAAAAACTTCGTTTGCTGAATAATTCTTCCATATCCATTACTGCACGAGTGATCCGGACCAAGTTTCGGGCTTTCCAAACTTCCCAAGGGGATTTTCAAGTGTGTAAAATGCATAATGAATCAATCAGTCCGTCAATAAGTTGATTGATTTGATATACATCTACCAACTGCATCTGTGCGTGTATCTGTGTCACGCGGGAGTGAATTTTGTCAATATCATTTAATCCTTATTTCACACCATAATAGACCTGCTCAATCAATGTTATCGCTGATGCAACAAAAAGATTACCGGCTGTTCTGTACGGTAGATGTGTGATATCATCTTTAATCTTCAATTAGTATTCTAAACAACAAAATAAGCAATGTCCCGTCACTCTTATCGAGCGAGTCAATGTGGTGAACAGACATGATGAATCACAGCTATACCAAAAGTCTCGGCACAACACTTCGAAAAATATCTCCAAAACATTATGGTTGATAACAAATTAAAAACTCGAGTACCGTGAAATGCTGATAGTGTATCGATATGATATGAAATGAAACTTGCAAATAGATAAAAGAATAGGATGTATCTACGTAGACGCAGTCGTCTTCCAATTCACCCGTACTGTTGCCAGTGATAGTTTACGATTCACAGTGAGTGCAAAAGGTACTTTTAATGCATTTATAGTACTGATAAGAATAGACTGAGCTCAAGATCCGTTCTTCACATTCTTGTGATCGCTGAATTAGCGCGCATTGTAAAGAGCCCTTATAAATGTGACAGATTGTGCTACTGCTCGTTCAGTTACCGGTGAAACTGATTGGATTGGGGGCAAGCTGCGCCACCGACAATTGTTTGTGTTAAAAGTGTGATAGTGAAACTTCTGGGTCAGTGTTTTAAAGCCAAGATACAAAAGATGGACAAAGCTTAGAACAAGCTCATCATAGCCATTTGACTCATAGAGCCAGCACATAGAATAACAGCTATTTTTCCCATTAGGTCCTCACGATTTATCATCTTGCAATGGGTACGATCGTTCAGATCGTCATTTTGGTGTCCCTAGGGCTTGCCAATCTGCAACAATTTACCGTCTGGTGTACACCGTTACATTCCCAGTTTTTTGACGAGGTTGACCTCCAATCACGCGCACAGCTCGAGGAGTACCGACTAAACGATGACGTGTGGCCCACTCATTACGATATCGAAATCAAACCGTACTTCGAACCCGAACCGGAAAAGGAAGCGTTTACATTCGATGCCACCACTACCATTGCCGTCACTGTTCTGAAGGATAATGTTACACAGATCAAACTACACAAGGCCCATATGAACGTTACAGACTGGAGAGTGATGCGTAAAAGCAACAGCATGCCGGTCGGCAAAGTAAATGAAACTTACAATGAAGAGACACAAATTTGGACGCTTATCCTCAAGCCGTCTGAATTAGTGAAAAACGTGGAGTACAATATTGTCGTGAACTATGTCGGCCGAATGGAAGAAGATATGGGTGGATTCTACCGAAGCTACTTCAAAGTGAACGGCAAGCAGGTGTGGCTGGGATCGACACAGTTTGAGCAGACTGAAGCCCGCCGAGCATTCCCCTGCTTCGATGAACCTAGGTACAAGACAACTTTTACGCTGAAATTGGATTATAAGCCTGATGAGTACAACGTTTACGCCAATACGCCCATTGTCAACAGTATTCCTACACGGTAAGAAAGAGTACGAAAGAAACATATCGAATCGTAATGTGATCATCATATAACTGTGTTTTTTATCCTTTTCAGATATAACCGAACATTGGCCACATTTGGCATCACGCCGAAAATGTCCACCTACCTACTTGCCTTCATCGTAGCACCGTACGAGTTGAAGAGCAGCGATGTCATGGGAGTGTTGTCCCGCCCCGAAGCCCTCAACCAGACCGACTACAGTGTGCAGGAGGGCTTGAAGCTAATCAAAGCGCTAGGCAATTGGGTCGACTACCCGTTCAACAGTGTGCCGGAAATTACGCGCATGTACATGGCAGCCATACCCGACTTTGCGGCCGGTGCGATGGAAAACTGGGGCCTCATCACATACCGCGAGTCGAGCCTCCTGTACGTAGAGGAGGACGCTACCAGCATGCAGCAGCAGCGTATCGCTAGCATCATCTCGCACGAGCTGGCCCACCAGTGGTTCGGTAACTTGGTCACCTGCGACTGGTGGGACGTGACGTGGCTTAACGAGGGCTTTGCGACGTACTTCGAGTACTTCGGTACGGCCCTGGTCGAGCCGCTCTGGGAGCTGGACGTTCAGTTTGTGGTAGAAAAGCTGCAAGCTGCCATGCAGACGGACGGTTCACTGGCCACCCATCCAATGACTCATACGGTGTACACGCAGACCCAGGCAGCCGCTATGTTTGATGCGATATCCTACAACAAGGGTGGAGTGGTATTGCGCATGCTGGAACACTACCTATCATCCGATGCGTTCCAGGCCGCCATCAGGGAGTATGTGAAGGATCGACAGTTTGCAACGGCTCGTCCGGAGCAACTGTTTACAGTGCTCGATAAACGCAACGCTAATGCCAGTGCGTTCATGAAACCTTGGACCACACAGCCAGGCTTCCCGCTCGTAACCGTCACTAGCCACGGGAACGGTGTAACGCTCACCCAGAAACGTTTCATCGCCAATGGTACGGATGCGGAAGAGAAGCTGCTCTGGCCGCTGCCAATAACTTTCGCTACAAAGGAGAGTGAATTTGAAAGCACGACACCGACGATTGTGTCTAGCGAGTCGCACAACATTACTTTGGCGAACGTGTCCGACGTGGCGTACTTCATCGTGAACAATCAGCAGGTGGGATATTATCGCGTCAACTACGATGAGGCATTGTGGGAAAAGATTGGTGCGGCTCTGCGCAGTCGAGCTTTTGGAGGTATACACGTCCTAAACCGTGCTCAAATCGTTGATGATTTGCTGAATCTAGCGAAGGCAGAAGTGTTGGGATACGGTAAAGTGTTGGATCTGCTGGGCTATCTCAAGCAGGAAATGGAATACGCCCCATGGTTGGCTGCTTTTAATGGATTCACTTCACTAGCACCTAGAATTCATCCCGACGATGAGAGGCTATTCACGGTAGGTGGTGGATCCGAAAATTTCGTTGGAGTGCATTGAGGTGGCATTTTCTAACTGGAGTATTTTTGCACTTGCAGCAATACCTAATGGACATTCTTACCGACGTGTATGAGTACGTGAAATTCCAAGCACCTACTCAATACGATCGTCGATTGCACACGTACTTGCGGCGACTCGTACTTGACTGGACCTGCCGGTACGGCCACGATGATTGCAGTAAGAGTGCTGTGAAGGAATTTGAACGATTCCGCACCTATCCAGGCGTAAAGTGAGTGGAGATAGAGTGGGGTCTGGCAAACATATCAATTTCCTAACATGCTACTCTTTTGTTTTCTTTCCCCTCTTCTTCTAGAGTACATCCCGATCTTCGACAGGTGGTTTATTGCGAAGGTGTACGCAAGGGATCGAGCGAGCAGTTTGACTTTCTGCTGAACATCTTTCTCACGACGAATGTGGCTACGGAGCAGCAGCTTACGCTGTTTGGCATGAGCTGTGCACCGAAAGAAGAAACCGTTAATGTAAGGATATATCGCATTCTTCAGCCTTTACTTCGTCCCCTGTACTAATCACATCACATTTCCATGAACAGAAATTCATGAACCTCATAAGCTCCGCCGATGTTCGCAGTCAGGACAAGGCGACTGCCCTGTCGATGTTGCTTAACAATCAGCATGCACTGGAACCGGCAGCATCATATCTCGTACAAAACAGTGCCCGTTGGGCTGAAGCGTAAGTAGTTCAGCTTGTTTGGAATCTTCTCTTAAACGCATATCTAACCTCCTTCTACTTTCACTTTTACAGGCACGGTGGATACAGACACGTTGCAATGGCACTTGGAGGCATTCTTGGCCGGGTGAATGATGTGAGCGTGAGGACGTCTATTGAACAGTTTGCCGAAGCTAGTAAAGATGTCCTAGGTCAGGAGGCGTACGAGCTCATCGTGTCAGGGTTGATGCAATTCGACTACAATCAAAATTTCACAATGAATCATCGGGAGGAGATACGCGGATTCCTAAGCCAAAAGGCGGGCAGTGGAGCATCGGAAACTGTTATCTATAACGTCGTTGTGGCGCTGTGTGTCACACTCGCGGTTGTTTTTAGAGTGTGAGCGGTACCAGTAGTATGGTGATAAGCAGTTAAGGGTTACCATTCGTTTTCATTATCTATGCTTTTATGACATTGTACGGTGGTTCCAATTTCTTATGGATAGAAAATAAACTACAAGATCGATTGATCACAAAAAAAACTATTTCCAATAGTATACTCTCTAATTTCTAACACATATATACACATCTGAAAGTATATTTTAAATTGCTGTAGTACCTTTCCGAATGAAACGCCTTTGATTGTCATACACCCGTTTCCACTTACTAACTGTCTTATTGAGTTTAATCAGTAAAGTTGTAAGTACGATGTAACAAATCAATCAAACTGAACGCTCAAAGTGTTCTATGACTTGTGTAAAGCACACCACTACAACCATCAAATCTGTAGCACTTTTTGGCCC
This sequence comes from Anopheles merus, assembly GCF_017562075.2. Taxonomy (NCBI): domain Eukaryota; kingdom Metazoa; phylum Arthropoda; class Insecta; order Diptera; family Culicidae; genus Anopheles; species Anopheles merus. The sequence continues at coordinate 41,383,511 of NC_054082.1, forward strand.
ACACAACACCACAAGACCTCACGTTTCGCACTAATTTGTTGCACGGTATCCCACACCTTTACATCAAGTACAACTCTCTACCACAGTGCTAGGGTTTTGCAGGCAGCTTAACTGTGCGCCATGTGCTCGCCTGCCCACAAAGACAAGGCCTATCGATGGCACACTATCGTATAATGCTGATAAAGCCTGTCATCTTGATTCGATTTGCTGGCTTTTTTATTTGTTTTCTTTTTTTTACTTGTTTAGGATCCGCACATGTTCACATTTTGGAATGTTCTTTCTTCTATATAAATAGCCACCGATCTGCAATTCGTGGTCAGTGGCTGCCGTGCATTTGAAGCAACCATATCAGGTAATTTGTCCAAAAGACAGTGTGAAAGTTGTATTTCGGTGCTTTTTGCACTGTGAACTGTTTACTGGTGTAGACTGATTGTTACTACAATAACAGTAAATGTGATTAGCGACTATCGATCGCGTGACAGTTTGTTAAAAGAGACATTTGACAATCGGCTGACGTGCCGTTGCAAAGATATAAAATAGTGAAACAAAAAATTAAATACGGTGCATATTGGTTTTGTGCTATGTGAATAAGTGTACTCATACTTCTATCTAGAAATTGGATACTTTTCTTGCTGTCATAAACACTTGCATTTGCGTGATTGTGTAAGAGTATATTGCTTTGAATATATACTAATTAACACACCTTTTAAGTGAATACTTAAATTTATTTCAAAAATTCTAACCAAGAAACAGTAAAGATTTTCTTTTCGTATGGCGTTTAACATCGTGTCTTTGTCACTTTGACGTGATAAACTTTACCTATCAAAAAGGTACTGTTTCATTTATGAGGAGACTTGACTCAGTTGAGTCATCGTTTGGGACACTTCAAACTTATTATATTTCAACATAAAACTGCTACACCAATAGCCATTATGAGATGTTTTAAATTTATCACAATTTCTCTATGACACATGCAAAAAAAGGAAGTTATTACATCGTGATGAATATATCAAACACCGTTGGCAGTTTACCTACTATTAACTTTAAAGGCTCAATAAATGATCATAGGCTCGAATAATTTTCGAGAAGATCTTTTTTTCGATCTTTGGCTGGAACACTTCTAGTGAGTATTTTTTGCACCTTCAGATGTGTATAAAACTATAATGAAGAGGATTTTTTCCACTTTGATCATGATGTAAACTAAGAGTTTGATGATGGCTTTTCAGAGAAATGACACATCATAAACGTTGTAATTGAGTTGGACAAAAATATGAATCACCCACTTTGGTAAAATTCAATTTTAAGCAAACCGGACACGATTTACTCATGATGAAAACTGGAAGGGAAATCCCCATTCTACAAATCGATAGATAAGATAATTCATTTAAGAAAATGATTTGTTATCGTGCGTACAAACCTTGGGAACATCTTTACACGTAGTTATCAATCGACAGTCTTTATGGCCCATTCATAGAGATTAATGTATCATCGTAGCTTGTAAAGCATCTTTCCTCCCGTCTCTTATCTGTATGATGTATCGTTACAGAATGACATTGGCAGAAAAGCTAGCGCTGGTGGTGCTGGTCACCTGTGCCTGCGCTGTAGTATCAACGGCCAGTCCACTAGATCCGGACCGCTACTTTCTGGTTGAGGCCGAGCCACGTGCCCAGCTAGAAGATTACCGACTCAACGATGACGTATGGCCTACGCACTACGATATCGAGATCAAGCCTTACCTGGAGCAGGAAGGTAACAAGGCTCAGTTCACGTTTGATGGCAGTGCAAAGATCACTGTCGCGACCCAGAAACAAAATGTGATGCAGATCAAGCTGCACATGGCAAGGATGGATATCAGTGCGTGGAGCGTGACCCGCAAGTCGGATAATACGATCATACCTACTCTTCCACAAACCTACGATCAGGAAACGCAAATTTTGACCCTTCCGCTCAGCTCCGCTCTGCAGGCCAACGTGGAGTATGTGCTCTCGTTCACCTACGTCGGTAACATGGATGACGATATGCACGGATTCTACCGAAGCTACTACTGGGAAGACGGTGTGAAGGTGTGGATGGGATCGACACAGTTCCAGCAGACACACGCTCGCCGAGCTTTTCCGTGCTTTGATGAGCCCAGGTTCAAGGCCACCTTCCAGCTGAAGATCAACCACAAGACTCAGTACAATGTGTACTCCAACACGGCGATCGTGGGAACTGCTGTCGCAGAGTAAGTCTCTGTAGTAAATGGCTTTGTCGATGATTTGTAAGATTGCATCTCAAAGATTATATCGATTTTCTACTCCATAGAGTTGGCCGCAGTTTAACAACGTTCGGCGTTACTCCATCCATGTCTTCCTACCTGATTGCGTTCATCGTGGCGCCATACCAGATAAACGATCGCGATGGCATGGGTATTCTTGCACGTCCTCAGGCCCAGAACCAAACGCAGTACAGCTTGGACGTTGGAATCAAGCTACTGAAAGCATTGGACGAATGGCTTGACTATCCATATGCCAGTATGCCGGCGATGACCCGCATGTACATGGCCGCGGTACCTGATTTCTCTGCCGGTGCGATGGAAAACTGGGGCTTGTTGACATACCGCGAGGCAAATATTCTCTACCGGTCCGATGATTCCACCAGTATGCAACAGCAACGTATTGCAACTGTCATCTCACATGAGATCGCTCATCAATGGTTTGGAGATCTTGTCACATGTGAGTGGTGGGATGTTGCCTGGCTCAACGAAGGATTCGCTCGCTACTATGAATACTACGCAACCGCCCTCGTTGAGACGAATTGGGACTTTGAAGATCAATTCGTAGTAGCCCAACTGCAATCAGTGATGCAGATGGATAGCTTGAGATCTACCCACCCTATGACTCATCCCGTCTACACGCAAGCTGAGTCCAGCGCAATATTCGACAGCATTACATACAATAAAGGAGCAGTGGTACTTCGCATGATGGAGCACTATCTCACAACTGAAACGTTCAAGACTGCACTCAGAGCGTACATCAAGGATCGCGCCTTCAAGACCACCCGACCGGAAGATCTTTTCAGTGCCCTTAATCGCTATGATCCCAATGCCAGATCCTACATGGAACCGTGGACGGTTCAGCCTGGCTATCCTCTGGTCACTGTTACCAGCCACGACACTGGATTCACCGTCACCCAGAAACGCTTCCTCGTCAATGAACCTGATCACAACGAACAAACCGCATGGCCATTGCCGATTACCTTCGCTACCAAGGCTAGCGAGTTCTCGATTACTCGACCCGCTTTCTACACCGGAATGACGTTCGACATTCCCATGCCGGGAGCCTCGGATGTCGAATACTTCATTCTGAACAACCAGCAGGTGGGCTACTATCGCGTGAACTACGATGCCATCCTGTGGGGAAAGATCAGCAAGGCGCTCCATAGCGAGGGCTTCGGTGGCATTCACGTCCTAAACCGAGCGCAGATCGTGGACGATCTGTTCAACTTGGCTCGCGGCGATGTGGTACCATACGGAACGGCGCTGGAGATTCTAGAATACCTTAAGGAGGAAACTGAGTATGCACCCTGGTTGGCCGCAGTCAATGGACTCACCACTCTGTCTCGCAGAATTCATGCTGATGATGAGAAGCTGTTCGCGGTAAGATTGCTCTCAATTGCAACGATCTATAACTAGTCTCTAGAAATTGCTTGTTCATTGCACATGTTTCTCTTTTCTTAAGGCCCACATCCTGGATATCTTCTCCAAGGCATACGATATCGTGAAATTCCAAGCGCCGACCGCAACCGAACGACGCATTTTCACATACATGCGCCAAAACGTACTCCAATGGGCTTGCAACTATGGTCATGAAGAGTGCAGCAAGGCAGCAGTAGCCGAGTTCCACCGATACCACCAGAATCCTTCAGTCAAGTACGTATATTACTGTTTGTATGCTATTCTCAACGAGACTGAAATTACATTTCCCTTGCTTCAATAGAGTCCATCCTGATTTGCGTCAAGTAGTGTACTGTGAGGGCATTCGTAAAGGCTCCATGGAGGAGTTCGAGTTCTTGTGGAACCAATATCTGACTACAAACATGGCAACGGAACAGCTTCTCATCCTACAGGGCTTGGGTTGCGCCTCATCGAGTGAACTGATTACGGTAAGTATTATTATTTCTTTAATAAGATTACTTTAATCATTAAACTTCCATGTTGTTACAGATTATGCTTAATGCCATCACTTCTCCTCACGTACGTTCGCAAGATAAGAGTAACGCTTTCACATATGTTATCAACAATCTATACACCTTACCACATGTTTCGCGATACCTGCAGCAAAATCACGCCATTTGGGCTGCATCGTAAGTATTTTAGACGTATCTTACGTTTGCACATGTTTCTTACATACCATATTGTCTCTTACAAACAGTCACGGTAGCTACGCGAATGTGGCATCGGCTTTCAACAATGTTCTGGCCCGTTTGAAGAGCGACAGCGAGCGGGATGTGATCAGTGCTTTCATCGAAAGCAACAAGAACATCCTTGGTCAGGCTGCATACGATTCGATTAAGACCGGACTGGAGGACTATGAAACCAACAAGCAATTTACTCTGCGAAATCGTGACGAGATCCATGATTTCTTGGATAATAAGATCAACGGTGGAGCAGCTACCATATTGGCCAACGTATCGATGATCGTTGGACTGTTGATGTTGGTACTAGCCCGCTGATAAATCGATGGTGTTCGTTTTTATTTCACGTGCTGTTTTGTGATTCCTCACCACCGATACTTGTATGAAAAAGAGTTGTTCTTTACTTGTAGATAATTGGTAAAAATAAATAAAGCTATAGAACTATAACAAATTCAAAGCTTAAAACTAATAGAGTATCTCTATTCTTAAAACAACAATGAAAACTTAAAGGAAAATGCATCCCGTTAATCGCCGATTTGTTTTATTCGCCCGTTTAAATAATCTTAAATCAAGAAGCATGGCCTTTGCTTCAGCGCTGAGTATTGTGTGATTCGGAAGACTGATAGAATTGCTGTAACTAATGTGAAGCTATAAATGAATTGTTTTTTTTTTAAGTATAAACTGATCTATTTTCGCAAATTCGATTAAATTTTATTACTCACGGGGCGTGTACATAATAACTTCAAATATTTTGTTAAATCTGTTGTACAGTTTAGCAAATTTTTTATCTTTAATATACTAAACAAAACGTTTTTTTCGGAAAAAAAATTAAACGTATTCTGAACATGAAAGTTATGAAATGCCATCTAGAAACTAGATGTTTTTACTGTCTTATTTCTTCTAATTTAATATTTTTAAAATAATCATTGCTAAGTTTTCTATTTAACGAACAACTCATGATTCAGATTTATGGTGGCTACACCCATCTTTTAACTACATCAGAATGTCTTCTTCGAAGTTCGGATGGTGCTTAAGCACTGGGTTGAGGAAGCTTACTTGGTGTAATAAAGACTTGCTTCTCCGTTTCCCGTGGACTTATCATTGTCACATTATCTTATACTGCAGATAAAGCCTGTCATCTTGAATCGATTAGATATCTTTTATGATTCTATTGGTTTGTTACTTGTTTTTTTTTATTATCTACGTGTGCTCAAAACCTATACTCTATATAAACTGTGAGAGTACAACAGTCTGACCAGTTGCTGCAGAGCAATTTAAGCAACCATATCAGGTAATAGCATATGACAATACAAGCAGATGTTCGTGTGTAGTTAGTGATACGGGCAGTGTTACATAGTGACGGTGTAGAGTCATATGTGTCGAGCTTTGATGTGCAACGTTAACATAAGTTTAAGAAGATGAAAATCGATCGGGTTTTCTTAATATTGGTGATTAGCAGAACAAAGTCCCAAAACCCACAGTTAATTTAACAGTTTATGCGAATTTTCCTTTGTTCCAAAGCGTGTTACTTGTATCATCTGACTTCAATGATCACGTGGCTGGTAAAAAAGATAAATGAACTAGTGTTGTCATTTTCGTCGACAAAATGTGAAATTCACTACAATTAGACAATTTCCACGTATGAATAAAAAATGTTGGACGAGTTAGATGGATAAAACACGTTATGCTGCTATGAGAGTTTAATAGAGTAATGGACAAGGAGTACATGAATCTTATATAAGTTTAATTTTAAACTACGCATCGTATGGAAAACCAAGCTGCAATAATGTTAAGTTACATTTGATTACTAGCGTACTAGAAAACAGTAACAATAACAGTTCGGTTGCGGTTATTCTGTTGTTTACTTTCAAAAACATATAAAATTTGCAACCATAAATAAGCTGGATTCACCTTGACAGGAATTCAAATATCATAACGAAAAACAGTGAAAAATTCTTACACCACAAGAGAAATAATTCAATTATTTTTCTAATTTTCCCACGATTACCTGCACTTTCTGGGACGGAAACATCTCAGCTAGAAGTTATCAATGGACAGTCTTTATGGCCCATTCATAGAGATTAATGTATCATCGTAGCTTGTAAAGCATCTTTCCTCCCGTCTCTTATCTGTATGATGTATCGTTACAGAATGACATTGGCAGAAAAGCTAGCGCTGGTGGTGCTGGTCACCTGTGCCTGCGCTGTAGTATCAACGGCCAGTCCACTAGATCCGGACCGCTACTTTCTGGTTGAGGCCGAGCCACGTGCCCAGCTAGAAGATTACCGACTCAACGATGACGTATGGCCTACGCACTACGATATCGAGATCAAGCCTTACCTGGAGCAGGAAGGTAACAAGGCTCAGTTCACGTTTGATGGCAGTGCAAAGATCACTGTCGCGACCCAGAAACAAAATGTGATGCAGATCAAGCTGCACATGGCAAGGATGGATATCAGTGCGTGGAGCGTGACCCGCAAGTCGGATAATACGATCATACCTACTCTTCCACAAACCTACGATCAGGAAACGCAAATTTTGACCCTTCCGCTCAGCTCCGCTCTGCAGGCCAACGTGGAGTATGTGCTCTCGTTCACCTACGTCGGTAACATGGATGACGATATGCACGGATTCTACCGAAGCTACTACTGGGAAGACGGTGTGAAGGTGTGGATGGGATCGACACAGTTCCAGCAGACACACGCTCGCCGAGCTTTTCCGTGCTTTGATGAGCCCAGGTTCAAGGCCACCTTCCAGCTGAAGATCAACCACAAGACTCAGTACAATGTGTACTCCAACACGGCGATCGTGGGAACTGCTGTCGCAGAGTAAGTCTCTGTAGTAAATGGCTTTGTCGATGATTTGTAAGATTGCATCTCAAAGATTATATCGATTTTCTACTCCATAGAGTTGGCCGCAGTTTAACAACGTTCGGCGTTACTCCATCCATGTCTTCCTACCTGATTGCGTTCATCGTGGCGCCATACCAGATAAACGATCGCGATGGCATGGGTATTCTTGCACGTCCTCAGGCCCAGAACCAAACGCAGTACAGCTTGGACGTTGGAATCAAGCTACTGAAAGCATTGGAAGAATGGATTGATTATCCTTATGCTAGTGTGGCAGGAATGACTCGCATGTACATGGCCGCGGTACCTGATTTCTCTGCCGGTGCGATGGAAAACTGGGGCTTGCTGACGTATCGCGAGACGAACATTCTCTACCGGTCCGATGATTCCACCAGTATGCAACAACACCGCATTGCAGCTGTGATTTCCCACGAGATCGCTCATCAATGGTTTGGAGATCTTGTCACATGTGAGTGGTGGGACGTGACTTGGCTAAATGAAGGATTTGCCCGCTATTATCAGTATTATGGTACAGCACTTGTTGAAACAGAATGGGATCTTGATCATCAATTTGTAGTAGAGCAACTGCAATCAGTGATGCAGATGGATAGCTTGAGATCTACCCACCCTATGACTCATCCCGTCTACACGCAAGCTCAGGCCAGTGGTATATTCGACAGCATTTCCTATAATAAGGGAGCAGTGATGCTTCGCATGATGGAGCACTATCTCACAACTGAAACGTTCAAGACTGCACTCAGAGCGTACATCAAGGATCGCGCCTTCAAGACCACCCGACCAGAAGATCTTTTCAGTGCCCTTAATCGCTATGATCCCAATGCCAGATCCTACATGGAACCGTGGACGGTTCAGCCTGGCTATCCTCTGGTCACTGTTACCAGCCACGACACTGGATTCACCGTCACCCAGAAACGCTTCCTCGTCAATGAACCTGATCACAACGAACAAACCGCATGGCCATTGCCGATTACCTTCGCTACCAAGGCTAGCGAGTTCTCGATTACTCGACCCGCTTTCTACACCGGAATGACGTTCGACATTCCCATGCCGGGAGCCTCGGATGTCGAATACTTCATTCTGAACAACCAGCAGGTGGGCTACTATCGCGTGAACTACGATGCCATCCTGTGGGGAAAGATCAGCAAGGCGCTCCATAGCGAGGGCTTCGGTGGCATTCACGTCCTAAACCGAGCGCAGATCGTGGACGATCTGTTCAACTTGGCTCGCGGCGATGTGGTACCATACGGAACGGCGCTGGAGATTCTAGAATACCTTAAGGAGGAAACTGAGTATGCACCCTGGTTGGCCGCAGTCAATGGACTCACCACTCTGTCTCGCAGAATTCATGCTGATGATGAGAAGCTGTTCGCGGTAAGATTGCTCTCAATTGCAACGATCTATAACTAGTCTCTAGAAATTGCTTGTTCATTGCACATGTTTCTCTTTTCTTAAGGCCCACATCCTGGATATCTTCTCCAAGGCATACGATATCGTGAAATTCCAAGCGCCGACCGCAACCGAACGACGCATTTTCACATACATGCGCCAAAACGTACTCCAATGGGCTTGCAACTATGGTCATGAAGAGTGCAGCAAGGCAGCAGTAGCCGAGTTCCACCGATACCACCAGAATCCTTCAGTCAAGTACGTATATTACTGTTTGTATGCTATTCTCAACGAGACTGAAATTATATTTTCCTTTCTCCATTAGAGTCCATCCTGATTTGCGTCAAGTAGTGTACTGTGAGGGCATTCGCAAAGGCTCTACGGAGGAGTTCGAGTTCTTGTGGAATCAATATCTGACAACGAACGTGGCGACTGAGCAGATCCTTATCCTTCAGGGATTGGGTTGTGTCTCATCAAGTGAGCTGATTACGGTAAGTGCTATTGTTTCTATAATGGGATTGCTTCAAATATTCAACTACCGTGTTAATGCAGGATATGCTGAATGGCATTGCTTCTCCTCACGTACGTTCGCAAGATAAAAATAATGCTTTCACATACGTGATTAACAACCCATACACCTTGCCACATGTTTCGCGATACCTGCAGCAAAATCATGCTAACTGGGCTGCATCGTAAGTATCTCAGTCCCAATTTTATTTTTGTGTTTGTGCATATGTCTTACATGTCTGACTGTTTTTTACAGGCACGGTAGTTACACGAATGTGGCATCGGCTTTCAACAATGTTCTGGCCCGTTTGAAGAGCGACAGCGAGCGGGATGCAATCAGTGCTTTCATCGAAAGCAACAAGAACATCCTTGGACAGGCTGCATACGATTCGATTAAGACCGGACTGGAGGACTATGAAACTAACAAGCAATTTACTCTGCGAAATCGTGACGAGATCCATGATTTCTTGGATAATAAGATCAACGGTGGAGCAGCTACCATATTGGCCAACGTATCGATGATCGTTGGACTGTTGATGTTGATACTAGCTCGATAGTAACTCAAGGTCAGCTTTTTAAGATGGTCTCTCGAAAAAAGAGATTTTCCTGTTTTCTCTTTGTTCAAGCACGATTGATGAATACAGTCTAGCAAAAAAAAACTTCAACCAATATCTTACCAAGTTCATAATCATTTCGATCGTACAAAGATAGATTAGACGTTATCGGTTCATTTTATTTTATCTTAAGTACGCTTATTAAAACTGCTTGCCACTAATTGCGTTACTAACTTTAAACCATCACTCTCACTCTCTCTCTCTCTCTCTCTCTCTCTCTCTCTCTCTCTCTCTCTATCTCTCTCTCTCTCTCTTTCTCTTTTTCTTTTCACCGCCTGCGGAGCGGTAGACGATGGATCCATAAAAAGGGGTGGGGTTGGGGTGTCTAATATGTGATGGTAATTTAGACTTCATTCAACCAATTAACAATCGGCTGTGCGTTGCGGTTTAGCCATGCGATGTTTGACTCTGTCCACTCAATCGCCTGCTGTATCGTGCGGCCGCTATCTTTCAAATGGATTTCAGCAAATTCCTTAAGCTACGAAAAATAAACGGAAGAAAGAAACGGGACGGTAGAACGAGAAAAGTCATTAATTAAGTGAACCAAGTGTATCGCGCTGCGTGCATACTTCCAACAGCTCCGACTCGGTGTTAAACCGCTTGGTGCAGTATTTAAGAATAATGTTCAAGTTCGACATCGAAGCACCGAAGCTGTAATGAAAAATGATGGTTATTGCCAGCAATAATACGCTCCTCGTCCAACTACTTACTAGCTCTTCATTTTCGCCCAATTATTGCGCATGTAATCGAACGCAATGGGTTGCCCAATAACGTTATCTGCCACAGATATAAACACCCTAAACGCGTCCTGCTTGCGGATACCGTACTCATCCGACATAGCATTCTCAAGGTAGCGGGCCAAAATCCAAGGCACCCGGGAGCAACCCATCGCGGAGAGCAGAATTTCCTTCTCGCTGGCGACCGTTGCCTTCTGGAATCGTTCCCACGCAAAGTCCCACTCCGTTTCGTCTCCATACTTGATGGCGGTACAGTACACGGTGCTCTTCAGGTTGGGCGAAATGCTGATGAATGAGTTTGGTAAATAGTAGCATATGTTTGCCGGTTAGGAAATGGGAAGAACAAAACACATGCAATCTTTAATACACACGGATTGTTTATATCGGGATTGGGCTGATGCATCCATTCGTAGTACTTGCGCAGGCAGTGATTCACGCAATCCTTGTTTCCGAGATGACATACCGCCTTCAGCACACTGATTCGCTTGTACACCGTCAGCAGCGGGCTATCGCGATGATCTTCAAAACCAACCTCGCGGTAGATGTTTTCCAGCAGATCCATAGAATATTTCTAAGCAAAAAGTGGTGGGAAAGTATCAAATTAATCGATGAAAGCAGACAACAATCACTGGCATGTCTCGCAAACCACACCTTGAACAACCCATAATTGCGGGTGCGTATGAACATCGAGTCAATATAGTTCAGTGCAGCAATAGCCGCCTTCCATGGCACGTAATCCGTCTCATGCACCAGATACCTCGTAACGTTCAGCGCAACGCCATAATCCAGATAGCCTGCGCGCGCCAAATTCAGCGCATCGTCTATCAACTGTGCACGGTTCGAGGCTGCGATCGTTTTGTACTTGTTCCGATCCTGCAGATGCCTCACGATCATCTGCCAGTTACGTTCGTCGTAGTTCACCCGGTAGTAACCTGCAGCGTGAATTAAGAATGCATTAAGGACTACTTCTCAACATCCTTCCACCATCTGTATCTACCCGTTTGTTGCACATTCACGATCATCCAGTCGTGACTCGGTATGTCATGATTATTGATCACTAGCGCCTCCTCCGCCTTCATCCAGATCGATGGTTTCGTCTGCTGAAAGTTACTGTCACCCAGCGTGGTATAGGTGATCGGAATCCACCAAAGAAACCGTTCGCTCTGCCGGGCAGCAGCATCCGTACCGTTCAGTGCGTTCGCAAACGAGAACCGCTCCTGGCGAAACTCTATACTATCGGACTCGTAGTCGCGCTGTACAAACACCACCGGGAATCCGGTCTGCAGTGTCCAAGTGTCCATGATCTCCTTCACTGACGTGTGCTCGTCGAATATGCCACCACGCCGTGCCTCGTTCGTAAGATAATCCCACAGATCGTCCTGGCTAGCGCTTTGATACTTCCTGCAAAGTGAGCCACACATTCAGCATGCTGCAAGCCATACATAGCGAACCTCCCGATACTTGCTTGTCGTTGAGATAGTTGGTCAGGCCCCGTTTGAATACCTCCGTCGTAAGGAAATGGTCCATCATCCGGATAATGGTCGCACCTTTGCCGTACGATATTTTGTCGAATATCTCGTGTATCTCTTCCGGGTTGTGCACCTCCACCGAGATCTGATGCGAGGACGAGAGCGCATCGAGCGAAAACACGTTGTGTAGCTCGTTCACCACGAACTGCTCCATCGACTTCCAGGCCGGCTCTACGGCGTCCACCCCAAGGTACTCCATGTAGCTGGCAAAGCCCTCGTTTAGCCACAGGTCCGTCCACCAGGATGGTGTAACCAAATTGCCAAACCACTGATGGGCTGAAAAAAGGGATGTCAAATCAGTTCTCGCAACAAAGTCCCCTTCCACACACTATCCGATCGTACCCAGCTCGTGTGCAACGACCGTAATGACATGCTGCTTATTGCTTATCGCCGATACGTTCTCCTCGTACAGCATTGCCGTCTCGCGATACGTAATCAATCCCCAGTTTTCCATAGCACCGGCACTAAAGTCGGGCAGTGCGATCATATCCACCTTCGGCAGCGGGTACTTGATGTGAAAGAAGTCCTCCAGGAACTTGAGCAACTTCGGACCGACGCTCAGTGCGTAGCGTGCCGATCCGATAGCGTCCGCCCGTGCCCAGACGGCGAAGTTGCCGGACGTCAGGTTGAGATAGTCACACACCACGAACGCCACCAGATAGGTTGACATCGGTACGGACTGCTGGTACACATCCCACACGTATCCCTGCAGTTCGGGCTCACTGAAAGTGTCGATCGTTCTGCATTAGGCAGTGTCATTGGTAAAGGATATAGGACTTTCTGCCTTACCTGGCCTCGTACGAACGTAACCGGGGCATGTTGGAGAGCGAAATCATGTCCCGGGTGCGTGCGATACTGATGTTGAACCGTGCCTTTAAAGCCGGCTCGTCAAAACATGGAAACGCACGGCGTGCATCCGTTGGCTGGAACTGTGTCGTGGCAATCCATCTACAAAATTATAATCGCTTTAAATACTTGCCACACTAACCACTGTGTGTCTAAATGGACAATGCGAAACAACTATTTACCTAGTTTCATTGTTAGCTGTATACGAGCTGCGATAGAAACCTTGCAGATAATCGTTCAGGACACCATCGTACCGTAACCGCACGACGTACTGTTCGCCCCGCCGCAATGGCGTCTTCAGCATAAGCACGTAGAACTGCTTGCTAGCAACCGTAAGGTTATGATCGATTTCCACCATTTCCCTCACCAACGGCGCTCCTTCGCTGCTTTCATCTGCAGTCGCTTCTTCACTGTGCTGCTTCTCTCCCCTCCCAGTAGAGCGTTCTACACTGGCACTGTGAATGTTTAGTGCAGCCACATGAAGCGTCACGTTGCTACAATCTTCCAGCACGTTGACGAGAACCTCCACCGTACCGAGGAAGGTGAAATTATCCTCCACCAGCCACGGTATCAGCCGAATGTCATAAGCAACAGGTTCGATCGATCGGGGGAGCCGTAAGTCCTCCCGGACCGATGATGCAACCGTACCATCCTCCGCCCGCTGTCCGCCCTGGTCCATCCCATCGGCACCTGTTGCACCAGTGTCACCGGGTACATTGTCACCGGCGGGTATGGTTTCTCCCGGATTCTCTCGGCTCGTCGACGCCTCGATAAGTGTTTTTTGCGTAGTCGAGGACGCACTGCCATCCGAACTCGGTGCCGGTGCGTGCTGCTGGTGATGGTGCGATGTTGAATGTTGATGCTCGCACAGCGTCGTATGGTGCAGGGTGGAAGCATGATGCTCATCGCACGACGCAAAGTGATAGATAAGCAGACCGGAGCCGAGCAGCAGGCAGCCGAAGATGGCCACCGTCGCCAGCAGGGTCATGCGGGTAATTAGGTAGCCCCGGCTACTCTCCACCGTCGTACCGTCCACGTCCATTGCTAGCGACTCTCGAATTTGCATTTTGTTGCTATTGTTGTTCATGGTGGAGTCGCGTCCCGGTATGCGGCTCCTGTTGATGTGGCGCTCGTACGGACGTTCGTTCAGTCGGTCGGTCGGTCGTTCGGTTGATGAAACTTAACTCCAGTCACTTTACGCGGCCGGCCGTGGATTGGTTAGAAATCGGATCGTTTGTTTAACCGGCTGCGTTGAGACTCTCACAGTCTTCTGCCCATTATCTGCGAAGATGGAGGAGAGGCAGGGAGCGGGGAAAAAGAGAAGAGATGGTCTTTATTAATCTGGATTGTATCAATTTGAATCGATTAAAATTAACAGCGGAAATGTAGAGCTGTTTCGCTGTGCTCAGCGAAGGGTTGTATCATTTTGGGCAGCTTATGTTTAGCGCCATGGAGAGATATTTTCGACTCAATGTGCCCACCAGTGAATGCGGATTATGAAGATAGATCTTACACTTTCCTGCCATTTTTATACGCAAAAAAGCATGTTTTATATGATATCGGTCTGAACATTGGTCTATTTTAACAACTGGCAATGGGTAGATTAACTCTTACTCACAGGACAGAATTGATATGTTCGATGTCTGTCATTGTATTTTTCCACCTATAATCAATTAAATGGTTAAATACTTTGCTCTAGCGCCTGTCATTTATCTTCCTTAAAGGCCACCTTTGCGAAGAAATTGTCTAGCAAATAGAAATGTGGAGATGTGTAGAGAGAGAATAGGTACGAGAAACCACCAAACAGTTTTCAAACCTTCCTTTTCACCAATTCTTTAAAGCCTGATCAGAAAAAAAGTCCAAAGGAAACAATGCGTTCGCACCCTTTCCCTAACGCTTGTCCTTTCTTCTTCCCTGCATCTTTCCTTCTTTCCTTAACGCTTGTCTTTACTTTTTATTTCATCCTTGTCCCTTGCACAAAAGCATTTTATCGCAATATGACCGCATATCCAGTGACACCCCGAGCATCCGGCTCGGTAATGAATCACGTACATAATCCGATCAGATCGTTGCCGTTGCTGAAGCGTTCTTTGTGTCAAACGGTTCGTTTTTTTTTTTTGCTCTTGGTATTTTTATCGTTGCCCCTCACAAACACCATTTTACCAAAGGGTTTCAACAAGCATGTGGTAGAAGCGATCGTTCTGTTTTTTTTTATTCTGTGTGGTTTAATTACGTTTTATGTCACAATCTGAGGCCGCAACAGAAACCATGTCCTGTTGACTTCAACGATCTTGTAGGTTCGCACGGAATGCACGCCAAAAATCAACACTTGATGGCCATATGGTAGTCATATGATTGAAAATTGATAAGGTCTTTTACTATATTTCGTCGCTCGTTAGTCCAGTAGACTAACGGGTCATAATTTGGATTTTGCACTCAGTCTAGCTAGTTTGAATTTTACTGCAAAACCATGTGTTTGATATCATTATCAATTTTTTTGAATGTAAATGATTACATATTTTAGCTGGTTCATATATTATTTATTCGCTTATAATTAGTGTTTAGTATGGCTTAAATAATTTAAGGCCATCCAGAATAAAGAAATGGAATAATAAAATAGGTAAGTAAGTATACGTTAAGAACTAAGAATCCTATTGAAAATACAATCACATTTAATCTTATATGCATTTCGGGTTTTTAACGTATGTATCTAGAAAAGTCCCAGATTGGGATATTTACAAACAATTTATCAAGATTTCAGATCGTTACATACTGTTTTGCTCTGTAATGGGATGGGATCCGAAGCCCTCCGAGGGATAACATAGGCTCTCCCATCCAACTCCTATTCCGACACGTCCTCGTCGTGCAGAGTGGTAACATGTGCCTTCATATATCCTAGCTTGGGTACACGGGCTAGATCCAACCCCTTGGGCGGATGGTGGCATATGGCGAACCAGGAGGGGGGTGGGTATCCCGGGAAACTGGGTGCCTGAACGTCGGGGGGGCAACCCGACGCTAAATAAAACGGCCACGTGGGCGCAGGGCCAGTCACCCAGTCCCATGGAACAACTGACTACAGAAAGCATCAGAAGGATACGAAACGGACTTAACGATACCGACCCAACGCAATGCCCCCGGACAACGATTAAAATGGGCTCATGGAACGTACGCACTCTTAGCAAAGCCGGAGCCTTGAAACAACTTGATGACGCCCTAGCCACATTGAGCATGGACCTCGTAGCTCTACAAGAGATTCGGTGGCTAGGGAACGGTGTGCACAACAGGCGTGGTAAGCAATGCTACGATATTTACTACAGCTGCCACGACCGCCACCACGTGCTCGGAACGGGTTTCGCCGTAGGTCCCCGGCTGAAATCCGTAATCATAGATTTCAAGGCTATAAACGATAGGCTATGCACCCTGCGCATGCGAGGCAAATTTTTTAATATAAGCCTCATAAACGTTCACGCCCCTACCGAAGATAAAGAGGAAGAGGAGAAGGACCTTTTTTACGGCCGCCTCGCTAGAACTATAGATGCGTGCCCCAGGCATGACCTCAAAATCATCCTGGGGGACTTCAACGCAAAAGTCGGTAGGGAGCCAATGTACCGCCAATACACTGGCTGTCACAGTCTGCATGAGCACAGTAACGATAATGGTAGTAGATTGGTCCAGTTCGCCGCAGCGAACAATCTGGTTGTAGGAAGTACCAAATTTGCGCGGAGGGACATCCACAAAATGACGTGGGCGCACCCGGATGGCGAATCCTTCAACCAGATCGACCACGTGTTAATAAGCCGCCGACGACAGTCGAGCCTGTTAAACGTCAGAACTTATCGAGGAGCCAATATCGATTCCGATCACTACTTGGTTGGCTTAGTGATACGTTGTAGAATCGCCCGCCCCCGCACCAATGGGGGCGGAGAAAACACGCAGCCTCGGCTCAACACGGACTCTCTAAGGGACATTACTGTCCAACAGGAATTCAAAGCCGCTTTAGACGAGTCTCTACTACCAGAAAACAGATATGAAACTACGAGCGAGAGGTGGAACGCTCTAAAAACAAAAATAATAAACTGTGCAAGAAATATACTCCCACCACGTCGTGGCAACACCAAATCTGGCTGGTTCGACGATGAATGCAGACAAGTGACCGAACGTAAGAATACTGCATACCGAGCAATGCAGCAACGGCATAGAACGCGGGCATGCGCAGAGGAATATTCACGGCTCAGACGCGAAGAGAAACGAGTTCACCGCTCTAAGAAGCATGCTTTGGAAGAGCAAAACATGCGGGAACTCGAGCAAACCAGAGAGGCGTACGGACCGACACGAAAGTTTTACCAAGCGATAGCAGGTCACCGAAACAACGTGGTACCTAAGGTAACCTGCTGTCGCAACAAGGATGGAGATCTGGTTAGTAACCAGCCAGAGGTCCTCTCGCGGTGGGCTCAGTACTTTGATGAATTACTCAACGACCAGTTAAACGAACAGCTAGAAGCGCCACTAGCAGATAGTGTCATGCTACTGCCACCTAGCATAGAAGAAACACGAAAGGCTATCCGTCGGCTGAAAAATAACAAGGCACCCGGAACCGACGGAATTGCAGCTGAACTGGTCAAGAATGGAGGTGCACGACTAGAAAACGAGATTCATCAAATTGTTACTGAGGTGTGGGATAGCGAATCGATGCCTTGTGATTGGAATCTCGGCATCATCTACCCCGTATACAAGAAGGGAGACAGGTTGGACTGCAACAACTACAGGGGTATTACGGTGTTGAATACCGCCTATAAAATATTCTCCCTGATCCTTCAGGATCGCCTTGTCCCGCACGTCGAAGAGATAGTAGGAAACTATCAAAGAGGATTCCGAAACGGAAAATCAACCACTGATCAGATCTTCACCATGCGGCAGATCTTGGAGAAGATGGCTGAATACAAAAACGACACATACCATCTCTTCATAGACTTCAAAGCCGCATACGATAGCATAGCCAGGGTAAAACTGTACGACGCTATGAGCTCATTTGGAATCCCGGCCAAACTGATAAGGCTAGTTAGAATGACTATGACCAACGTCACATGCCAGGTGAGGGTGGATGGAAAACTCTCAGGACCTTTTGCTACCACCAAAGGTCTGCGCCAGGGGGACGGGCTTGCCTGTCTCCTATTCAACTTGGCGCTAGAGAGGGCCATCCGCGACTCGAGGGTGGAGACTACGGGAACCATCTTCTATAAGTCAACCCAGATCCTGGCATACGCTGATGATATAGACATCATTGGTCTGCGGCTCTCCTATGTAGCAGAAGCCTACCAAGGGATTGAGCAGGCGGCAGAGAGCCTCGGATTGCAGATAAACGAGGCAAAGACCAAACTGATGGTGGCAACATCAGCGGACCTACCAATAAATAATCCGAATCTACGTAGGTGTGACGTACAGATAGGTGAACGCACTTTTGAAGTCGTCCCACAATTCACCTATCTTGGGTCAAAGGTCAGCAACGACAACAGCATGGAAGCTGAGTTGCGCGCAAGGATGCTGGCTGCCAACCGGTCATTCTACAGCCTGAAAAAGCAGTTTACCTCAAAGAACCTGTCGCGACGGACGAAGCTGGGACTATATAGTACCTATATAGTACCAGTACTCACATACGCCTCTGAGACATGGACACTGTCCAAATCTGACGAAACCCTCTTAGCCGCGTTCGAGAGGAAGATGCTCAGAAGGATACTTGGCCCCGTATGTGTGGAAGGACAATGGAGGAGCCGCTATAATGACGAGCTATACGAGATGTACGGCGACCTCACTGTCGTACAGCGTATAAAGCTCGCCAGGCTCCGGTGGGCTGGCCATGTTATACGCATGGAAACGGACGACCCAGCCCGTAAAGTCTTTTTAGGCCGTCCACAAGGACAGAGGAGGCGTGGTAGGCCCAAATTGAGGTGGCAAGATGGCGTGGAGGCGTCCGCCATTAAGGCCGGGATAACGGACTGGCAGACGAAGGCGCGAGACCGTGAGCGGTTTCGGACACTCCTGAGGCAGGCCAAGACCGCAAAGCGGTTGTAGTGCCGGATAAGTAAGTAAGTAAGTACATACTGTTACTGTACAAATATTTGCCTTGCAGCAGTTTTATTTGGGTGCAATGTTGAACTAAGTACTGGAAAAAATAAATCAAGATATCAAATCAGAAATCTCAGCGACCGGAATCCTTTTGCGCAACGGCGCTTCTATCGAACAGTCCCGCAACTCACACCCAGCATTATGATTCATTATTGAATAGAATTTCTTTTAAATCACAATTTTATGGTCAAAATTAAACCTCATCACTGTAGAATTTAACAAATAAAGCAAAAGGTCTTAAAATCAAAACGTCTCCACACCATAATCATCCCTTGACAGAGAACGGTCCCTTCCTTGCTCCAGTTAATTGGCCCATCTATCTTATGGAGCATGAAATCATTATTGTTTTTTCACACTTTCGCTGATAATTCACTCAAAACCATGGTTCATCGAGCGCTCAGATGTCGGTCAGCGGGTTCATCTTGCTTGCCAAAATAAAAAAAAATGGGAACAATCACGAGCCACCCTTGCCGGACCATGTGCTATGTCTTGCTTCCACTGTACATCACAACACACCCCGTATCCCGGTGGTCGCGCACAACGATCTTCGCCAGTTGTTGTTGAACCGTGAAACCTCTGATAACAGGCCACACTGTCACAGTCATGTCTTGTGAAGCGAAAAGCAAACGCAGTGCACAAAACCATAATGCTAAAACCAACGGCCAAACTACGAAAGTGTGGCAACTGGTATCAACACAACTCACGATGCCTTTCTCCCTGTGTTCTACCCTATACTCCACCCATTTCAGTGCGTTTCTGTTCGATGGCATCAATGGAAGAGATTCAGGAATGTGCGTTTGAGCGGCTGAAGTATGGTTCAATACGGGCACAGTGCTCCAGTGTGTGACAGACTAACACGACATCCTCTTCGCTGCAAGCGGCGAACGAAACCTTACACCGGATCTCGTACCGATTGGTGGTCTGCACCCGCACATCAGAAACCCTCTGGAGCCATCCCGGATTGGCACTTTGCACTAGCGTTTGTCTTCGCAATGGTTGGCAAACGGTGTGTGGTTCGATTGCCGACGCAGGGTAGCACTTTGCTCTGCCATCGTAAAATATTCCCAGATTAAATTACCAATCCAAACCCACCCCCTCCCGCCATATGGGTGTGTGTGTGTGTGTGTGTGTGTTGGGGGTTCGCTCTTCATCTGTCATCCGGTTTCGGGGTCTGTTTGAATCGCAGCGCACAGGATATGCGGTGCGGTTCGACATCTTTGCAGCTGCAGCAAGGGTGCATCGCTAAACTTACGGGTGGAAGTATCACTGTCAAGTTGCGGCCAATGAAGCGACGGGGGATGCGGGGGTCAAAGGCGGGCAATTTAGAGAAAGTTTCAACTCAAACAAACGCTCCCCGCTATATGCTGGTAGTTGGTGCTGATTGAAGGGATGAACAGATTTAAAGACCGAAGGCAAGAATTCTTCTTCACATTGGAAACTTCCCGCTACCCCGGGAGTTTCGGTGCCAGCCGAGCACATTTGAAACGGAACAATTAGCCAGCAGAATTGCCACCCCGAACGGGATGGCGTACTTTATTAAGCATTACTTTGGAGACGTTCGAGCGAAGGTTCGGAGCCTCGGTGCAGGAAGGCACAGTTTAAAAAGAAATCTGTTAAACATTTCAACCGGATGTAGCGGTTGTACCGATACCAGACCCATTCTAGTATGTCCTCTTGCCGCATTCATCATTCAAAAACTGTCCCATTGCCCGGTTTTGTTTAATTTTATATCCATTGTGCTCTCGAGTTCGTCTAGCGCCGCCCGCGCGCAAACGTTTCAAACGTTTAATTTTTAAAAACGCTCGTTCCACGGCAGTTCGCTTCTGCTTTCTTGCTTCTTTACTTCATATTCTATCACGACTTTTTATCCCTGGTGTCGCTCCCCCCCCCCCTTCCCTTTGCGTAGCTACTTCCCCGTCCGCGGTTGCACCGCTGAAGGTAAACATGAGGCATGATAAAGGTTTGGCTGATACTCGATTCGGAAGTACTTGCGCGACCTTTAGCAGTGCCCGTTAGCTGTTGGACAATTGTTATGCAAGACTCGTCCCAGAGAGAGAAAAAAATAACTCACCCCTTGTGGATGTGATGCATTACCATTACAAAGCGGAAAGGCAATCGATCCTGTGTGTGTGCGAGTTCTTGAGACAGCTGTAAGACCGACAGGGCTGGCGTTGACTCTAGCGTTTTAAAGAGTTCCAATTGATGATGATGATGATGGTTGTGGTGGTGGTAGGTGAGAGATGCGGATGATGGTGGCAATCAGTGTACGAGAAGGAAACGGGCAAAATCATAACGTCAACGGCAACAGGCCACTGTGCCGCCACAAACAATTGGCCCCAGAGAACAACAGTGTCAACCGCGGAACAACCGTGGCGCTTGATATGGTTCTAACGTGTTGCGTTTCTTTACTGTTTCTCTTACACCGTTTATCTTTTCCTTTCTGTCTTTTTTCTTCTTCTTCTTTGTATCTCCTTATCCTTCCATCCTCTGTAAACAGCCGCATTAGCTTAGTTAAAGTTCTAGCCCGTCCTACCCAGCAGTGTCACTGACCGGGCCAGTTCCGATGCCTGCAAGACATGGAGGCGTTAGAATGAACGAACCGCGGAGAATTGTCACACACGCATTCGACAATTAATCCAATCCCATCCGTCCCAATCCGATTCGTTAACGCTCCCGCATAACAATGAACGCCGGGGGTCAACCACAAAACCACTCGGGGAACAGCGCAACAAAGCTGCTCGTTTGTTGCCACTCGATTTTCGATCGATGAATTTCGTTTGATTGAAACGTGTTATTGGCTAGATTGAGAGAATAAATGGATGGATATGATAGGATTTAAACTGTTTGACTAATCAACCAAAGTATTATTAGCAATATTATCCGTCTATTAAGTGAGTGCTTGACGACGATTGAACGTCCATTAGATGATTTTATCGAGATAATTCCATAACGCAAAACATGCTTAGGATAAGTATTTAAAAATTGAACAATTTCAAATAAGAATGTTTATCCGTCAAATGTCGATCGAGATGGAGAATGGAAAAAATTATGAATTGTATTAAATCATTTAACTTAATTTGTATAGGAGTGTGTGTTAGCTTGTAATTAAGTTAGTTACTTTTTCTTGCAATTTATACTTCATTATTTATAACAACATTTGAGGTGTTTTAGATTGAAGAATTTTTAACTCAAATTCTAACTGAACATAATAGAGCAGAACATAATAAACGAACAAGAATCATACAAAACCATTCGTATCACTCTTTCATGGTTGAATTTCAGTTCATATTAAGTTATCGTTGTTTCTAGTCGTACTACGTTTGGTTCCAACGAGCCTCTGCTGCAGTGTGTTCACAATTTTAACACTAGGTTTATGGGCCTCTTTTATATATGTCTATCTCTACGGACATAGATCAATTTAACGGGTGGATAAAAATACGTATTTAGATTGGATTTAGATCATGACAAAATCCTTTTTTATTAAAATTATGATATCATTCAACATGTTTTGGTTCCCATGAAAAATTATCTGCACAAAGCTAATTTATTGTAACAGTCGTTATTGTTTCACCGAGCACATGGACCGATACATTTTCGATGCTTCATTTTGACCGAAATCCGCGGGAGTTTCGAAAAACTCGAGGAATAAGTTGATCAGCAATTCCGTTTGAGGTCACTTTATTGAAATCATTTATCAAGATTTTTTTATGATAATAAGTGGTTTATAGCTCTCTTTCATTCCTACATTTGCTTTTAATGCAAATTGTTACTACTTCACTAAATAAACTAAATGTAATCAACCCATCCGTCAATTTGACGTATTCCATGACGAGATAAGTGTACCACATATGTATCTGAAAATCTATGAAAGTTATGAAAATAACACTTATGCTACAAACTCATAGTATGTTATCATAAATTTACGAAAAGTAAAAATCAAGATTAAACTAAAAGTATTTAAGTATTCAAATTGACAGGTTCCGTACATCTAGTGTTAATAGTAGCACAGGTCTTCCCCATCCTCGAGGTTTTCCAAGGAATTTGAAATTAAAATAGGTTAAGTCAGGAATGCGTTAGATTATGTAACTGCTAAACCGTTTGGCTAACAATTTTCATAAACTTGACTTTGATTTTGAATTGTTAAACCCTAATCCAGGGATCTCCAAACTACGACTCGCGGGCCGCATGCGGCCCTCAAGAGCCTTTAATGCGGCCCGTGAGAACTGGGTTTAGGTAAAATTAAAAAGCTTTCTTTTCTATCTGATTATTTTTTTACTTCTAAAAGATTAAAATAAAAATTCAATAAAAGAAGAAGGCAGCTGATATATGAATGATATATTTCAATAGTATTTTCTTATTAAAACGAGATTTGAACTTCCCTTCTTTCTAAAGGTAGCATCACAAGGCCCCGCAACAAGGTTGATTGTGAAGCAATGCGGCCCGCGGGTTGAAAAGTTTAGAGACCCCTGCCCTTAACGATGAGGACATTTGTGTTATTCATTAAGTTGTTTTCATAATTTTACAATTGTTACATTTTTTATAGATTTTTACCTTGAAATATTTCATCACTCGAGATTTTTAACAGCAAAATTATAAAATGTTTGTTTATTTGTGTTTTTTTATGTCAACTATGTCAGATACATGTAATACAATCTTATTGGAGTGAGTTCTGACTAGGTGTGGGTTGGGGATTTATCAACTTCAAAGTACAAAAAAAACGGAACCTTACTGAAAACTGAACAATGTCATTCGATAAAAATTTACCTTTTGGAAAAGACTACCAAAATTGCAAATAAAAACTACTATATTAACCAAGTCCGGGACGTAATCTATCATACTAATAGATAAGCGTATTAATAGATAAGCGTATTTTCTTATCGTACTTGTATTGATTCCGAGGTGCGCTCACGAACTGTTCAACAAGGTTCGAATATTATCAAATTAATCTCTTATCGATCACATCCTGAACGGTACATCCTTTCTAGGCAGTTGCAGTGTTCATGCCCCGAAAAGGACGACAGTATGTAGCTAAGGCCAAAAAAACAAGCTATTCATTTCTAATGATGAAATTGACACTTGCGCTTCCATACGTCACATGAAATTGTATATCACCTTCAATCAAGACGCTGCCACCGTGACCGAACCGAATAACTTTAGCTTGATTAAACGACGCAACAAACGCTAACGGCACGCTGGCAGCCCATCGATACCCGACAGATTGTGATCATGGAAAGCTCCCGGAAAGAAAAACAATTATCTGCCACCAATCTGGCACGCATCTGGAGGGGGCTGGTGAGGGGAGGGATGAGAGATGGGCGACCTTGCTCTGCAGCCAAAACAAACTTTATCCTATTCGATTATGGGATAAGGTAACACCACCCCCCCCCCCCCCCCCACGCATGCCATCAGACGACACTCGGTGTCCTCCCTTATCGATACATCCTCGGGAAAAAAGGAGTCCAATCGTGTGAAACTTCCAACTCCAATACGTCACCTCGCACCACCACCGTTACCGACGTTTGCAGGGGGAGGGTTTGTGTGCACATTTTGTGTACAAATTTCCTATCCCATATTCCGTATAAAATATTCATCGTGTTTGAAACTTTTAGATACGTACGAGCGATGGAGAAAGAAACAACACGGGAACCAGTGTGAAAATCCCAAACGTGCCGTACGCCTTCCCTAATCCGTTGTAGCTCGTCGGTACCAAACGTCCTTGTGCCTGAAGCGCCAAGCTAATGCTGCTCCACCTAATGCAGTTTAACACTTTGCACACTCTAAAAGACCATCCATCCGCGTGGAAGCGCGGCCGGGCCCGTGCAGCATCGCGCCCTTCGGCTGCCACTCATCACTCTCCCCCCGCGCATGGAAGTTGACGACGAACGGCTGATCGTTTGCAGCCCTGGCAGTTTGAGGTAAAGTAACGTTCAAACATAATTGATTTATCAAATCAGGGTCGCGGAGGAATGAATTGCAACTAGCGCGCTGGTGAGCATTGGCCAGCGTTTGCCATTCCTGCGCAACGAAAATAGAGGAAGAAAAGAACAGGAAGAAGAACACATCCAGCCGGGGAAGTAGGGAGTAGATTGAGTAATCCCTACTGATGGTTTCGGTATGCGCCAGATGGTTCGGTGACGCTGGGATATCTACTTTGTTTTTCTCCCGCTTTTATGTTGACCTCCCTACCACCCTTTCGGAGAGGTGGCACCCCCGGTCTCTCTCTCCCTCTCTCCCTTCTTCTAAGGGACGTTCAGGAATCACAGGGGAGGAAATTTAAGATCGTAGATTGGCACTTGAATTGATTCAAGGCCACCCAGCCGTGTGTGCCGTTGTCTTATGGGATTTGCTCGTTAATGCGGGTGTGCCGTTTCGCGTACCGTTTACTGATCATATGGTGGAGTATGGTGGAGCAGCGGCTGGACATACAGAGACGCTTGGAAGGACGTTCAGCTAGCGAACTCTCTATTTGATTTTTGTTTCGTCAAATCACACTAAATGGCGGTTTTGCACCACCGAGTTGTAAATACAGAAGTTTAGCTGGAAGGCCGAAGTCCGCGACGTCCATCAGCGGTCTGGTAGTACGGGGGAAGCTTTACCTTCAATTAGCCATCTATTGTTTGTTGGCTACAATTTCGGACCAAACTGTGACCGACAACGCTGGCCCTTTGTTGCTGCCCCGTTGCCAAATGCAACCGCTGGCAATGCGCAATTGATCGACCCTCGAAGGGAACCGTTGGCGGGCGACCGTTTATCGAACTTATTACACCGTCCACCGGTCAGGCGCGGGGCCCCTGCCCTGTGCGCTGGGCCATCTGCACGCAGCACGGCAGGCAATGCCGCGACATCTAGCATGCAGCCGCTAATTGGCGAACGCAGTCACCGTTCGATCGATCGATCCTACTACATCCATCCAATATCCATCCATCATTGCACTAGTTTGCTCTCTCCATTGTTCGGTTCCGTTTGTGGCCTCACCGGACGAATGGGGTGGCAAACAGGGGTGGCCGGAAGGAGGGAATCGTTTAATATTCTCATCCACTTAAAATTAATATGTTGATGCGAAGGATGAAAATGTCACTCGCTGGCCGGTGTTATCGTCGGCCCGAAACCTTATTAAATAAACATAAAAACGCCACAAGCCGTAAACACTCACCTTTAGTGTTGGTAATTGTGTGTGTGTGTGGGTTTTTTTTTTGTTGCTTTTATTTAATGTGCTGTGTTACACTAACAGACGGCGCGCACTCGGTGATTTGTTATCTAGATGGCACGCTAGAAATTGAACATAAACAGACCGGCCCTTGCTACAATGCACACATTTTATTCTGCACAACCATTTAGCCACCAGGCAGCCTGGGAGTTTATCTTCATGCTCTTTCCACTTCGACTTCTCACCGTACGCATAGCGAATTATTCAACATGTCACTAAAGCAACACGGTGTCGGTGATTAACCAAACACACGCACGCACGCACACTTCCAACGCACTCTCTAACAAGGTGCCAAGTACTGTTTGCTGTTTAAGTTTGAGATTGGCTGTGTTTTTCTTCGGTTGGCTCAATTATATGTGTTTGCACGTGCTATTTTCGGCCTCGAGGATTGATTCACTTTCCCTTCGAACCGCACTTTCGATTGGTTTAATGCTAGAACTATGCAAACAAACAAAAACAAAAAAAGGTTCGCATACCCGGTTACGCGGTGCACGAAAGTTCAATAGAAGTGTTGTGGCGCGATCGCATTTACCGAACCGCGATTAACCGCGAGCCTAAACACTGTACAAACGCACGACTCACACACACACACACACACACAAACACGTACCACCACGCTCCCGTCGCCGGTATTTCGGGTCCGAACGCGTGTTTCCTCTATGCTCGGATTGCAGGAGCAACGGCTCAACCGAACCGAACCGTTTGAATGCCAGCGCGCAACTAATTCAATTCTCGCGTAACGTCTCAGCAGCAGCAGCAATAGCAGCAGGGATTTAGCAGCACACTCACAAAGCGCCGATAGAGAGAGGCACGATGGGTACGCTGCTGCTCTGATTTGGAAAGGATGCTCTTTAAACCTTTGTTTTTGTTTTCGTTTATCTAATATTCCTTTTTAATGTTCTGAAAGCTTCTACTTCGGCTGTTTTATGTTTTACCTTTTATTTTCGGGTATTTACTTATTAGATTTTATTCATTTGCTTAACTTCTAAAAGAGGATCAATTTAAAATATGCCGTAACGTAATAGTCTATGAGGACGTATCAAAAATTTACTAAGTAAAACAGTTTTTTTTATCAAAATTTTAAATGATATCTATTTCAAATTGTTTTAAATTCAAATAATAATAACATGACCAATCTCCCGCATCATGAACAGAGAGGTAAATGTTAAAAAAAAAATCAAGGAATAGGACGCAACGCAACAAGGAAACAGAAAACGCCTGTAGGTTGCAAAAACGCCTGCAATTTCAATTATTGACTCATTTCTACAATAATATTTAAAAAAAATCTTGTTAATAAATATTTTAAAATATTTGAGCAAAAATCAATAAAGAAACAATGTAGTCCTCGAGATCCTAAGCAGATACAAGCAGATAGAACCGGTGAGTTGAAATCTTTACTTTTTCTTGATTATTCACGTAACAAAATGGTGGATTTGTTTTAAATTAAATAGCATGTAATATCAATATAATAAAATATCACTGTAAGCATGTAAATAATTTATCTCAAAATTTGTGGACAAGCTCCTACGTATTGCATACTGCCAGGCGCTTCGCAAGCACAAGCAAAAACACGATGTGAAAAGCGCCTAAAGTTAGCCTAAGAATGAAATGGTAACGTCCATTTTGTTCCCATAGTCTCCCATTGTGCATTATTTTTTAAACAATATTCTTAAGATGATTTGGGAGCTTAAATTAGAATAACATTGAGAGTTTCGAATTTCCTTCTTTTTTAGTTATCTTTTTTTGGAAAACGTACACATTTGAAAACATTGTTTGTGCAGAACTTCACTATCGATGTCCAGAAACGGTACCATTGGTGCTTTTCGTCAAACCACACAAACACCATTTGTTTACGTTCTTTACGCAACTGATTAGGATAGAATCCTTCCAAACGCGCACTGTTCGCTGTTAGATTAGAACGAGTCCGAACGTCTGCATCAGAAGAGAAAATGATTAAAAAGCAGTACAAAAGCGTGTTTGTGACCGTGGGCACGACCGAATTCGTGGCACTGGTACGTACCGTCACTTCGACCGCCGTTCTGGAACAGTTGGCCAAGCTGGGATGCACTGCGCTAACGATACAGTTTGGAAAAGGTGAAGCACCTAACGTGGAGCTTGCTCAAAGGCACACAACCATCCGACTCTCGGCGTACGGGTTGAAGAGCAGCATCGGGGACGACATCAGCCAAGCGGATCTGGTGATCAGCCATGCCGGTGCCGGAAGTTGCCTCGAAGTGCTGGAAGCCGGCAAACCGTTGATCGTTGTCGTGAACGAAACACTCATGAACAACCATCAAACGGAGCTGGCTGAGCGGCTCAGCAGGGACAGGAATCTCTTCTACTGCACGCCAAACACGTTGCTGGAGACGTTGGCCGAGTCCGACTTTAGTAAGCTGGAAAAGCTAGCACCCGGAGCGCTGGACAGTTTCGTTAACCAGTTGGATGCATTTATGGGATTCTGATAGAGTACTTCTTCCCAAACAAGCTCTGTTTTACAGCATACAATTGTGAAGAAAAAAAACAAACAAACAAACAAACAAAGTGATGATGCCTGGCCTTTATCAGCTGATAAGGCTGATACTAGCCATATTTACATATTGTGATCGTTTACCCCGGTTTTTAAGTAAATCTAATAAAATGTCCATATTACGTTCATGGTAAATTGGTTTTTTATTCGAATACAAACCACAACAGAAATGCAAGAATGAAAGGGAAACTGTAATTTTCGTCCATGGATTGCTTTTCCTTTCGGCGCTAGGGAGTTCGAACAGCGATGTCGCGACCGCGTTCGCGCGTTTGACGTTTCACCCTGTCAAACGGTTTTTGCGTGAAAAAAGGGAAAGGGAAAGGGGGAGGAGTGAAAAATAAAGGCAAATCGAGTGCGGGTTCTTGCTCTTTTAAGGTCTAGTCGGTTATTTTTCCTTTCCGTACAAGTTAGGTAATTCTGGTGCCGTGTTTTGCTTCAGTTTCGCCTCCGCATCCCGGTGAATCGTGTCCGTTCGCGTAACGTAGCGTAACTACAATACCCGTTTACCCGTGCGTGCCTGTAAAAAACGATAGCAAGGATGAGTGATATGGCGAAGCATCTCTGCGTGACGGACGACTGCAAGAAGCCCTCGACGCTACAGTGCCCGGTATGCCTGAAGATGGGCATCCAAGGCTCGTACTTTTGCAGCCAGGACTGCTTCAAAGGCTCTTGGAAGGAGCACAAAGTTATTCACCTTCTTGCCAGTAGGTGCACATGCATGGGGATGAATCTCGGTTTCGGTCCCACCGTCACGTTACTACTAATTCCCCTCCCCGTTCTCTCTCTCTATCTGTTTCCCTTCCGACGTTTTTTTTTTCGTTTTCTCCACAGAGGGAAAGGAAACGAATGCATACAATCCGTGGCCTTACTACACGTTTACCGGCAAACTGCGACCGTTCGAGCAAACGCCAAGGCGCCCGGTGCCGCCGCACATCCCCCGGCCAGACTATGCCGATCACAAGGAGGGACGGTCCAAGTCGGAGGAAGCCCTGCGGGGGAATAATACGATCAAGGTGCTCGATGACGAGGAGATCGAGGGAATGCGCGTGGCGTGCCGGCTCGGGCGCGAGGTGCTGGACGAGGCAGCGCGCGTCTGCGGCGTCGGTGTGACGACGGACGAGATCGATCGGGCGGTGCACGAGGCATGCATCGAGCGCGAGTGTTATCCCAGCCCGATGAACTACTACAACTTCCCGAAGTCTTGCTGCACGTCGGTGAACGAAGTGATTTGCCACGGCATACCGGATCTCCGTCCGCTAGAGGACGGTGACCTGTGCAATGTGGACGTGACGGTGTACCATCGGGGCTTTCATGGGGATTTGAACGAAACGTTCTTCGTCGGTAATGTGAAGGAGCAGCACAAGAAGCTGGTGCAGGTCACCTATGAGGCGCTGATGAAGGCGATTGCCATCGTGAAGTAAGTGTGGTCGGAGAGTTAGGAAGAAACGGATGCAAATGTTTGACTTTTTCACGCTTCGTTTTTTAAAGGCCCGGTGAACGTTATCGTGAAATCGGTAACGTTATCCAGAAGCACGTGCATGCGCACGGGTTCAGCGTGGTTAAGAGCTATTGCGGACATGGAATTCACCGACTATTCCATACCGCCCCGAACGTACCTCATTATGCCAGTAAGTACTTGCAGACAATGTAAAACATTTCTATTCCACCGCTTACATATCGATAAATGTGGTTTGATTTCCTCTACTTGTAGAAAATTCTGCCGTTGGTGTTATGAAGCCGGGACATTGCTTCACGATCGAACCCATGATATCCGAGGGCACATGGCGGGATGTTTCCTGGCCGGACGACTGGACTGCAGTTACGGCCGATGGTTTGTTTTCGGCCCAGTTCGAGCAAACCCTGCTCGTCACCGAGTCCGGTTGCGATATTCTAACGAAGCGAAGAAATGAGAACGGAACTCCGCACTTCATGGACCACATGTGAAACTGGGAACGGACGGGAGCCGCTCTTTTCACAATACTTTCGGCCTCACACGTTTTGGGAGCGAAAAATGTGTACACCCCATGTTACGGCTATTGAAATAAACTCAACGTTTCTCCCTTTACAACAACCATTTTATTTTTACAGCTCTTCCAGGACCTTCTTGTAGTCGGTCACCTTTTTCACCTTGGATAGTTCCTGTTTGGCGGGCTTTTCCTCCTCCATTACCGTATCCACCTTCATTCGCTTTCCCTCGTCCACCTCCGCCAAGCTGAGCTGTGTTTCCATCTTTCGCTTCTGCGGTTGCACGAAGCTGCCCTGACCTGCCGCACGCAACGAATCCTCAATTGAGTATGGTTCCACCTCGAGTGCCTTCAGACGACGCTTGTGAACTTTCGTACGGAAATGGGCCTGCAGTGCCTGATCGTTGATATAATAGGTAGCACAGTGGATGCAGTAAAACTGCCCGAAACCCGGCTTGTCCAGATCGACCTCCTGTTTCAGCAGCTTTTCCGGGTCGTTCTTCAGGTCGGCATCGATTTCGTCCAAATCCTTGCGCCGATTCCGCAGCCGCCACCGACGGCGCAGATGTGTGTCTCCACTGTGCATTTTTTTCCTAGCGTACGGCATTTTGATGGGCAAAAGGAACTGGCAAACTTTACTTTAATTGCCGCACTTTGTTTTCCTCCGAGCAGGACTGAAAAGGAAAACAAACGATCCGGTTTATTTTGATTCGGCCTCGTGGTGTTGAACACTGACACTGACAGCTGCTGTCGATGCAGCATTTACTGGCGTCGTAGGTGTCCATGCAGCAACAATGTGTAGCAATTTGTAATTTAAAATAGCCGTTGTGATCCGTTGTCGCTGTTAAGAAAGCTGGAAAATAGGAATTGGAATACAAAATCCGGTTATTATAACATATCATTCCATTAGATAATGATGATCATATGCAGTCAGTTGTAATACTTGATATTATTGAAAATGTGCAAACAATTCTTTAAAAAACGCATAATTAAACCTTAGGCCGCAAAAACACGACGCACGTTTCCGCGGGCGCGTAAACGCGTAAAACCATTCTGCAGAAATATCCAGCAAAAGCAGCGCGTTTGAATCAAATTTCATTTATATGGCTGGTTCGTTATGCGCGTCGTGTATTTGAGGCCTTTTATCAAAGAACCAAATAAAAGTTGTTCATAAAGGACCCCAGATCGCCACAGATTGAGCTCAAACGACTGGAAAATCAAATATCCATAGAAAAAACGAAATCTCATTGGTTTGCTCAATATATGGCATATTACAACTCATCATTATATTGCTGTCCTTTTCTTGCAATGTTTTTCGACAAGTTTCATCTAATTATGACCTATATAGCCTTCTAACTTTCCGAGCAAAAATCTATATGAATGGTTGTGTGGTCCAGATAGATTGGTATCAACACCATCGACCATTAGTCAAATTTCAATTTGAGCTCAATCAACTGCTTCAGTACAGATGGGTTTATCTTGAAGTTTTGTATTTAAACAATCGTATCTCTGTTCCGATTCTAGAGATGCATAACTGCAATGCGAAACCATACAAAAGTGCAGATGGAACATGAAAGCTCTCAAAGCGATGAAAGCTCCGCTATCCCACCAACAGATAGAGCCACTGTTTTTTTTTTCTATTTTCTAAATGCGCCAGACGTTCACCATCAGCTAAACGGAGTCTTTTGGAATTCCTTTTAGTTTGAAAGATGAGTTTGGTTTAGTTTGAGTCGTTTCGACCCCGTTTAGGAGTCGTTTGGTGGATTTATGGAACAGGAGGAGTGAGAACGTTCTGTAGCTACTAGATTCGATTAATTCCTTCCAAGAAAACCTAGAACTAGAACTATAACTACTTAGAACTTAGAACTAGAAAATCCGTTCTAATAAAAAAAATTTAAGAATGGAAGTTAAACAAACATTAGAACTAACATACTCGCTTTCCTTGCGCCTTCCTCACAGTTTTCTGACCATCAGACAATTATTTAAAATTATTGGCACTGGCATAATCAATTCCTTTCCTCTTCGTCAAGCAACCGTTCCATCGTTCGAAACTAAATTATTTCATGTTTTCAATGAAATGTCCGGCGACCGAGACGATCTGAACGCAAATAATAATAAATAAATAAATAAATAAAAACGCTTTTTGGTACCTTGACAACGCGACGCACACTCACTGTGCGAGATTCACTGTTTTTCCCAGCATCCAGAACCAGCATCGCATCTTCGCCCCAGTCTCAGTGTCAGTTTTTGTCCGGATGGCTTCGTGTGCGCAACGGTTTTCGGAGGTTCCGTGATTGCCCGGTTTCGCTCATTTATTTTTTGTCTGCGTTTCGAATCTTTCGCCGTCGTTGTCCTCGCCGAACACCAAACCAGACAGTCGAGCGTGTACGCACTCGTGTCCTCATACCACCACCGCCACCACCTGTTCTTCTAAGCCAGCAAACAGCGCGAGGCGCTTCATGTTTTCCCGTGCACCGTTTTCGTTTAATTACTTGTTCTGTTTTTCCCCATTTCCTTCGCGTTCTTTCGCTTTGTAAGGACTGTGTGTGTGTTAACACAGCGCGAGTTTTAATTGTGCCCATAAGAAATGGGGTGAAACAGAATCGTCGTTAGAGTGCAAAGGGAAAGAGAGAGGCAGAGAGTGAGAGAAAGTGGCAGTGAGAGGGAGAAAACAAACTGTTAGCAACAGCCTCCGCGATTTCGCCAAACAACAGTGTGTCTCGTCCCGACGGACACACTCGCACAGACGGATTCCTTGTCTGTCTGATGCTGGTCTGCGCTGATGCGCTACCCCGCTTCTTATCAGTACGCATATCATCAGTGGCCGTTGTGCGTAAGGGACGCGTGTTTTCACTCTGTGTGTGCGTGTGCCGGTCGGTCGCTGTGTGTGGCGCGCGTAAGTAAAGAAGAGCGGCTAAGTGCAACCAGCCTCGGACACGGCAAGGAAGTCGTCATTCGTGCGGTCAGGGTGCGCGCGGAAGAGTGTGTGTTGGGCGACGGGGCGTGCAATGTTTGTCGTTTTCCGAAGGTTTCACTGCTTGCCCCGTACTGCTGCTGAGGTCCGCTGCTGTTGACGTTATTGTGTGCGCCTGTTGATTGGGTTCGACTTGCGAAGGAAGGAACGATGTGCGCCATCAATCTTTTGATTAATTTCTACTGCCGAAACCGGTAAAGTTGTGCCGCTAGATGGAGGCCCTCGTTCTTCGCGCCGTATCGGTATGCCAACGATTGGTTCATTCCCACACGTTCCGGATAAGCGAATATCCTTTGACGGTTTATCTACCAGCATGCACATACACACACAAGGGCAGGCGGAAAATTTAATTGCCCTAATGATTAACGCAACACGAAACAATCACACACACCCACTTTGTTTTCCCAAACCCAACATCAAATGTCCACCTGCATCGTTTTGCTCCTCCGCGCACACAAACACTATCCATCAATCAAATCAAGTGCCCCGTTTGCGAACGATGTGTGACTGTGTCTGTGTGTGTGTGCGCGCGCCTGTGGATGTGTTTGCTAGGAAGGGGAATATTTGGTCACAGCATGCTTTATTGTTGCCGTAACTTGTGGATGGTGATGGGCTCGTGCCAAGCAGCGTGTGGTTATCCCGTCGCCTGCTTCATATGTTTGCTCTGTGTATGTGTATGGCGTTTGGTAGTGATAGGTAAGGTTGGCAAAAATCTGGAATTGACTCCGGAAGGTAGGTCCGCCCAGCATTATCCGGATTCGTTCGCAATCGCCCGAAGTCGACCGGAGTCGTTTGGAGTCGTCTGGAGTTGTCCGGAGTCGTCCGGAATCGGTTGGAGTCGAAGTCGTCCGAAGTCGACCGGAGTCGAAGTACAATACACCGGACGGCACCTGTTGACTCCGACCGATGCCGATTCCGTTCGACTCCGATCAACTCTACCCGGAATCGGTTCGGAGTCGTAGGTGCGCTCCAAAGAGCACATCACTTGTGTGCAGCGCGTTGTGCCCTTTCCCGTCGGGGCGCAAATCACACACCACACAGCAAAGGTCGCCTCGGACGCGGGGCTCTGAAAAGCGATTGCGTTTTTGTTTATACATTACAGAGACCGCAGTAGCAGGCAGGCAGGGCTGTTATTGTTGATACGGGATGGCCCACGGATTTGATGGACAGGCGGAATAGAACAGGCGGAGTGGAGCACAGTTGCGGTGGAACACTGATGGTGCGAAAGTCAATTTCGAACCGTACCCCAATACCCATTATCTGTCCCGGGGTGCCTGCTGGCTGCCTCCCGCAAAGGGGGTTTGGAAGCGTGAAAACAGAAAGCGGACAGGAGAGCTGCTGCGAGTGTGTGTGCTGCCATCGCGTTACTCAACACGTGTGGAAAATTGCTGACAGATTTTCCGACACGCACAGATCAACGGCGACAACGGCTGCTCTGGTCGGTGCGGTTCGCGTGGAAAGTGTCAAAAATTATGCTCCAACAATCCGGCTGCACCGAAGTTGGGACGTTCTTTTCGAAGAATCCCTCATGTGTGTCGCCACGCTTCCCGTCCGGGCCGTCCGCTGTCGTTTTGAAGGCCCGCGAAGGATACCGCATCAACATCAACACACAGTTTACTTGCCCTTTTCGGAGAACCTGTTATGTCCCGGCTCGCCCAGGGAAACTGTTTGCCAAGCAGTAACCGTCAAGAGCGTAGAAGGAACATCTTGTTTGTTCCAAGAAAATACACACACACACAGTACATTGCCCGAACCGTGAAACAGACACAGTGATCTTTTGGAAGGATCGGGCTGGCAGAGGAACACCAGAACCAAAATCTTTACCCGGTAAAGGGTTTTCGAAGCGGGAGTTTGATTGCGTGATTTTGTGCGTCTCGCTGCTATGGAAGGGAGGGTCTCGGCCAAACCTTAAACCATTCAACCCGCTTAGAAGATACCGCAGTGTGTGGGGGCTTTTTTTGGCACAGAAAGCACCATTCAAACCAGACGCTAGCGACAAAAAAGGGTCCCACAAAGGACCGCTCCCCCCACCCTCTCCATCCTCCACCCAATCCCGTAAACGTCGCGGTTTTTGGTCGGGGAGTCCGTTGGGGCAGAAGACTGGAATGTGTATTTGCTACTGCTGCGTACTGCTGCCGCTGCGGATAACTGCTTTCCCCTTTTGGACGGTCCTTTGGCCACGCAAGAGCTGTTTTTATTGATGGGTATGTTTCAAGAGACAAACCTTCCCCCGCACTCCCTCTCCCTGTTTCTTTCCATTTTCCTCCACACCAGATGAGGTTCCATGTTCGTCAGTCCCAGTGTCCCAAGAAATTCTTGTGTGTGTGTGTGTGTGGGGTTTTTGTGCTAGATGAGACTTGATGAAAACGACTGATGGGTCTGCAAATTACGATTTTCGGGTCGTCAATATATGAATGGTTCTGTGTCACACATGTGTGCACGTCCCAATCCCAAAGCTCAAGCGCAACCGATGTCTTGGGTTCTGTAATGAAATACTTGGCCGACTCAATGGCCATCTGCCGGGTTTCCAGCCAGCTTTCCGTTTGCCAAAATGGTCCAAAAGTTTGGTTCTAATTTTGGTGCTATTTTTATCACGAAATTGTTTGTACGCCAAAACGGAGCCCACGACCACCAGCTCAACGACGACGTCTGCTTGCCGCGCGTGTACCGAGGCGAGGATCCCGTGCTAGGCAACCGTTTATTTCGTGTAAATGAATTCATCCGTTATTATCCTACCCCCTAGATAATTGAAGACTTCTCTCGATCATGACGTTGCTTGTTTGGTCTATTCTGGAAGCTGCTTGCAATCCTCCGTAGTTAAAGTACGCAAATAGTCTGCAGTTTTCAGGGCAGGGCGCTTTATTTTAGAAAAGGGATTACATATTACAAAAGCAAATATTATTTTGCCCAGCCCACGAACAAAATGAGATGTTTCATTAAACTTATGCGTACGTGCTTTGTGTACCCTCCAAACGTGGCCATTTCACCCAACAAGTGCTTTGCTTTTCCTTCCTTCCTCCAGTTCCAGTGCAGTGGTTGCGGCACGGTTTAACCATAACGGTGGTCGATAGATCCGCGGTGCCAAGGATAAGAGAAGAAAGTAAATAATCAATATAATGTCGATGCCGATGCTGGCCGCCACCGACGTCATCGTCCCCGTCGTGCGTTTTGTGTGAATGGGCAGGCCCCGGTGGAGCAGGTGATAAGCGATCCAAGTGCCAGCGGGTGAAGTGAAGTGCAGCCTAAACAAAAAGGAAATCGACAAAAAAAGGAGTAGCAATAAGAGTGCGTGCGTGTGTGTGTATGTGTGTGTGCTCCCTTACATTTGGGGACAGAGTAGCGGAGGGTGCGAGAGTTTTTGGGGTTCACGCCGGAAAACGAGATTGTGCACGTACGCAATCTCTTGGCGAGGCACTTTCCGGCACTTCTGCCACAAACTGGTGGATAATGTAACCCCCCCATCGCCCTCTCTCTCTGTATCGCGACTCGTGGTGTATCCCACCTCCTCGTCACACACATCGATAATTCCGTGCAGCGAAGTACTTGGGAAAAAGGGTGTGAAAAAAGTTAAAACAGTGCTGGGAAGAAAAACAGGGGAAAGTCTGCTTCACTGTGTCCTTCTGGGCAGAGTGTGTATGTGTGTGTGCGTGCGTGAAGGATTCGAATTTGAACGAGTGACGATGATGGGGCTTCGTCCTTCGGAGTGCCGTGGCAACCCGCGCGAAGGTTGCCACCATCGGCAGACACCACCGGCGACGATGCGAAATCGTAAACCGTCCCGGGCGACCGTTGGAGCACCGCCACCGTCCGGATGGGTGCCGGCGATCGTCATGGTGATCGTTGCCATTAATCAGCTTACCGAAGGGCTGGAGCTGAACGAAACGCTGATAACGCGGCGGCATCAGCAGCACCGGTACACGATTGATGAGCTGCTCGATGCGCGCTTTCCCAAGAGCATCTCCGGCGACATCGATATGGACCCGTGCAAATCGAGTAAGTATGGCGCCCGGTGGCGGTAGTCGCGGTTCCTTCAAACATTCAACCTTAAGCTATGGCCTTTTAGCTGGTGGGAAAAATGCAACAAATGTCTTTGTGAATGTATACCAATCCGCTCATTTAATTTGTAAAGCTAGCCATTAGAAGTAACATTAGCAACATGTCTTAAATGATTTATTAAAATTTTGAATTAACAATTTACCTGGGTTGAACAAACTATATGAAGGAAACCAAATGCTAGAACAAAAAAAATCAGCAAAAGCAAATCGTGTTGAACTCGTTGAATGTCGAGAAGAAGTATGGGCTTATGAATCTGCTTCAAGATTGTAGATACACTTGATGTGCATAGCATTAAACAATCAATACTTACCCTCGTACAGAAACATACACTGAAACGGCAGAGCAAATTGATATCATTTGAGCTACCATCGCAAGACCAAGACCAACTATTCACCTACCACTCAATACGTGGTAAAGTGGTGAAATAAAATATTGATTTACGGGGCTGATGTTATTGACAGCACTCGAAAAGGATGGAGGATGGATGAATAAGTCTTTTTTTTTTTTCATTAAGGACTTAAGACATTCAGAAGAGGAGGTAAATAGACACTCATCATGATTTTTCACATTCTAACTTGTTTAATGCTTGCACAAACAATCAAACCTACAAATCCCATCCCATCAATTTTTGATAACACTGTTGTTTTATTGTTGAATGTTTGTATAAATATCAGTTTTGTGTTTGGCTCCAGAAATGTCCCGAATGTGCTCAAATGAGAGTTTGTTGATGATAATTAAAGATAAAGGATGTTCTCTTTACTAGACAATCCGGCACGATGAAGAATAAACGGAATCTATCGGACAACGTCGTCAGTGTGACTAAAATAACTAAATGATCTAAGCTTTATTAAGTAGTTGTTTCATAAATCAAACAATCAGGCGTATTATATTCTAATAATCGAGTCGACTCGACATCGATATGATGAATTTTGTTCATTTGTATGGAAAAAATCACTTTGGAGTTCCTTTTCTCGACTCGAATCGAATCGAGTTCTTATTAATACTTACTTATTGATTACTTATTGATATTGTACTTCAGAACGTAGCATCCCTTCAATTAATTGTAAAAATAACAAGTGAATTGGACACTTTAGTGGTCCAGAAGGGACACTTGAGTGGTCCAAGAATGGAGCGCTATGGGTGACGAGATCCATCACAGAAAATTAAACCTACATCCGCCACAGGCAGGCCTAGATCTGCTACAGTCCTGAATGGTCATTTCTGCATATGGGAAGAGAAAAATCAACGTTTGGAGCGTTTTGACTCTGTGCAGCAAGCGCCAAAAGAAAAAAAATGACATGATTCATGCGAATGTTTTTTAAATAGTGCTTTAAATATTATTTGTTTAGCAAACGCAGTGGTTGATTAAGGAGTTTATAAAAAATGGTAATGATTTATTATCCTTTTGGAGTACATCGGGTACACACAACTACCTCCTTGAAGGCAGATATTTCAGTTTAGCATTGTATTATTCATAAGTCACGTGTTACACATGTAATAATTCGACAATTAGACACTTATATAAATAAATTGTAAATATCAGCACTATTTCTAAACTTAATCACTAAAACAGCCACCTAAATGTTTCATTTGTTCGTGTGCTGCTGTGTATTGTATGCACATGTAAATAGTTAACAGTTGTTGATAGCCTAAGCAGGATATACAGGGGGTTTCAAGTCATTCTCGAATGTGCACATCATTTTTCTCCGCCTCCTAGATGTCTTAACAGCCGTCAAATGGTTTAGTTGCATCATAATAAAATTTCAATTCTTCCACATGATTTTCAACACGTCACAAAGAATTGTCAAATTCAATCCAGCTTAAGATATTGTACTGGCGAGGTGCAAGGTGTTGATGGATCGAAAGGAATCGATAGTTGCCGTTTTCTTGGATCTAAAACGAGCATTTGAAACTATATCAAGACCGTTATTGCTGCAGACCTTAAGGCGTTTTGGTATTGTGGGAAAAGAGCTCAATTGGTTCGAAAATTATTTAAAAGACAGAACTCAGAGAACAGTTTTTGGAAACTCTATATCAGAGCCTATAGACAATACCCTTGGATTTCCGCAAGGAAGTGTTCTTGGACCAATTTTGTTTATGTATGTATATCAATGACATGAAACAGGTTTTGAAGTCTTGTGAGATCAATCTTTTTGCCGATGATACTGTTTTGTTTATCTCGCACAAAGACATCAGAGTCTCTGATTAATTTCGATTTAAACGCTCTGGATGGTTGGCTTAGGTACAAAAAGCTAGCATTAAACGTTAAGAAGACTAGTTACATGGTAATGACTGCTGGTGTATTAGACAGTCCCCCATCCATCGTGATAAATAAGGAACCAATCGAAAGAGTCCGTCAGGTTAAATATCTGGGGGTTAGACGACAGATTGAAGTTCAACACTCACATAGACTGGGTCATCGCTAAAGTGGCATCAAAGTGTGGGGTTATTAGTAGGCTGGCAAAAGATCTCGATTTTTTTGGGATAGTCAACCTCTATAAGTCACTGATTTCACCACATTTTGATTTTTGCTCGTCGATTCTGTTTCTTGGCAATAAGGGACAAATTAAAAGGCTTCAGAGATTGAAAATCGTATTATGCGGTTAGCTTTAGGGTGTGGCCGACGTACGTCGTCTTTTGTTATGCTAGATATTATTCAGTGGATGTCTGACGAGCAGAGGATTGTGTATCAAACCATGACCTTTATATTTAAACTTTTGTGGGGCCTTTTACCAGGGTATTTAGGGGAACGCATTGTTCGAGGTGCTGATGTTCATCGGCACTGTACACGCAGAGCAAATGAGCCGAGGTTTCCCAACTTAATTTCACATGGTGCCAGAAACTCTTTGTTTTTCAAGGGGATTCAATTATACAACAGATTACCCGGAGAAATCAAGAATGCGAGAAACTTGCCAGACTTCAAACGTAGGTATGCGGCACATGTTAAACAAACTGTATAATGTCATATTTGTGTAGAAGTCCTATGTCACTATGTTATGTACAACTGCACTTGTCATCATGAGCTTGATGATGATGATAAGATTTTTCTTGATATATGAAAACAAATTAGAAAAAATATATAAGAAAGAGACAACATAAGTTTGAGACACGCGCGCGTACAAGTGGACAATCGGATTTAGTTTGGGAGAGCTTGCTGTCTGCATGTCTGGGAGGTCACAGCGAGATTCACTCATTGATGATTGTAAGTGGCCAATTCCAGATACATTAGGTTCTCCTGCATCGGAAGGTAGTGCCCTGGTGCCATCGTTGGTACCAGCGGAACTGGCCATATGCATGTTGCAGTGTGTCCTGATAATTTCCAATACATTAGGTTCTGCTGCTTCGGAAGGTAGTGCCCTGGAGCCGGTGTGGCACCAGTGGAACCGGCCATATGCATGTCGCAGTTATGTCCTGATGTGTTCGATGGAGTTGACTCGTTTTTTCTTGATGAAACTACGTCGGTCGTCTTGGGTGTGTGTATGACTTGGTGGATTCTTTTGAATGACGTCCGATACCACCACTTGCTCTTAAATTTTTATTTTTTTCAAAAACTACCTTAGAGTAATATTATCGTAAAGATACTTCCGTCCTTCTCAAACCTGTGTTGGGGTAAGAGGTGGGACTTATCATCATTATCATTATCATCATCATTAAGATATGGTGAAAATCATGAACTGTTTACAAAATATATGACTCTAGACAGTCAAAGTGATTGAATGAATTATTGTGATGCAATTACAACATTTGACAGCTGTTGAAAACAACTTGCACGCAATGAAAGATCTTCTAGACATTGAAAATAAACTCGGATAACCCTGTAAATGCAGAATAATAAATTCTTCAAGTACTTACTATTTTTCAACTGTGGGCATAATTCAATTCGTTTAATGCTTTATCGTCGTAAAAGGAGGCTAAAAACTGAAAATAAGTACACACGCTATTTTTGTCATTACCTTCTACCACGTAACATGTTTGTATCATATGTTATTGCCCGTTCGGTCGAACTAAATTAGCCACACTCAATGGAGGAAGGAGGTACAATGTACTACGAAATCTGTGGGAATCTGTTATCGTCGTTTGCTTTCATAAACCGTGGGAA
The DNA here is from genome assembly GCF_017562075.2 of Anopheles merus. Classification (NCBI taxonomy): domain Eukaryota; kingdom Metazoa; phylum Arthropoda; class Insecta; order Diptera; family Culicidae; genus Anopheles; species Anopheles merus. The sequence goes on from NC_054082.1 coordinate 41,425,345, forward strand.
CGCTTTAGATCAGGGGTGGACAAACTTTTCAAAAGGATCATAAACTTGCATAAATAAAAAAAAAACAAGATCAAAAGATAAATTCTGTCATTTTCTTAGAACACATCTTGCCAGTTACATTCATTACAATCAGAGCTTGCTGGAACAGTATAGTCCCGAAGGATTTTAGCTAATCAATAAATTCCCCGTAAATTTTCTTAAAAGTACCATGTTTCAGTTTTCTCCAAAAAAGATGCATTGAACTACAAGCAAGAAATTATTGGCTGGATGAAGCAAATACTTCAATCCAAGAATTTTTCATGATCCAAGAATTTTCCTATAAAATGGTCTCATGGACCAAAACGATTATGCTCGCAGGACGTGTTTTACCAAACCCTGCTTCAGATTGTTGTGCATCCGGTGGAAACATTATGAACCGATTATTTATCACTGTTTAACGGGGTTTGTGTGAAAACCGAGTTATGCACTGTTGGATGGTTTATTTTACTCGGTGCTTAATGAGTGCATTCGATAATGAGATTTTTTTTTTTCATAGTTAGTACAAAAAAACTATTTAAATTCATACTTTTTCTGCTGAATGCCCTCTTTTTTGCTCTATTTTTAGTGTATGAAAATAATTATCAAGCAATCAAATAAGCATAAGCAATGGATAGAGCTCATATATTATACTTAATTGAAATATTGATTGATTATAAACAGACGTAACTGGTTTGTAATTGTGGTTAATGTAGTTCCATTTAGTGAAAATTGTACTATCATTAACGATATGTGAAAGCACATCAATTGATGAGCGATATCATTCCTCCGCAATGTGATACTGTCCTTTTGTGTTGAATTTAATTTGAACCGTTCTGTTTGCGAACATATCCGAACATAATAAGAGTGCAATGCAATTAGGCATTTTTTGTGTAACATTGTGGGGGAGACGGAACGCGACACCCAGCGCAGCGCATGTGTGTGTGTGTCAACGGGGAATTGTGGTCCGTTTGTTTGTTGTACTACCGTGTTCTGTCCGTTGATGATTCAATTCAGTGCGGCCCAGCGAGGATGCTGTCCCTTGCATCCCATAACACTGCATTCGTGTGGTGTGTACGGTGCACCGTGTTTGCAGCTAGAGTTTTTTTTTCGTCTCTCCACTCTCCATCAACTCCATGTGTGTATCGTACGCTACTGGCGGTCGGCGGGAATTGAGTGGAATGAAAAGGCGGCAACGCGCTTTGCAATATGTGTGCGCTCCTGGGCAGGCGGAACAATTTAAATGGGATCGCGTGCCCCACCGCTTTGCAGCTCTGCTACGGTTATAATTTAATTAATTCTCATTTATCATCATTCCACCTCCCCGAAGGACAGTGTTTCTGATCCCCCTTTCATGCCCTCCGTGCCGGTACTAGCCTTTCGTACCGTTGGCAAAGCGGGCGCAATGTTTGCGTATGTGTTTTCCCGTGGGACTGTGTCGTTGTGACTTTTTTGTGTGTTCCTCCCTTTTTTTTTTGAGGGAACACCTCGGTTTTTCTTTTTCATTTGACTCTGCTGAAATTCTATGTTATGTGGCGTCGTTTGAAATTAGCCACTTCCGAGTATTTGTATGTCATGTGCGGAATTTTAATTAGTTCACCGCGAGCAACAAGTTCTCAGCTTCTGTAGCATATGTAACATGAGTTGCTGTACAATACTTTTTCGTGCTGTAATGTGTCATTATGCTCGTTATGCTTAAAGAAAAAATGCCGAATGTGTTTTATTTGTTGTTATATGAAAAGAGTAGTTACATGTATTTTTACCTTTTCCACGCCAATTCGGTGTTCCAGATGAAGTTTGGTCCCATATTCGATTTTAACAACAATTTTTAAAGATTATACAAGTCAAACCATAAATTATTATTAATACCTTCTGTTTAGTTAGAGGCAATATGTCTTCAAAAGATTGATTCATCCACTGTGATGAATTTATTTAATGCTGAATGTACCTTTTCCAAATTCTTGACATATGCTACTATTTCACGTAGTAGAACATAATGACAATTAGTCCAGTCAATGGAATATGTTATCTGTTATTGATCTTTGTTTGAATGAAATAATCGATATAAATGAATGAATGGGTTTTTTTTTAACGCCTGGGTTAATTGTACCGCCTAATAGTACTTTTTCTCTGTTGCGGCGCGTTTTTGTGGCAGTACATTGGGTCACAAAGGACAAGGTATCTGGATGTGAGTAAAAGTTCTAACCAAGCTATCTCAGACGAATCAATATAATATGGATTGTTATATGTTGCTTCTTGCAATCAGTCATGTTTGTATTATATGACTAGTAGTTAGACAAGCATATCATAAAATGACACTACATTACATCAGAACTTGGATGAAAATATGTTAAATATGTATTACCATACATGTCTTTACATCGGAGCTAAGAGATATAATGAAAATTGCAATCAAAATATTTGTGTAAATGTCATCCTAACTTCCATTAGATGGTATTACCAGTAATTGTAGATAAAAATCGAAAATGTATGGGCATTACCATGGATTTCTCCTATCTAAAGGTTACTTTAAACCTTGTGTGAAAGTGAACGTGCAATTTTGTTTTTGTGTTTGCTATATTTCATTAAATAAGTATCAGAATATAGTTTATCGCACACCAAAAGAAAGGATATTTAATTCCTCTCTTTGGTCTGTAATACTTATTGAAATAATGAATTAAATGCATTTGCATGTGATTTCCCGCATACCATTTTTTAAACTGGGAACCGCAATGTTGCATTTAATTTATTAAATTAATATTTTTCCAGACCTAATTTTGTTTAAGTGCTACAGAATAACATGGTTTGATTCGTAGTTGAATACTGTTGTATTTTACGATCATGAGTTCAGCTAATTAGTGTATTTATTCCTTCAAGATTCGATGTTCGAAATCTCTTGCAACATTAATCTTTTGAAGCTTCACCAAGCCATTAAACGTTGTCGTGTACTCTTTTTTTGCAACCTCTTCAATATGTACTTTTTTCGTTGTAAGTCCATATCCATGCCTATTTAATCGTTACACCCGTTAATATTTCTTTTGCTTTACTTTTCATCATATTTAATTATTAAAAGACGAGGGGTTCGATTCTTACAGGGGTTTTCAAGTCATTTTGCAATGTGCGCTGCATATTTTGTCGCTCACGAAATTTACTTTGACTCCTAGTACGTACTTGGATTGATTTTATTAATGTTGATTTTATTTGTAAAATAATGTAGAAAACATAGGAAAGCCTGCACCTCGATAGGGCTGTCAAAATTAATCTTGTGCGGGATAAAATCAACATTGGACCAGTCCAAATACGCACTAGGAGTCAAGTAAATTTCATGCTCGACAAAATATGAAGCACTCATTGCAAAATGACTTGTAAAACCCTGTATTATGTATTCGTTGTCATTTCAATAAATTGGATGCTCTGATTGAATTTTCACTTTTCCGCTTTTTATAGCTTCTTGCTCTTCCAATTTTTCTATTACATTCAATTTTCTACACTCATTTCATTGTTCCATCAGAGCAGAATTTCATGCAAGGTTCTTCTTAAACTGGTGGCGAAAATACCAGCTAATGCTAGATTGAATTAAATCGAATTACAAACGCTTGTCAGAAGCACACACAAGCCAAACTTTGCAGCGATACAATGGAAAAGTTGTCATCTAATTCTGCTTTTCATCCGTTTGTTTGGTGTTTAATTTGGACGCATTTCACCACTCCAGCAATACTCTGCCGACGCATTTTACATTCGCTCGAGCCTATCAAAATTCAACAACCGTTCCAAAACTTTTCCATTCATTGTCCTTCGGGTAGGAGAATTGGCGCTGGCACTGGTACGTAACCAGAGCAATGGTTTTGCTCGATTGACCTAGTTTGATGTGCTGTGTTTGTGTTACTGTGAGCTAAATCTGTCCTATCCATCATTTCGAAACACGAAGGAACGTTGCTACAGGACGGGCGTACACACTGTGCAAGTTGCTAGTGATTTGTTTTCCCCAAATTGTATCTCGCTTACAGCAGGGACTCAATTACATCTGTACAAGTTTTGCACTTATACCATTTTTTACGCCTGGCGCCATGTGTGAGCCTGTGCGGTCGGTTTATTGGTTAGCAGCGTGGGGAAAGAGCAAGCAAGAGCATGGATTACGGTTCCATTTCCCAGCTGAGACCCCTAAATAACGACGACAAAAAAATGCATCAAACCACATGCAGGAAAACACATGTACGTCCCGCCGGTGTGCGCCCATGTGTGGTGTACTCTCCGAGCAGGGCAGCACTTGCACAAGCTTGCCAATAGACTCTGGGGCCATGGATGATGGTACGAGAGGGGAGGAAAACCCAGAATGAATGAAATGCAATTAAATGCACATATGCGCTTTTGTTTTTGCCGTCCCGGTCAACTTTCTCCTGTTGCACTTGAATTGCTAGATTAGTGCACCTTTTGCAATGGCACTCTGTGTAGCACATTCGGGAGTGTAGGGCAAGAGCAGCAAACCTTCCGTGCTGTGGCTGATGCATGGCACTGGCACTTTAGAGCATCCAGCATCTAGGTCGCATTAACCTGAGAAGCACGAAACCATGAGCAACACAATGGTTCAATGGTTTGGTTCTTGCTTTCGGTTGATTTCATTCTAGCGTCGACTCAAATGCAACGGGTTAGTGTAGGAACCATGGACATACGAAAACGTACGCCTCTCGTTTGTTGAATAGCTGGTAGAGAGAGAGCTGGCTGGCTGGATCGTTGGTCACGACATTATGCGGTTGATTCAAATTTATTCGTAATTTATGTTGTAGGAACCCACTGGGACAACCACTAACTAACCTGCTGCTCCGGAATGGCAACGGACCGCATGGCAATAGGAAGCGCGCGCGCGCATATGGTTCCGTCTTTCTGCTTCGGTACGGAACGGTTTCCGGCTGTAGTCAATCGGTATGCATTGAAATTGGGAACCGTAGGCGGATACACCATTTGTTGGGCAGCCACCAATTCCTGACATACGTTGGGAAATTGAATTAGACCCCAAAATTATCTCATTGTATCGAAGGTTTCCGTTTCCAAGCTTACAGGGCGAGAGCGGGGTTGAGACATTATTGTTTCTTACCCTATTGGGAAAGAGTCTAGGCATCAAACTGGTCACAGTAGATTGTTACAAATGCGTGTAGGTTACTGGCAGGGCCCTGAACTGATGTGTAGACAAACCTACAATCAATATCAATTTCACTTTTCCACAATTGAATTTACTCTGCTATTCCTAACTTGAGCTTTCCTTTGGGTGAAGGCTCACCGCAAAAGATAGTCTCAAATGTGTGTAACAATCTTTTTTTTAACCAATCAAACATGATTATGAATCTGGTCCATTATCGCTACATGCTGACGAGATGGGAAAATGTGAATTAGTTAACAACAACAGGCTGCAATAGCTCATTAATTTTAACTCGTGTCTTATTATATGCTTGCAGAGCCATATTAATCCATATTATAACAAATATTGACTTATAGTTGAAATGTTAAATCCTAGCACCCTCCAGCTATGGATGTTTTTCTCTCCTGGTCACTTTATTATACAGGATATGATGCCCTGTCACGGCATGGGGAAGGACGGAGCTCCCAGCAATATCGAACCTGACTCAAAAAATCTTGTAGCGCTCTTGTTATTTTCATTTTTGATACATTACGTTTTAAACCATGTACATGACCGTTCGAAATATATTAAAATGTTTTAGTTTTGCTTCGAGACACAAACTGTACATCCGGACCGTAAACAAAAAATAAAATAAAGTACTATAAATGAAAAAACACTGATGATCACTGAACACTGAACTGATCAAATTTTTAATCAAATTTTTACAATACCTTTGTGATTTTTGAGCTATTTTTAATCCTTGTCTCTACAGGACCTTAAATTGTATCAATTTTACTTCTCTACTTCTAAATGTCATTACAGTATAGGCTAGTTTACCATTACCAGAGTAAAACAAAATTAGACCACTGTGCAATAAAACGTGTTGAAAAACTATTCAAACACGCATATTCGCATGTTTGCTGTTCATCTATAGAAAAGGTCAGAGCATCAAATTTAGAGCCTGTTTCTGACCATCTCTCAGAAAAGTACAGAGCATCAAATTTGGAGCCTTAATTTTACCTTCTCTCATCTGTGGAAAGTTCATGGTTTGTGACGTAAAAATTAAAAAAAAATATAAATACTGGTTTGCATGATGTGGCAATTAATTGGGAAGCTGTAGCTACCGGCCAAGTGGTGAAAAAGCACTTAGATAAGATGAACCTTGTTACCCAACAAAATCTGTTTAAATTGGTTGTACTACAGACGTTGTGTGTGTGTGACAGACACAATTTTTTAACGCTATGATGAGATGCGGCAAAGACACCGTGTACAATATGTCCTGGGCACTGATCCAATAATTTTGTGACAAAAACGCTGACAAAAACTGTTAGCGAACTAGAAACATGTTCAATCCCAAGAAACAAATGCATCCGGCTTAGTTAAGATTACGGCTTCCGACCTTATACAGCATTTATCTACCAGAACAGGATTTTTTAACGCAAACGTTTGCTGAATACCTAATATCGCGTGTGCTTGTGTTTGAAAGTATTTATTTATGAAATATTTGTGACAACTATGCTGTTGTAAAATGTGTCGCAAGCAAATGAGTGATGCTGTGAACACTGCTGTTCACGTTGAAAACTGACCCGCAAAACCCCTGATGGAAATATGAAATCAATCAGCTAGCTCAGGGATATCTAAACTGAACGCGAAACAAATTGGGTCTTTAATCTGTCTAGCTTACTTACTTACTTATCCGGAGCTACAACAACCCGCCTAGCTAAGACTTTTGAATGTTTAAACAGGACTTGCATTTTCACTAAACCTTAACTAGAAGGCTTTAAACATTTGAGATTTATATCATAATTATAATAATTATAATGAAAAGAGTATAGTTTGTGTTATGATATTTATATTAACATGAAAGAGGTTTGCTTTGTAATATGATTTGATTATTTTGTTTGACGATTACAGTCGCCAGTGCTGTCCTGCACCAACGATTCCGAATAAACAAACTGCCAAAAATTTATGTTCGACAATAAATACGTTGCCATCTTAGTAGGTAATCATTCGTCAGCTTAAGATAAGTTTAAATAAACCGGATTATGAATACAACAGGTCGTCCTCGTCTAATTTGCAAAGCTTTCCTTCCTGGTATCCTGTTTTATAGTGTTAAACCTACAATACGCGAGCGCCAGTTCAGTAATGGCAACTCAAATAAATGGTCTGTTACCTATTGTAACAACAGAAAGTGTTGTCGTTACTTGCCAAGAACCTTTTATAGTTTATGCGAATAAAAAAACCACAACACTTTACATCATAAGCACACCGATGTTCTGTAGGACCTGCTTGTGTAAACCCATATGTAAAGGTGATAAATGGCTTCTGCATGTGATCATGGACGTGGTGTATTCTACATTGTTATGGGCTATCTGTTAAGCGCACAGGTGTTTCCCCGAGAATGGCCATTGAATAATGCTACAAAACTGGGTGCCGGGGGGCTGGGTCGGGTCGAATGCTTCTAATCACACATAAATACACCCAGAAATGGTCATGTCCAGTCTCCCCTGCTACCACAATCAGTCACCACAGCCCGCTCACTTTCTCTTCCCTTCTCTCTTGCCCGCCTGTGCGTGTGGCGTATGTTGTTTTTGCAGGTGGATTTATGGGCGACATCGCTATGCCGAACGTAAATTACGAGACCGAGTGGCAGCGACAGCGTATGAACAAGAGCCTCGAGCAGGACATCGTGAAGCTGAAGCAGGAAGTCTACCTCGAGGGGCTGCAGGTCGAGGAGGAAGGCATGACGGATATGATACGGAAGAAGACGAAACAGCGCGCCTCCACGCCGTTGTCCGGCATGACGTCGGCCACCGGTGGGGCGTATGCACATTCCGGCACATCGTACGAAAGCGAAAATTCCATCACGGACAGTTCCGGCGAACCGCCGGTGAAGGCCACCATCATCGACAATCGGGACAACATAATAGTTCCCCGCGAGCCCGAAACAACCGTTGCCGGTGGCGTTGGTGGTGACGGGGAACGTACAGGTGAGAAAAAAGCGACCACCGCACACAAAAAGAATGCGACCGGTGCCGTGCGGAACATTGACCACGATCGGATCCAGTCCGACACGAAGGACATCGTTATCGACTCGATCAATGACAATATTATCAGCAACAATCACGTCAGCAGCCGGAAAGTGGCCACCTACGCCTTACCGACCAAGCCGCCAACTGCGGTGACTGCTGCCGCTGGGTCGCATTCCGTCAGCACGGATAGCCATCCGGCACAGGTAACAGCCGGAAGCAACGAAACTAAACCAATGTCGAGCATACTTGCGGTGGTGAAGCTTGCGAGCAGCGGCGGCAACGGAGAGCAGGATGCAGTTGGACAGGCCGGTACGCGTACCCGCAGACGTCACCGTCGTCGACGTCGACAGCAGCAACATCCCCGGCTGCACGATGCGGACCATACCGGTGATGATCCAACGTCAAAAACCACATCCGGCAAGACCCCACTGAAGAACGATGGTACGGTGGTCAACAAAAACTCGTACCATTCACGATTGGAACGTTTGCGCGTGGAGCTCGGCACGGTAACGTACTCGGTGCGGGATCGCAACCTTCGATCCAGCCACCGTAACCAGCATCACCATCCGGACGAGGAGCCTCTGGCAGAACGTAGCTCACAAAACCGTACACCGAGAAAGAAGCGGCGCCGGACCGGAGGTGATAGCCCGCGGCGCAACCATCAGCATCAGGATGTCATCACTAACGACGACCGAAAGCCGCCACCTACAGCGAACGGCAACGATGACGGCAATAGAAGCGAACAGCGTGCAAACGTAGACATCGATAGGGCCAGATTGGTGGACGGGATGGAACAGCACGGTGAGGCGCACGGGTACGACAAGTCCTACCATCCTCGCGCTCAACCACAGTACCAACAACATCGCCATCGTTCTGAGCATCATCACCTGCACGAACAAGCACACGGAACGCACTTCACACATTCCGAGCCGAACGTAGGTGCCGACAATGGCATGAATTTGCATTTCCGACCGGACCATAAAGCACCGGCCCGGGCGGGGAAAGCTCAAGATCCACCCGAACCGCAGCACTTACCTGTTGAAGACGACATCGACGACGATGAAGCGGACAGGTACGTACACGTTTTGTCTTTCGCTCACTGACACTGATACGGACGAGAGAGAGCGAGAGATAGTCACGGGCCGAGCCATCCGCTAAAGTGTTTTGCGGCAAGTGGCCTCTTCGTCGGACGGCGATTGTACTCTCGCCAGGTAACAGGTAGGCGGGTGGGCAAAACTTTGTAAACGATGGTGCGCTACTGCTACCGGCCAAAGGTGGAGGCCCGTTTGACATGCTCGGTATGGGTACTATTTGTTCAAAACGGGAGGAAGAGTTCGGGATGGGGAGTTACGGTTCAGCGTAGCATTCTTAATGCAGCGAAACCCTCCTTTTGGACCCTGCATTCATACCGTGGCGCTGAAATGGAGAGCGTTATCATGATTCCGTAACGAATTGCCTGAAGAACGACGCATCCTGAAGCAGCACAGCCGTGTGTCATCGACGCGTTTGCGCTAGGGCATTGGAGCATAGATGAGTGAAGCAGCCGGTGCTACACATAAATGTTAGATCTTTGTTTGCTGCCAGGACGTTTTCATCGTACGGTAAACCCCTTGCATATCTACGAGCAAGGATAACGGGAGAATGAACGCTGAAATGTTATATTATTGAATGTGGGTTGATTTCGTGTGGGGGAATGCAACCCGGGAATTGGATTTGCATACTCTAGAGAAACGTTCCAGCTTTATATTGTAATGTTTTAATTGCTGCCGCCTTGGAAAGCTTCACATTCTCCGTTCCCCGAAGATGGGCGCCTACTAAGCCCCGAGCAGCGGCATTGCAACTGAACTGAAAGCAATAAAGATAATGGTGTGTGTGTGTGTGTGTGTGTGTGTGTGTGTGTGTGTGTGTGTGTGTGTGTGTGTGTGTGTGTGTGTGTGTGTGTGTATTTTTCTTTCGCTTTGCAACAATTTTGCAGCTCTTTATTGAGGTGATAATAAAACACCTTAAGGGGATGGAAGGGGAATGCTGTACAACACAATTCGTCCATCATTCCGTACTGATACAAGGTGCTTTCATTGCATTCTTTGCAATAAAACAAATTCTACCATAAACAAAGCGTCATGACGATGTTATGACGCATTTTGTCTTACAAAGTGAAATGATTTCGAGGCAACATTGCTTCATTCTGAGTTCGCTATGCTTTCTTCTTTACTAATGCTGACGCGAGGAAAAGCTAGGAGTTTTCGGTCAGGGATAGGTTTAGGATCAGTTAGAGCTATGATAAGTCCAGCAACGGTTCCAGATGTGAAATAGGCTGTGGATGTATTGATGTCAGAATTTCTTTTGAATCCAAAAACAGATGAATTTCAGAATGGAACTGTACTGGAACTAGAGTAAATGTGATGTCTGTTGCAGGGTTTAGATGAAAGTGGTATGAGTTCAAGGACTATTGCTAGGTTCAGGGTTTATCTTAGGATTCGGAGGCTCAGAATCTGTTCCAAAATTCAAAGGCGTGTTGAGCATTTTTGATTTCCGGGGAAAATTTCAAGATCTGTATAGATTCATGAACGACTCCAGAACCGGAATAGATGCAGAATTTGTTCCGAGGCGGAGTAAGTTTTGAGTCTGTATCAGTGTGAAGTCGGAAGATAATGATGAGTAACTTTCATATTCGACATCAATGTTTTTGAACGCCCTAAAAGTCTAAAAGGTCTGTTATGAAGAACACTTGACACAACAACCGTTGTCGGTCAAGGCCTTCCTGTGCCTTTTGTGAGCTTGGCTTTCAGTTACTTATTGATTTACCAATAGCAGGATAGTCAGTGCTACGTACGGGGGCACGGTCCATGCGGGGTTTGAACCCATGACGGGCATGTTGTTATGTCGTGCGAGTTGACGACTGTACCATGAGACCAGCCCATCAGAATACTTTAAATATTAGTCCCCGGATCGTTTAGGTTAAGAAACGGAATAAATTATAGCTTATTTTCCACTCCGACTTCACACTTTTTATACCTTCTTCTTCTTCTTCTTTGGCTCAACAACCGATGCCGGTCAAGGCCTGGCAACACACTTGTGGGGTTGGCTTTCAGTGACTTATTGATTTCCCCCCATAGCAGGATAGTCAATCCTACGTATGGCGGCACGGTCTATTTGGGGCTTGAACCCATGACGGGCATGTTGTTAAGTCGTACGAGTTGACGACTGTACCATGAGACCGGCTATACCTAATCTCTAAAAAAAATAGTTCTATGTTAAGTAGCTGACTAAAACAAAAGACAAACAAGATGTGCTCCTCGGTGTATTTCGATTTTTCGTATAGAAAAAACAGTACTTTTGGTTTCATTGATCACCTATCCCCCCCTGCTAGCGGCCACATTTACTACGCATCCGAGCGCGACGAACACGAGCACCAGCAGCATCATCGCACGATACGGGCGGCGACCGCAAAGAAGGAACGCATCTGGGACTTTGGTGTAATACCGTACGAGATCGACGGCAACTTTAGCGGCATGCACAAGGCCCTGTTCCGGCAGGCGATGCGCCACTGGGAAAACTATACCTGCATCAAATTCGTCGAGCGCAATCCCATTGACCATCCGAACTATATCGTCTTTACGGAGCGTGCCTGCGGGTAAGAGAAGCGGAAGCAATGGTGTCACTTCAGGCAGGCCGTGCTCTACTCACTTGCTTCTCAATATTTCCCTCTCCTCCCTTCCCTAACAGCTGCTGTTCGTTTGTGGGCAAGCGGGGCAATGGGCCACAGGCCATCTCGATCGGTAAGAATTGCGACAAGTTCGGTATTGTGGTGCACGAGCTCGGGCACGTGGTAGGCTTCTGGCATGAGCATACCCGCCCGGACCGGGAGAACCACGTCGTGATCGAGAAGAACAACATCGTGGTCGGGCAGGAGTACAACTTCAACAAGCTGACGGAGGACGAGGTAAACTCGCTCGGACTGCCGTACGACTACGACTCGATCATGCATTACGCACGCAACACGTTCTCGAAGGGTACCTATCTCGATACGATCTTCCCGATTGAGATGCCCGGTCGCAAGCGGCCTGAAATTGGACAGCGGTTGCGACTGAGCGAGGGTGACATCGCACAAGCTAACCTGCTCTACAAGTGTGCTAGTAAGTATACCAAGTAGTTTTGGAAGTATTTTTGGGCATAAGACCGAAGAAGAAGGAAAATATTGCTTCTTTATTGGGACTATTTACTGTCTTTTTGTACACAGGTTGTTTCCATTACTTATTGTTTAATTGTTAACTGAAATAATTGCTGAAAGGCTTCATTCAATTTGAGATTCCATCCTTATACGTTATGCTCTGCTTAGGTGATGCAATTCCCCGGACGTGTGTAGTAAAAATATTATTTTTTTTTGTTTAAAAGAATAATGATTTGATAACATATAACAAGATCCATTTCAAATTTCCGAATGTCAGTAAGGGCCAATAGAGTCCTTCCTCGATAATTCAATCCCCTTTGATCAAAAGGTCTTTGAGGCAAGCATATCTCTTACATTTCCAGATAATTCCCTTTACGTGTGGATCGAAGAATGTTAGTTTGGTTAGGAAACTTTAACTGGAAAAACTAATGAAACTACACTTATTAAACACACCCAAGCAGTTTATTTTCGGCGAACACTTTTAACCATCGTTCCTGAAAGCAATCGAACCAAAGAACATCAAAGCGTTCTTCTGTTACCGTTCTCACGATACGGTATTCTGCAATTTACACAGATCCCTTAACCAATTTTTCATGCTTAACTTAACCCTATCCGGTACAAGTGCACCCGGGTTTCTGACTAATAACTACCGAAGTCGCTCACCGCTCATGCCGGTGTGATTTTTCATTCATGGCTGCACGAACACCGCCCGCTTACGCTTGATAGACTGCCAACCCATCGATCCAACTCAATGCTTTACCTGATCCTTCTTCTTCTTCTGCTTCTTCCTTCCACCCATTCCATCCCAGAATGTGGACGCACGTTTCAGGAAAACTCGGCCAGCTTTACCTCCCCGACGTACTACTCCACCACTCCGCCAACCGAACCGGAACGGTGCGAGTGGCGCATCACGGCTACGCACGGCGAAAGGATAGTGCTCAACATAACCGATCTGGTACGTCCAGGGCTACACAAACACACACACTTCAGCGGCACACTCACATTCGCAACCGCTTCAAAAAAGCAAAAACCGAACCTTTTTTACTCGTTTTCTTCAAACTCATCCAATTCCAACACTAGAACCGGCCGGGGCCGTTCTCTCCCGCACACCGGATCAGTGCCAGTACCACAAAAAGAGCGAGATTTCTAGTCGCTTTTGCTCTGCGCGTTTCCTGGTCACTGGACCGGACGGGCGGTCAGAGGATGTGAAACATGATTTCTCATTTCCCCATTTTACATTTTCACCCTTACACCACCCTTTCGCACGGCAGGATATTTACAAATCAAACAGCTGCCGGTCGGATTATCTCGAGATACGGGATGGCTACTGGCACAAGTCGCCGATACTGGGGAAATTTTGCGGCTCCGGCAAGGTGAACGAGCTGATCCGCTCCACCGGCAGCCGTATGCTGCTCACGTACACGACCACCTTCCGGCAGGCATCGATGCGGGGCTTTGCGGCCAACTACGAAGGTGAGTGCGGGGCGGGACGGGGTGTTGATAGAACGCAGCACTGTCCACCGAAGATTAAGTGTGTTAGGCAAAATCGAGAACATTAAAAATGGTAAGCGTATTTGTCTGATAGCAAAGGATTTAGGAAAATAGCTCAGGCGTGAAAATAATGTAATTTTCCGACAATTTTGAATACTGCTAAACAAATTGTTATGCAAGAATGAATTGCTAAATTTCCGCAAAAAAAAGCTAACGCGTCAGTTTCCCAAAACCCTATCTCTGTTGATTCAATATTGATTACAATTCTGGGACCAGAATGCTCGGGGGATTAAAATGAATTCAACCGTTATGACTAATTTATATCGATCAATATTTCAACAGAACTACTCCCGTGCATGGGGTTTTTGATCGTAGTACAAATGGCTTTTGAAATTGCAATTCAAAAACGTTTCAAGCTATTGAAATGAAAACCTATCTTAAATCGACCCCAAATCTCCTCCAGTTTTATGTGTGACCCACTTTAACGTTCCCATTTCTTTGTTTCTGTTTCTGATCGTGGCCCATCTTTCACCAGCAATCTGTGGCGGCGATATGAACCTCGAATCGGGCGGGCGGCTCGAATCGCCCAACTACCCCGTCGACTACCTGCCGAACAAGGAGTGCATCTGGCGGATAACCGTGCCGAAAGACTACCAGGTCGCGCTCAAGTTCCAATCGTTCGAGGTGGAAAACCACGACAACTGCGTGTACGACTACGTCGAGGTGCGGGATGGCGGGTCAGCCGATTCGCGGCTTATCGGCGTGTTCTGTGGCTACAAAATACCGCCCGACATGAAGTAAGATTAGCTGCCGTTTTCCACGTATCCTTGCCGTTAAGTGCTGAAGTCTTGTTCCCAAATCCCTAAATTCACAGGTCAACGTCCAACAAGCTGTTCGTGAAGTTCGTCTCGGACGGATCGGTGCAGAAGGCGGGCTTTTCGGCCACCTTCATGAAGGAGGTGGACGAGTGCGAGCACATGGACCATGGCTGCGAACACGAGTGCATCAACACGCTCGGAGGGTACGAGTGTGCCTGCTACATCGGGTACGAGCTGCACAGCGATAAGAAATCGTGCGAAAGTAAGTGTGTGCAATTTTGCAGCAGTTTCACACGCCAAAAGGGAGACGATTTGTTTGGTGTGTGTGTGTTCTTTTTAAGAAGCTGCGAAAACATGACAACGGTCCCTAGGAACGGATGGCAGTTGGGAAGACGGAGTTTGCTTCCATTGTTTGCTCCCGGTTGCAGGCGGGATTAGTAGCATGGGTTGGGGTGGGTGGGGTCCGCTGATCCGATTAAAGTTCGGTCCGAAAACAGTTTCCCTTACTTTGACCCTGATGTGTGTGTGTGTGTTTGTGTATTTGCAGATGCTTGCGGAGGTCAGCTGGACACGCCGAATGGCACAATCCTATCGCCGTCCTTCCCAAAGGAGTATCCGATCATGAAGGAGTGCGTGTGGGAGATAGTGGCGTTGCCGCAGCACAAAATCACGCTCAACTTTACCCATTTCGACCTGGAGGGCAACACCTTCTACCAGGCGTCCGAGTGCGAGTACGACTACGTGGCGGTGCTGTCGAAAAGCCCGGACGGTACGCTGCACAAGCACGGCTCGTACTGTGGCTACACCGTGCCGGCGCCGATCACGTCCGAGTGGAACATCCTGCGGGTGGTGTTCAAGTCCGATAAGACGATCCAGAAGACGGGCTTTGCCGCCGTTTACTTTACCGACATCGATGAGTGTGCCGTCAACAATGGCGGGTGCCAGCAGGAGTGCAAAAACACGGTCGGCTCGTACGTGTGCTCGTGCCGGAACGGGTACACGCTGCACGACAATGGGCACGATTGCAAGGAGAGTGGCTGCAAGCACGAAATCTTTACACCGCACGGCCAAATCCTCAGCCCCAACTATCCGGATTACTATCCACCGAAGAAGGATTGTATCTGGCACTTTACCACGACGCCCGGCCATCGGATACGGTTGGTGTTCAATGTGTTCGATATTGAGCCACATCAGGTGAGTGTGTGTGTGTGGGTGTGTGCTTCCCATTGTCTCCGGAGACGTTGGGAAGCTTTTGGTTTTCATTGACGAATAATCCTGTCCCAATCCTTTGGCACACCGACAGGAATGTGCATACGACCATATCGTCATCTACGACGGCAACTCCCCGGATAGTCACACGCTGGGCCGGTTCTGTGGTGCCAAAATCCCCCACCCCATCTCGTCGTCCTCCAACCAGATGTACATGGTGTTCAACACGGACACTAGCGTCCAGCGGAAGGGTTTCTTCGCCAGCCACTCGACCGCTTGCGGGGGCCGCCTGAAGGCAACCGAGGTAAAGAACCACTTCTACTCGCACATCAAGTTCGGCTCGGGCATGTACGACAATGGGGCCGACTGCGAGTGGACGATCGTGGCGGATTCGGGCCAGAACGTGCAGCTCAAGTTTCTAAGCTTCGAGCTGGAGGAGGAAAAGATGTGCTCGTACGACTACGTCGAGGTGTACGGCGGACTGGACGACGAGAGTGGCCCCCTGCACGGAAAGTACTGTGGCAATGCGGTATGTGTAACGGCTTTGCGTAGGGGATGCACGTGGTCATCCCGTACCTTCGCCTTTCCTTTCATTGTCGCTTGCATATGGTATCGCTCTATCGCTATATTTTGCTTCTTTTTTTTCTTTTCCTTTCTGTGTTTTGTGTGCGTGTGTGTGTGTGTGTTTCCTTCTTTTGTGTTTTTCATTTCCGGCATTTACTACTACCTCCCCCCGGGTGTGTGTGCTTCCTTGCCGTGTGCTCTCTTGCCTTGTTTTTGTCTCTCTTTTTTCGGCGGCGCCAACATCACCATCACCACTACCAGAATCCACCGGAAATCATCTCGATGCACGAGGCGCTCATGGTGCGGTTCCGGTCGGACGACACGGTTGGATTCAAGGGCTTTTCCGCTGCGTACGTCGCCATCAAATCGAACGATGACGTGCTGACCACCGACGAAGAAGGTTCTGATAGTTCCGATATCATCCCGTTTCCCGGTTCACTAAAAACAGTGTTCATCAAACAGGGCGAAGATATGGACGAGGAGGAGGAGGACGACGATATCGATTATGAGATCTACCCGAATCGACCGGCCAACAGTAAGGTGCACGTCGCGGTGCACAACGAAATACGCTCATCTCAGGCGATTGACTGAAACATAATCAAATACTTTGCCACGTAAGGTGGTGCAGTGCGCGCGCGCCATCGGTATCATCCAGGCCACCGATACGCCAGCACATGCACGCATCGAGAGGGAGAGGGGGAAAGAGGTGGAGAGAGACGAGAGAGACCCTACGCGAGCTGCCAACTTCATGGACAATATACTATCGACCTAACCGCGACGCGCGTTGTTCCACCAGCCATACCAGCAGCCTCCGTCCACAATGAGCAGATTGTTTGAGAGGCCCCATTGCTAGAATGGGGTTCAAGTACGGTACAGACGCGAACACCAACCGGCAAGCATGTTCTGTACTTGAGTTCTTTCCAAAACAGGTTCACTCATTGCTGGACATTAACTACATTCGTCACAAGGGACGTGCTCATGTCTTCCCCGTATGTGGCGTAGGGGATTATTAGCCAAACAAAACGACCGTTTCGAGGGAGCGTAAAATGGGAAAGAAATGTAGATAGAACACAAACACTCACCCAGAGTAGGGGGGCGCTGGTTAGGAAGGTATAAAGAGTCTCGTGAGGAACACAATCGTGCAAAGGCGCGATCGTTGAGATATGCGTGTACTCTACAGTGAACCAAAATTGTAGTAAATAATTTTAGCAGCCAGTAATGAGCCATATGCCTACGGAATATATATATATATACATAGATATATATATATACATATACATATAGTTATATTTACATTACAAAATAAGCCGGTAAGTCTTATCGAAGAGAGCGTTCTCTAGCGATTAATGTGTTAGGCAAATTACTACTAAATATACCGAAGACTCTGTTTTCCAACGTCTGAACGTATTTTTTATAGTCGTCCGTAGCCTTTCCCTGCCCTCCCACCAGCCACTAGCCTAGAGTGATGGCCATAACAGATATGCGACCGTTGTGGCGCTACACGATCTGTTTCTTAATCGAGTTGAAATTTAGGAGCGTTACACATACTCTATTGTTCCCTAATGGTTCATTCACTTTCATATCAGCAGCGTTTCGGGAAAGCGGTCGTTTTCCCTCCCTTTGACTCTTCAAATCTTCCCAGGGCCGTGCCCACTTACCGGGCACGGTTCTTCAGTAGTGTGTAGATGTAGATATGTTTAGGCGTATATCAACTCGACGGTAGCTAGTAATGCGAGAAAACGAAGGCGAAGGAAGCAAAAATCCAAGGCAGCAATGCCAGTTTGTGTATGTTTTTAAATGGAACGAACAATAAATCAGTCATTTTCACATCGATAACTAAAACAAAAAAAATGCTTGTTTCTGTTGTAATGTGTAATGAGTAACGGGAAAGAAAACGGTTACGTTTGAATGTTTCCACAGTATATGTAGTTGTGAGATGTACTGTGGGCTGATGGTTCAAAGGAAATGCTTACCACAATGTTTATCGCATATCTAATTCTGTATTTAATGCAAGATGAAATTTTGATACGCAAACGATTAAAAAAGTGAATAATCAATAAAAACAACACATTTAAACATTCATTAAACGGTTGAACATTCTTAACGGTTTCGAAATTGCATGTTTTGAAAACTACCAATTCGAACTCTTCATTTGACAGCTTGTCAGCTGCCAACCGTCGGCAACGTTCGGCAGTGTCATCAGACCAGCGTCGGCTTTTTTGTAAATCGCCAACGTATTTTCAAGGCAACAACGGCTGGACAGACGCGGGCTGTGCCGTGGAACAGCAGCAAAATCATTCTACATCTGTTAAGTTTGTTTGCTCAGTATTATCGTTATTGTTTCGTTTTTTACGCTTTTGTGTGCATTCCGTGGTGTGTTGTTTTTCACTCTTCCTTCATTTTATCTGGCTTTGCCGAAAGCCATGAGGAAAGGATGAGCGCGTTTGAGGTGATTTACAGCCGAATATTTGTCATTTTGTTGTCGCATTAGCATTTACACTTCTGTTACACATCCCGTCAGGTATCCTGTACGCCACCACGAGCCGTAGCGAAACCGAAGACAAACGAATCCCGGGAACCGACGCTGGTTCTGCTAGGACCATTTACTCCCAAGGCTACCGTGGTGTTTGAAGGCGTACCCGTAGGCAAGAGCGCTCGCCGTTTGCTGATTGTGCGGAATACAAACAAGACGCTGGTGCAGGTATTGTATACAGACAAATATGTGCACAGTTTCATCCCTCTCCGTTCCCTGCTTCTGATACCTTACGTTGACCTTACCGTCCCAGGTTAACCTTACCAGAGTGCCCGATCCCGGGTGTGGGCTTTGGTTTGAGTGGACAACGGCCGATGTGGAGGCCGGCGCAGAGAAGACGCTGGAAGTGGTGTGGAATCCGCAGCAACTGCTAGTGGGCAAGGACGTGCTCGTGCTTACCGATAGCATTGGCAACAGAAAGGACGTGCAGTTTATTTTGAAAACCGTCGAACCTAAGTCAGCCGCCACCCGCAAACCTGTCGCTAAATCGTTTGCCGTACCGAAAAAGTTGAAACTCAAATCACCCTCCCCGCCGAAGGTGAAGCTAAAGCGCAACGTTCTACCGAAGAAGACGAAAATTTCTCCCGGCAAGCCAGGTTGGTCGGTACCTACGATAACGGTTGGTTCCAGGATGGGGACTATTGCGTCGAAAGTAACAACGGCCATGTACGGGCCGGGCGCTGGGGACGGTAGTTTTGATATGATGGACGAGTACGGTGCAGCAAGCTCGGGGACGATGCGTACGGAAGGGTACAAGACTACTACTGACAAAGAAAATGTAAATCCGACCAGTCCGCTCGTTATTGGTGCGAGGCTGGATGCTAAAAAGTTCCTGTCGCCCCTGTCCGTGAATGATAGCTATGTAAAGCGCGTAGAAAACCAGCCCACACCCGACTATTTCATGAAAGGCAAGGGACGGCGTGGATTGATCGACCATACCGTGCGCAAAAACTTGGAGGTATCGCCGAAAGCTCCCACAGCGGAAATGGTAACGGAATCGGACGCGATGGATGACAAATCACGACAAAAGACGACAGCCTTGACGCCGCAGGATCGCAACACACGGTTCGATCCCAGTTGCTTTTCCACCGTTACTAAACCCTTGCCAGTAGACAAGACGTTTCTGAAGCCATTTATAGCTAGTCCCACTATGGTGGACAGTAGTCTGGTGCAGCAACAGTCAGATGAAAACCTACAGCGCCATTTAACATTTTCGCTAGAGCATGAACAAGGAGACACGGAGGAGCACGAACTAGAAACGAATCAGAAGGATGAAATGCCAATCCATGAGGAACATCCTGAGCCCGCTACTGACAAAACGCACACGGTTGCGCACGATTCCAGTCCCCATCTGACGAGCATAGCCGAGGAGAACGTGCCGGAACTCGGCATTACGTTCGAGCGTCGACACGATCGGCGCAACGGCTCGGTATCCGATGATGCCGAGCTGATAGCTTCCCTACACACACAGCAAACGTTTATCGTGTCGGCTGAGCAAAATTCACGGTCTGCATCGGTGGAAAACATTGTGCGGAATGTAACCGTCACTATTAAGGACAGTGTTTCGCGCTCCTCGCTGCCAAACCTGTTGGACAAGAGCAGCAGCAGCAACAGTAGCAGCGCGAATAAGAGTCACCACCTTGAAGAAGACGAAGGGGATAAGATCTTTCACGAGCATGAAATACGGGCACAGTCGAGCCGATTTAACTTGCACGAGGTTGGCCGGTTCAGCGATGAGATGGTCGTACCGAGCACTGGATGCAAACGCAGCATCGAATCGGTGGGCGATGGAAAGGAGCTGAAGCTGGAACCATTTGAGCTAACGATATCTCCACCGAAACGACGTTGTCGCCTCACTTCCAGCACGAGCGCGATTATAGCTCACGCCCTTCAGTCGGTTACCAAAACGGAAACGCAACTGTCGAACAGTAGCACTTTCCGGAAGCCGATTGGATACAAGTCAACGACACCATCTACTCGTAGCGTAACACTGGTAAGCTATACAGGGGCAGTTGCACCTAAATTTCCATCTTTTTTTCTATTAAAATCTCAAACTCCTTTACGCTGTGTAATCATTCACAGAGCACATCGCGGAGCCTCAGCCTCAAGCGAACCGCCGTACCATGCAGCTTACCGCCGAAGAGCGAAGAGAAGCGTGTGTTCCTGTACGATTCCGACCGCCATTTGAAAACGCTCATCAATCCGGACCCGTTTGCGGCGACCACCACCTGTAATCCCTTCCTTACCGTCACGATGTATCTGGACGAGCGGGCGTTCGAGCAGTACGAGCGGCAGATGAAAAAGTGGCTTAACGCGCTGGTCACCATACCGGCCGATCTGGACACTGAGCCGAACAAACCGCTAGACGTTGGGAAGCTGTTTGACGAGGTAAAATCAAAGGAGCTTACACTCGCCCCTACCAAGGAGCTGATCTCATCGAAATATTACAAAACCCGACTGAACCACTTGCGCAGTGCCGGCATTGCGCTGTACACGAGCGAGGAGATAGCGATGCCGCTCCGCAAGGTGGCCGCACAGATTGAGAAGCAACTGCTGTCGTTGCGCACCGATCGCAGCTTGCATCTCGATCTGGTGCTGCAGCGCTCCATTTTGGAGCTGCTACTGTGTTTCAATCCGCTCTGGCTGCGGCTCGGGCTGGAGGTGGTGTTTGGCGAGCAGATTGAGCTACAATCGAATCGTGACATCGTCGGACTGAGCACGTTCATCATACATCGCCTGTTTCGCGATCGCTACCTGGAGGCACGCAACTCCAAAGCGTACAATCTTTCGCGCGCGTACGCCGAACATATGCGGAAGTTTACCCTGCGAATGGTGCTGTTTTTGCTCCTGTTTCTCGACACGGCAAAGCGACGCAAGCTGATCAAGCACAACCCATGCCTGTTTGTGCGCAACGCGCCACACAAGGAGACGAAGGAAATTTTGATCCGCTTTGCCTCCCAGCTGGTGTCCGGCATTGGGGACATTACGAAGCACATGAAACGCGTCGGCTACGTGCTGTCGCACAAGCAGTCCTTCCTGGATGAGTACAACTACGCGTTCGAGAATTTGGCCGTCGATCTGCGGGACGGCGTACGGCTAACGCGCGTCATGGAGATCATTCTGCTGCGGGACGATTTGTCGGCCAGCCTGCGCGTGCCGCCCATATCGCGGCTGCAAAAGATTCACAACATCAACCTGGCGCTGGTTGCGCTGGAGCAGGCCGACTATAAAATTGCCGGCAACGTCACGGCCAAGGACATCTGCGACGGACATCGGGAGCAGACGATGTCCCTGCTTTGGCAGATTGTGTACAAATTCCGTGCGCCAAAATTCAATGCGGCCGCAATCGTATTGCAGCGCTGGTGGCGTATGAACTGGCTGAAGGTGACCATTTCCCGCCGGATCGAGGAAAAGCGTGCGTTGCGGCGAGAAGCGGCGGCCCGCACGATTCAGGCCGCTGTCCGCGGGTACTGCGTGCGCGTTTGGTATGAAGTCCATCGACGGCAGAAGCTGCGCGCCATCGTCACGATTCAGCGGTTCACCAGACGATATCTGGCGCAGAAGCTGGCTGCCCGCCGGTTCAGCGCGATCGTGCGCGTACAGCAATGGTGGCGAACGGTGCGCCAAATGCGCCAGGCGCGGGAGCGTTTTCTGCTCTGCAGAAAGTCGGCAATCGTACTGCAAACATCGTACCGACGGTACGCGCTCGGCAGGAAGCTTCTTGCTGCGGCCACCCTGATCGGGCAGATACGGGCCGAGGCAAAGCACCGTCATCTGCAGGCGACCATCATTCAGCGTAGCATTAAATCATACGTGATCCATCGTCGGTTGCATGCCACCGTCAATGGGATGGTGGCGTTCATTCGAAGGAAACGGCTCCAAAATCGATCGGCAGCAAAGATTCAGGCGTACCACCGGATGCGCATCGTGCGCAAAGAGTATCAACGCATCCGTTCGGCAGCGATTTGTATTCAACGCCGCTGGCGCGAATGTATGGAAGCGCGGCGACTGCGCAACCGCTTTTTGCTGATGCGTGCTAGTGCCATTCGTCTGCAGCAACAGTATCGTGGCTGGAG
Source organism: Anopheles merus (assembly GCF_017562075.2). Classification (NCBI taxonomy): domain Eukaryota; kingdom Metazoa; phylum Arthropoda; class Insecta; order Diptera; family Culicidae; genus Anopheles; species Anopheles merus. Next base: position 41,448,367 of record NC_054082.1, read on the forward strand.
ACAGATGCGGCAGGACAGGCAAACTTACGCACACGCACGGAACTTGATCGTGCAGGTACAGCGCCGTTGGCGTGGCACTCTCGCGATGCGTAAGGAAAGAGCGAGCTACCGAACCCTTCGGCGGGTAGCGATCAACGTGCAGCGGCGCTTCCGCGCACGACAGGCAATGCAGTCGGAGGTGGAACGGTATCGGACGCTTTGCAAAGCTACTGTAACCTTGCAGCAACGGTTCCGAGCCAACAAAGCGATGATGGAACAGCGTCAACAGTACAACAGCCTGCGAGTCGCCACTCTTTGCGTTCAGAGGAGATTCCGAGCGCAATTGAGTATGCGTGCCGCTCGCGCCTCCTATGCGAAGGTTCGGTGTGCGATCCTTACCATTCAAAGTCAGTATCGGGCCACACTGGCAATGCGCCACGCACGGGATCGTTTTGTTACACTTCGCACATGCACCATCACCGTGCAGGCACGATTCCGCGCTATCCTGGCCGGACGAGCCGCCAAACAGCGGTATGAATCCATTCGCAAAGCGACTCTCCACATTCAGCGCAAGTGGCGCGCAACGCTGGAGATGCGTCAAGTCAGGAGCCATTACCGCAGGCAATGTAATGCTGCCCTCACTCTGCAACGGTCGTGGCGAGGCGTTTTGCTGCAAAGGAAGTTTAGACATGACTACCTGCTCTACCGTGATGCGGCCACCGTTGTGCAACGGCGATATCGTGCCCTTGTGCAGGGACGAATGGTTCGTCGCGAGATACAACACTGTCGATGGGCGGCCGTCACCATACAGCGACGGTTACGTGCAACGCTGCAAATGAACCGGGAAAGAAACGTGTTCCTACAGCTCCGTCAGACGGTGCTCGTGGTACAGCGTCGCTTCCGGGCCAACCGTGCCTGCCGGGTCCAACGTGTGCAATATGCAGCCCTGAAACAAAGTGCCATCACCATTTCCCATCGATGGGCCGCTACTTTGCATATGAGACAGCAGCGATCGGACTTTTTGCGGTTGAAATCCGCCACCGTAGTAATGCAGCGGCGCTACCGTGCACAGCGTGCTAAGCAGCAGGCCGTTCAGCAGTATGAACGGGTGCGTTCGGCCATCGTACTGCTACAGCGCAAGTATCGTGCCCAGCGCGCGATGGAGAAATGTCGCGGTCGATTCCTGAATCTGAAAAGTGCTTCAATTGTGGTGCAGGAGTTCTACCGTGGCTATCGAAATATGAGGCACGATCGAGCAGCTTTCATTCGGCTTCGCGAATCGGTCCTAGCGATACAGTGCCGTTTCCGTGGAAAGCTGCTCATGCGCCAGACCGTCGTCGAGTACGAGCGCAAGAGGAAGGCAACGATAACGCTGCAGCGCTGGTTCCGTGGTCACCGTGCAATGGTAATGGAGCGCAAACGGTTCACCGCTCTGAAGCATGCTGCAACGGTGATCCAGGCACGGTACCGTGCACGACGGGCGATGCTACACAACGTAGCACAGTATGGTCGGATTTATCGTTCCGTTACAACTATTCAAATCCACTGGAAGGCTACGCTCAGCATGCGCCGAGAACGTGATCGATACCAGCAGACACTGCGAGCTGTTCGAACGATTCAAATCCACTACCGTGCTTACCGGGAGCGTTTGATCGATGAAACAAACTATCGCATCTACCGTAGCGCTGTAATTGTGGTCCAAAGACGCTACCGAGAAAAGCTGCAAACTCGCTGCGAGAGCCTACGGTTCGAACAGATTCGCCGCATGGTGCGCGGCTTGCAGACTTACGGGCGTGGTGTGCTAGCGCGACGCGCCTTCCTTGCCCTGCTGACGCCCGAGTACCTGGAGCGCAAGCGGCAGCAAAAGGCGGCCCTGCGCATACAGGCTTGGTGGCGTGGCGCTTACCACCGCAAGCGCTACCAGACGATGCAGATGCGCAAAATCGCTCAGCAAATGGTGGCGAGCCGCATGGCAGCTCGGCGCGATCCTACGATCCGGCTGAGCAACGTGAGCCGCCTCTGTCTGCGCTTCCTGAAGACACGCTTCAGCTCGTCGGAAGCGATCGGCATCCTGAAGCGGCTGGAGCGCATGTCCCGACTGGTGCCGCATCTGCTCGTAGAGGATGCCGTGTTTCTGTCCGTGTTCTGCTACAACATGATGGCTCAAGCGATCCGGTCCGAGGTGGACAAAATTTTGATCGAAATCTGCGCCCGCATCATATTGAATTTGGCACGCTTCCGGGGTACCAAAGAGCAAGCGTTTCAGGTACGGTTTGTGCGCTGCAGGCTTTTAATATCGCAGGGGGGAGCTGGTCATTAATAACGCATTATTTATGCACTTTTTGCAGGAGGATGGCCTCGTCACCGTATCGCAGATGTTGCTACGTTGGTGTGATAAGGATTGTGGAATATTTAGCACACTGTGCACACTGCTGTGGGTGTTAGCACACGATAACAAGAAGAAGAATGTAAGTTTATTCGTTGATCCGTTTATGATTGTGAGCTTTTCCTTGCCATGATTACTTATCCCTATTTCACCCCTCCATTTTCTGTAGGCTATACGGCGATACATGATATCAAAAGATGCCATTTACATGTTGCGCGAGACGAAAAAGCTGGTTCAGCGCAAGGAAAAGATGCGCAAGAACGTCCAGCGTCCGGTAGGGTGTTTGGTTGCACCGAACCCGCAGCTAATGCGCACGGTACCGTCCCTGGAGCCGGACTTTGGCGTAAATCGCAGCAAACCGTACGTGTTCTATTCGTCTGTGTTTGGGTTCGAGCGGGTACTCCAGATGTTGGAAGTGGATCTTTCTTAACTTTGCCGCGAACGTGCGTTTCGTGCTGGGGGAGGGTTTTTTTTTATCACACGCTTGATTTGTTCATTTAATATATTCTTGATTAGCCATTTTTAACGTTGCACAATACATGTTTAATCCAAACAATTGCGTCACAGTGACGGTTTACTCGTTTAAAAGCTTCTTCGTTTGAATTTTGCGTTTTCCGTTCGTGTGCTGACGATGACATTATTGAATTTGTTTTTCTTTTTAAAACTACTACCTATTTAACCATACTATCTAGTAAACAAGACAAAATATCATTTACATAAGTTAAAATGAATTAATGTTCTCAAATTGCTAGCAAATGACACACAATACTCACCATGTCCAGTTGTCATGAAATACTGTCGCCTGTCGTGCATGCGCACATTTCATGATAATTATTTGTTTTATTTAGAAGATCTAGGGTGAAATAAATAATGTTTTTGTTTCCTACACGCTAAAGATGTACGATTGTACGATATACACTAACGCTTCCGTTCTTACCCTTCCCTGATCTGATCAAACAACCAGCTGTACAGTGCGCAATCGAGCAGTTAGGCAACGCAAGCGCAAGGCGCTAATATAAGGGACTGGCGCACGTGGCATCGGCATGCAGCGATGCTTACTCTAGCCGATGGTTGCTTAGATTCTGGTCATAGTACTCGCTGTTCCCGTCCTCGTTACCATCCTCTGCCGTTCGCTCGTCGTAGTACGCATTAGTGGTGGTGTCGTCGTAGGACGTTGGCGTGATGAGTTCGTCGCTTCGTGCATGAGCATTCGTGGCCGTGCTGACGGTATCACCCTCTACACCCTGATCCTGCGGTTCCACATCGGCGTACTCGAAATCGATTTCGTCCATTCGTTTCTGTGCGTTTATCTGAAAATTGCGGAGTGGTTATTACGGTAAAAGCATGCCATCTGCTGAGAGGTCTACTTACATTGTTGGAGTATTCGTGCTCTCCATCCGGTACGTATATTCGCAGTGGACTCTGCGTTGACTGGGGCGCCATTGTGCTGCCGATGGCTGCCTGCGGATGGTGCTGATACTGCTGCACAGTGCCTCCCCCTTGCGTCTGCTTGTCCTGCAAGCCGAGAATGTTTGAAACGGCCAACTGATGCTCCTGGTACGCCTGCAGATAGTCGGAATGCTGGTCTGCCGGATACTGCTGCTGCTGGTCCTGCTGGTGCTGTAATTGTTGTTGCTGGTATTGGTGCTGCTGCTGCTGCTGGTACTGCTGCTGCTGGTTCTGCTGGTGGTACAGCTCCTGCTGGGCCTGCGCCAGGATGCGATCGTTTTCCTTCTGCCGCTCGGACAGCTCGTAGAACGTGTGGTGCGCTGACGGTTGCTGGACCGCCGTCGGCTGGTCCACCTGATAGTGGTAGTAGTCGCTCGGGGATAGATTGTTGTGCAGATTGATCATACCGTAGTTGAGCAGGTTGGCAATCTCGGCGTCGGTCATCTGGCGCTGCGCATTCTGGCCCTTTTCCTGCTGGTGCTGCTGGATCAGCTGCTGCTGCAGCTGCTGCTCGAGCTGGTTGAGCTGGGGCAGCTGCTGCTGATGGATGGCCGGCTGCTCGTGCCCCACGAGCTGGGCGTACGTTGGCATGTCGCCGGAATGCTGGTTGTGGATGTCGTTCAACTGAATCTGGTTCACGACGGACTGCAGCTCGTGCAGCTGATCCTGCGTAGCAGACAGGATCTGGCCGGTGCTGGCGGCCGGTTCAGCGTGCTTGTTGTACGCCGGGTACGAGTTGTACAGCACGGTCGTTGGGATGGGCGGTGCCTGCGTTTGTGTTTGCACATGTAGCGGATGTGGCTGGTGGTGCTGCTGCTGCTGATGCTGCACCGTGCCAAGGAAGTTGGTGTCCGGTTTGAAGAGATTCACCGACGCCTGCTGTTGGTGGGTGTTGTAAAGGTTGTTGGATTGGGTCACAAGATAGGTGGGATTATAGAGCTGGAATTAAAACCCCGTTGGGCGGGAAGCGAGGAAGAGAGGGAAGTCTGTATTAGAAGAATGTGGCACATACGATTAGTGTGGCGAAGGGCGATGATTATGATGGTCGGGACTGTCGTGCTGCGGATAAAGGTAGGTAGGTGTGATCAAGTTCGGGTATCAACAGTGAGGTTTTCGAGTACGACGGGGGAACTGATGATGGTTGGTTGGAGATACTAACCGAAACGGGCATCTCCTGCAGCATGGCCGTCTGTTGCAGTATGTGCTGCTGCAGCTGGGGCTGGGTGGCGAGCGGAATGGCATAGCTGGCCTGCGGCACTGCGTTGACGTACTGGATCACGGCCGAGGCGCTGGTTTGCGGTTGGAGTGGGTAGTGCGCGACCGGTGACTGTACCAGCACGCTGGTGGCTGGCGCAAACTTCCCATTGCTCGGTATGCTGAGCGGATCGGACGTTGGGACGAGCGATTTGCTCGGCAGCGATGGGTCCGGATCCGGTGCAAAGTACGTCTTCTTGCCCGAGTACAAATCACCGATCGTGACATCGTTGGAGTGCTCCTCCGTCACCTGGTACTGGTGCGGGTTGGCACCGATGGGGTGGTGATGGGCGTAGGTTCCTACAGCCGGGGCGGGCTAAAGGGGGTGGAAAATGAGCACATGAGCGTATTGTCACTACTACTATACACTCCCGCTCTTCCTTACGTACCGTTGGGCTGAGGTTCAAAAAGGCCGGTTTCGCTGTAAACGTGGGCTTGGTTGTCTTCACTTCAATCTCCAGCTTGTTGCTGTCCTCGTAGGACGTCACTCGGATCTGGTTCGGGGGCTTCGGTGCGTTTGCTAGGCCCAGGTTCGGTGCAGGGATCGTATGGATTGCTCCATCGTTGTGAGAGGTAAGCTTCGTGGTGATCTACAAAATGAAGGCACTCAAACCCAGCGTACTCATCAGTAAGACGTTCTGTATCAGGGATGTGCTCTCTGGAGCGCACCCACGACTCCGATCCGATTCCAACTTCGACAAAATGGGAACCAATACTTCCGGCCGGAGTCGGAGCACTAGTTCTGACCGATTCTGGTCGCCTGGAGTTGTCCAGATTCCTAAAGAGTCGTCCGGAGTCGTCCAAAGTCGTTCAGAGTCGTCTGGAGTCGATGAGAGTCGTCCGGAGTCGACCAGAATCGGTCAGAGTCAACTGAAGGCGTCCAGTGCAATGTGCTTGTTATCAGGCATTTCATTTCGTTGTGTTTTTTTGTCTTTCATTTTGCATGTGCACATAAAGGCCTTTGTTTCGAAGGCCGATTCCAGACGACTCCGGTCGATTCCGGACGGCTCTGGGCGATTCATCGACTGCACGACTCTGGATAGTGCAGGGCGGACCTACCATCCGGAGTTGTTTCCGAAATTATCGGAGTCGGATCGGAGTCGACTTCGGTTTTTTGTTAACTTTACCCATCACCAATCTGTACAGCTTGATTCACTGCACAATCTAACCCTACGTACCGGTTTCAGCTTCTCGAACACAATCTCACCCGTGCTCGGTCCTGGCGGGGAACTGTGGAACTTGTGATGCTTGATGCTGGCCGCGGTAAAGGCTAGCGATGGCGGTGGTCGTTTCAGTAGCGGTTGCTTCATAAGCGAAGGGTGGCTTAGAATGGATTTGATGGGTCTTTTCAAACTGCAAAAATGAGAGCAAGGGAGCGCATGGTAGAGCAGCGGAGTGTGAATGCAGTAGACGTGATGAATCTCACGTGTCTGGAGTAATGGAGTTTTCCATTCCACACGCGCGCATCGTTCGAGAGAAAGCATGCGTATTGAACATGCGGGGCATCAGCAGTATATCCGTACCTCATAATCATTGATGGAGCTGGCCGAATCGCTACTGGTGCTAGCCGCGTGCCGGCACGAAATTGCGTCATGTACGGTTTCAGCCCGATGCCGTGCTTGGGCACGAAGCTCGGATACATCAGTGGAGACTTGGTGTAGGCCGACGGATGCAACGGCTTAAATGGCGGTGCATGATCGCCCACGGTCAGGGTCGCGTACAGCGATAGCAGAAGGAAAAGAACCTGGAATATTGAAGGGTTTATTGGTGATTAAGTGCGTTTTTCCTATGATAATCAAGGTTAAGGCGGGAGGAGAATGCTTTTAATTAGAAAACAGCTTTTGGGAGGTTTATGAAAGCTGCTAATGGTGTGCTTTTAGTTTTGTAATTTCGCATCATGTAGTTTTAGACATTTGGAGTCATACTTGGAATTGAGAAATCACGCCACAGCGAGTTTCGGTTTGATGTTTGTATTTGAAGGCAGATGATCACTTATTTCTACCATTTTAACGAAAATATTTATGTCATGCTTCAAACTTTCAAGTTCTAAGGACTCTGCATTGGCTCAAAATATCAAAGTTAGAATCAATTTCCATTAATGACAATTCAACGAATGATCACTGAAATATGAACAGAACAGCAGAAAACTCCCATATAAACTTTACTTTCATTTTAAAATTATATTTTTTTTAAATTACTCAAATTAAAACAAATTGAAATTAAGATGTCTTGGTGGACCAATCGCATTTGTTTTGAGACATCTTATCTGCCACCATAAGTCACATGTAAAAGTCCTATCTCATATAAGTAGTTCTTTCCAATTAGTTATTAAAGGTCGGCCGAGACCAATCATGGGTGAGTGGTATCAAAAGAATAATATGGTGAAGAAACTGATCTCATTTATTCTCAAAACGAAGGAAGTGAGGAATTAAATCAACTTTTCAAATAAAATATCAAAATTTGTTTAATTAAAAAAAATGAAATTTTGTAATGTTTCCTGTAACTATCGATGAAATCCATCATCTATCAAATGCTTTTACATTATGTGTAAGTAAAATAAAGTTTTCTCGCTTGCTTATTGCAATCACTCTAGACTGTCGAGGTATAACTGTGTCAAATCATAATAGCTATAAGATATAAAAGCACTGTTTAATTTATGAGGTATTTATAGGGTAAATTCCGGAAATAGTTTAATTTAAACCACAATTTCAAACTTAATAGTAACTTGATGAATAGTTTTATTACTCAGTCTAGTCCTTGCCTTGCTTGCTTGCTTGATCAATTCGAGGTTTGGAACCCAGTAACGCGGAATTGTAGTTCTAGCTGTCGTACGTCCTGACGACTACGTCACTAGCCAAGTCCCTCAGTTTAATTCAATATGTGCCTTTTGTTGTAAAGCATTGATAAGCCTATGCAAAGTGTTGATTTTTTTATGTATTTAAATAAAACAATTTGCCAAGCAATCAAGTTGATTTCTATTAGCAAAAGTGTATCAAACTTTCCTACAAGAGATGGAATTCAAAACGGTAGAAGCATGGTTAATTGCTGCCACAAACATGTTTGCATTAGAAAAGGTAATAAAGCATTCGCGTATGGAAAAGCAAAAAAAGCCAAATTACACAGCATCAGCAATGTCGTGTGGAACGGTTTTACGGCTGGCTGGTTTCTTGAGGCGCAACACACGAAAGTCATTTATTAGTTTGCTCGGCGGACTGTAACGAAGAGCAACAACAACAAAAAAGCAACCGATGCTATACAGATTTTTAAGCAAAAATCGGTGGGTGATTTGATTTATGGAGCTATCTTTTTTAAGCTGTTGCTGGATTTTAGTCTATGCAGGATAAACATCCTGCGCAATATTTCAATGCAGGAATAAGCTTGCTGCCAACCCGCTAAACGGATCCTCGGGTTTCTCGTCCGTGTGCGTGCAACATTCCAATCATCATCATCACTACAACTTCCATTAGTACACCATCTTTTGTCTGTTGTCTGTTCAGTTCATTCGTGCAAAAGCATCCGAACGCATCCGTAAGCATTTTCCATTGCACTTACCTGTTCCATTTGAATGGCCATTTTCACTCTGCCAAAAAAGGGGGAGAGCTCTTTGCACGCCCGTATCCTATCGGCTTCAGCTCAGATTCCTTCGCTTAATTACTAATCCCAGAAACACACACACACAAACACGTCACACCGATCGCTACAGTTTGTAGCACCGTTTGTTGATGAGCTTTTTTTGGGGGAATTTTCCTCACACACTCACACACAGTTTGCAAACCATTCGAGAAAGAATAGGCTTTGAACGAACAATCACTCTTCAAAGCACTTTAGAGCCATCAGCTCTCACAAACGTCACAACGGCGGGTCACGTTAAAACTGGCCCTTTCGAGTAATCGCAACCAACTAACAGATGATTCTGCTAGCACCACACACATCCACAACACCGATCCTTGAATAGAGTGAGAGCTCTTTCCTCCGCCCAGTACATCCGGGTCTGTTGCGTTGCTAAGGGTGGAAAATCACACCATCACAGCACACCAGAGCAGCAACCACGTTTCGCGGCGACGTTCGACGAGTAACTGCGCGAAACTGACTCCGATCAACCTGTCCGGAGTGCGGACCTGCAAGTGAAAACTACATACCGAAACGTGTGTGTGTGTGTGTGTGTGTGTGTGTGTGTGTGTGTGTGTGTGTGTGTGTGTGTGTGTGTGTGTGTGTGTGTGTGTGTGTGTGTCTGTGTGCCTGGCGCAAAAGCGTACACTTCGCTGTCCGCTTTACGATATTGCCGCCACCCTTTCTCCGAAGGGTGTGGAGATCGTTGGGTTGTGAGGGGGTGGACAGCGAAGGTGGCTAGTTTGTCGCGTGGAACGGTTGGTCCCGGCAGATGCATGGGAAGGGGGCCAATGGGAAGGATTTTAAGTGACCAATGTAGTGTAGGAATGTTTGCGCCTCATTTTCTGAATCCAGTTGATGATCTTGTTTGGGTGAAAAAAGGGGTGGTAGGGGGAGGAGAGGTGATCGTGGGGGGTGACTTTTCTTTTACACATTAGTAAGAGCAGTTTGTGTAGTCGATCTTAGGTCTGCTTTTTGCCTTGCTTGCTGTGATGATCGGGTTAAAATTCGCTCATAATAGTAAAGTAAAGTAAAGACGATCGGGCCAAAATTCGCTTATAATAGTAAAGTAGTTCTGTAGGAAAGATGATCGATCAATACGATACACACAGACACACGATCGTTTGCTTCCCAGCTACAGACGACCCTGACATTGGCCTAGCGCAGGGTACGATCCGTTACACGCCGACCAGTTCTTGTGGGCTACTATGCTACTCCACACGCACATGAACCTGATTGCACAAATTGCACATGCTGCAAACCTGTTCCGGGGCCCGCTACTTGGCCACGGAATAAGACACCTCCCCCCCCCCCCCCTCCCCATTTACCAAACTGTCACTCTTCTGGGACAGACGTGTGCAGGGGTGATGGCGGTGGTTTTTATGAGGACTTGCGGCACGAGATCCATTCTAACTGTACCCGCTGCAGAAGCGGCTGAGCGGAAGAAGTGGTGTGAAAAGAATGCGCGTCTCTTAAGCGGTTTCGCAGTCACTGCAATTTCCCCCATCTTTCTTATTTCTATTAATGTGCTTGTTTGGTGGCTGTGAAAAATGAAGGGGCAATACTGTTGAACTGAACTGAGATTTGTTGGTAAACCTGTGTGTTAACCCTATTCCGGGCAAGCCGGCTAGCAAGGGTAGCGAAATCGAATTTGATTGCTTATTTCTCTGATTCTAGGAATCCGATTGACTTTAAAATTGGATTATGTGTGTAAACCACAGCCATCTTTGTCTTGAATTTTTCGTAGAATTTTTCGAGCATAATTAACCTGTTTTTTTAGAATTAATTTTTGCAATACCCCTATTCCAGGCAACCGGGCTTTTTTCAGCACTTTACAAAATGTTCACATCACAATGGATCTAATGACATTAAGAACGTTACATTACGTGTCTAACATAATTTATTTTTTCAGATTTTTTCTATGAGTGTTGCGGTAGCAACGGGTAGGTTTGAGGCGATTTTTTAAATTGCAACGGCTAAGTTTGGATAGAAATTCGAAGCTATTGTAACTTATCGTATGAGAACGAGATCGCTGGCCTAAATAAACATACATTTAGGGAACGGCCCGTTTCTTGAGTTCATCGATAAGCATAAGCCACTCGACCAACGCGTAGGGTAATAAAAATATTTTAGATCTGGTGCACCCCGTAGGAGGACAGAAATGCATGAAGAACGACCGGAGAAAAAAAATGCATGAAGAACGAAAACATGCATATGTGCATGTATATTTCAGTTGTCGACCCAAACGAAGACGTAATAAAATTTCAAGTGTTCTTAGGACTAATTTAGAATGCGAGAAACTGAAGCGTAAAGATAGCGGCATATGACAACATAATAATCATAAACAAACCGTTGCATTGCCGAAAAGGTACACTTTCACACTGGCACCAATACAATTAAAAAACGTGTACGGACACGTTTCAACACCATCAGAAATGTTAGTATATAAGAACCAATTTTGTCAAATAAACGTCAGATCTAATTTAGAAACTGAACGGAAAACGTCTCGATTTTCTTTGAACGTCTTGGCCTTTCCTAGGTTTTTCTTTAGGTCTCATCCGGGTCCCTCTGCCCCCATCCGAAAAGTTATTGAATGAATTGTGCCACTTTCGAAGCATAGGTTCCCATGAACCGCGAACACTAGCCGAAGGTTTAATGTACAATTTATTCTGGTAACTCCTTTCGGGCAGAAACCCATCTTTATATAAATTTGTTTTCGGTTGGATCTCAGGACACTGAAGGCCTTTCCTTCGCGTGGCCTGGCCCGAGTTCCGCCGTCAACAATGAGCTTTAAAACATATAAAGGAGTTTCGATTTGAATAAAAATCGTTCCAACACATCTGTCAAATCATAATTTTATGAAATGCGCATTTACGACTAATGCAAAAACTTTATAAAATGGTCTCTATTGGTGCGTTATGTTTAAAGAGACTGAATTCAAACATTGTGTGTGAAATTTCTTTGGTGTTTTTCTACCAGCAAGGGTAGTAATGTAACAGTTTTTATTCAAATAGAAACTCCTGTTGCAACATGTTACTGACAATGTCATAAAAAGTCTGACTGAAACAAAATTCATATCAGCGTCACGTACTCAATTGTGATAATCAGAGGTAATACTCAAAACGGTTGGTGTGTTCTGCAAAATATCATTGACATAGTCATGACAAATTCCGACTGAAACAAAATCATGTCAGCGTCACGAGCTCTACTGTGATGATCAGATGCGAGCCTCAATCAGTTGGTGACATTTTGTGCAACTAACTCTTGGACAGTCGCTTGGTCGCGAAATTTTCAGTCGGTGATCATCGCGATACTCATGGGAGATATACGGTGCTTGCGAGTTGTTCCAAGAAACATAATGATCATGTTTTCTCGCTCTGTTTGACCCGACAGATAATCAAAACAGTCAGAGGGAGAAAACATGCTGATTTTGGTGCTTGAGCCATCACGTCAGGTATATTTCAAGAATGATTATCGCCGACATTAATGTCGTGACCAAGTGAATGACCAAGAGTTGGGTGCTAATCAAAATGTCACCAAGCATGTGATTGATTCCCCAACTGTTTGAGGCTCATCACTGATCATCTCATTTGTGTAAGTGATCTGATTTGAGCTTCGTTTCAGTCATGAGTGTTGGTGACTGAAACAGTGACAATTGGCAGCACTGTTCACAGCCAGAAAAAATCATGATTATGCTTGCGCCGGCATTAAGCTAACCTTGTCATTCAGAATATCGCGTTGGACTCAAGAATGCGCATGTCGCGTTCGGCATGTCAAGACACACTTTTATGGAGTATCGGCAATGAGCATCAATCTACCACGGATATGTTCATTGTTTTCGTTGGTGAAAATCTCGTGATGCTCTAAATATTTTGCAACACTGCTCCTTTATCTCTTTAATTACCTGTAGAAAAATTCTGAAAAATGTATGCGAGACGTGTAGTATTAAGTTGACTAAAAACTTAAAACAAGATACTTAAAAACGTTAGCGAGTTGAACCAATATATGCACAGTTATACCCGGTTGTCTGTAATTTGATCTTTTTTTTGGTTGCCAGTGACAGGGTTAACCGTGTGTGCTTTGCTCTTCGAGGAAACGGCGCTACGAAGATAGCGCCATAATAATCATCCAAAACACGGCATGTTTCTTCGTTTCATCCCCGACGCATCATCAAGCGGGTGGGGCATATTGGCAAACACAAAGCAACGCAAATTAACGCTAAACGCCCAACGCTCGTCCGCCCAATTCTGCGCACTCGAGTTAGAACGTTGCGTCTTGTTAGCCGTTTTCCCTCGCTAATTGCCCTCTCGCGCCCATGGCCGTGGGAATGAAAGCGCTGAAGCCTGCTGGGAGCCGTTCGGGCTGGGCTCTAGACGGGGAAAAACAGCCCATGATGGTGTGTCCGCCGCCGCCGTGGAATGATACGGGGTGGGAGGAAAGGGTTTTTTGCCATGTGGCCATTGCACGGAATGTGGTTAATCAAATCGAACAACGGGCGCGAAGGGAGAAATAAGCGGTCGGCTGCCACACAACAGGGCGGCACCACCACCAACCAACCAACCACTCGAGCGGGCAATTTTCTTTTCGCGAGCCCTTTTGTGCCCGTTTCGATGGTTGGGGTGGTTTCAAGCAGGAGGCTCGAATGCACCGCAAGATGCTGCGGTGGCTTTCCCTTTGCCTTCCTCATTTTCCACACAAATACACACACCTGCCACGACTTGGGGAGGGCTTGGAGGGTGGCTAATCTATTTATTTTATTTCATTTTTGCTGCCCCACCGGCATTGTTGCCTATTAATCAATGACTTTCGATTTCCGCGCTTCTCGTGTGTACGTATATGGGAGGAAATTATCGAACGGTTCAGTCCTTTACACCATTTTCCCTTCTAGCATAACTCCAGCACCCCTATTTTGGGTGGCGGGAGGGAAGGAAGAATGCGATCGTTGGGGTCGGAATGGGTAGCAAAATTGAATTGTTGTACATAGTGCGTCGCAAGGCGTTGGCGTATGCCCCTGTCCGTGGCCTCCAGCGCCTGTAACCCTCCCTCCCCCCCTATAGTTACAAAGACAACCACCCCCTCGGTGGTCGAAAGTTTAGTTTTCGCCGATCAGTTTGCTGCTGCTGCTGCTGCGAGATCGAGATCGAATGCGATCATCGCGCGATATGCAAAGCTGTTTGTAACTTTCTGCAGCACACACACACACTGACACTTTGTACGCGGATCTGCACACAAAAAAAAACTAATGCGCGAGTAGTGTGCGCGAACAGACAAAAGCGCGAGCGGCCGTGGGCGGCGGCGGCCTGTGGAGAGGTGGATTTACTTTCTTTTGCTTGCTTGTTTTGCTGCACTTTCGGACGGATCTGTGCAATCGAGTGCACCCTGCAATTGGGTGGCGCTGTTAGCACTGGCCGGGTGGACCCGGTTTCCGAACCCGGGCTCGAATCGGCGAACTATCACTCGCGGTGGGCGGTTTAGAAGAAGGCAGGGGGAGGAGAGTTTATATGGGCACAAAAGCGTAGCATAAAACAAACAACATACTCTGTGAGAGGGCTACCCCGCGCTGGTCCCAATGAACCGTCCGAAAAGCATCCGGCCATCGTTTCTGGAAGGCAGTTTGGCAAGCAGTAGCAGCTGCTGGGAGGATATGATATCGCCTGTTGTGTGTATGTAAGGGAGGCTGGAGCGACAGTGCATCGAGACATGCTGTTTTGGGGGGTGCCTTGCCAATGGCTGACAATTTAATGAGCAACCAGGGTTATTGGTGGGGCCTCGGGGGATCGATCGACAAGTATGATGGCGTTTGTTTTGTGTAAGAAAGCCTTTTTTTCTATCCATTCTAAACAATCAATTAACAGATAAAAACAATTTCGTAATTATCAGGGATGCATTTTCGGCTGTATTACATTGATCATGATTTTTGTGAAAAATCTAAGAATTTTGATTGTGTGCTATATTTAATACACGAAAACTAGACAAAGTGTCTCGCGCGGGGTAAAAAGGACAGTTCTTGTCAATAAATAACTATCGATAAGGCAGTGGTAATTAACTGCCAGTATACTCGGGTCGTCTTGTGGGTTTACTGAAAGCTTTCGCATTGTCCAACAGCTATGCCCAATTTTTGCAGTGTATTTGGGTTTAATGTAGAGTTAGTTTATTTATCTATTATACTTTGTTTTCGTCAAAAGTCCTCTTGTGTTATAGGAATTTTGTTCTTTGTTTTTTTTTGTGCATTTTGATTATTCTTGAAGAGTTTGCTTTTAGTGTGACAATCTTTTAGGCATCATCCATCAATTGCGTAACGCTGAAAGTTGGGAGGGGGAGCTGAACTGTTTAATCTGAGGGAAGGATATTTGCATTACCTGTCTCAAACGGCGCTATCTTCTATAACATCGTCACCAACATTTAAAGAATAAAAATATACCATACGTAGGAATAATTTTAAAATTGTACAATACTCCTGCGTTTTACGTTGCCGTCTGTTTTGATAAACAAAGCGATTATAGATCAATTTAACAGCAATGTCTCGACAATGAAACAATTTTTGAATTACTCACAGTTACTCGGCAGTAATATTTAAAGCTAAAGGACGAGCTAAAAATTTGAAATGGTGGAACATATTTATAGAGGACCAGGAAGATAGTTGGATGAATTACGTTTGTAATGAATTACGAGAACATTTCAAACGGCGCGGAAGATCCAATAATCAGAATTGTTGTTGAATTTGATTGGTCGGCGGGTCAACTTTTAGTTGTACAGTAGGTGACCGCTAACTGGATGTGTTTTAACTGGAGTGCTTTTTAACTGGATGTTTGATAATTGGAGTGATTCTCAGTTAACGAACGCTTAAACCTCAAAACATAAAACATCCGGAATCTCATGATAAGAAATTTGTCGCAAATGTGCATTTTTCACCCAAATTTAGGGTCTTTTGCCTACGTTTGCTAGTAATTTATGCCATCACACAAATTACTATACTTTATACCAACATAAATGAATAAAAAGTTTAGTATGTTTATTCCAGTCAACGCCAATCAAAAGAATCAATCCATAGAAACGTCACTCCAGTTAGCGAACGTTGTTCGTTAACTGGAGCTTGTTTACCTCTCAGTTCACGGTCATCTACTGTATAAATATTGAAAATACAATTATTTCGTATGACAATTCTAAAAATATGAAGAAAAAAAAAAGATTTTGTTCATTAAAATAAGTTATTCTAAAGAGGGAGTGGGGGGTCACAATTTGCTACGTAATTTTTGAGGGGGGGGGGGGGTTCCATCGTTACAGTTTGTTACACTAGGAAGGACAAGGGTCGCAAAATTTGAAATTTCAGCGTAACGCAATTGATGGATGACGCCTTTTGTCGTTTGCATATAAATTAGGAAAACAGACACATTGAGGTATGTGTTTGTGTTTTTAATATATATTCCTTCAAGTGCCTTGCTGGAAAATGACCTTTTTACACAGACATTATTTTAGAATATGCAATACCATAAGTTGTATGAAAATATAAAAAACAATCCTAAAACATTTCACACACCTTTTGTATAGTAAATTCTTCTTATGTGGCGTTGTAATCGCCTTCCTGTTGTGACTAATGTTTTGTAACATCCAAAATATTGCCCAATATTATGAATCGCATAAAATGAAACATTTTCATCCTAAAACACGCTGAAGTGTGTGCTGGTATGCAACGAAAAAGAAATAAACACAGCAATTAATTGAATGTAACATCACGGAAGCGTGACGGGGCATAAGCGAAATGATCATCGTGCACCCCCAATCCACCCTTAGCAAGCATTCCCTGATGCTGCCACAGACAAGTGGTACATGCGGTGGATGTGGTGGTATGTAAATTTATTTTCACTTTCAATACTAGTGTTTGCTACGTGTGTGTATTTGTTGTTTTTTTTTAAGAAAAATCCCTTACACACTTTTGCTTTTGCTCTCGTGGCGCGCTTTGTTGCTCTTGTATCGTTCATTGTGAGCGATGGGCCTTCGGTCCGCCAAGATGCACTTGTGCGATCTCTCTGTGTGCCGATCATCGGCACCGCCAACTTTGATAATGTTTTTTGTAGCGCTACTTAACCACACTATACACTGTCTGTAGGCCATGGAAGAGCTAATGGAGAGTGAACACCGAACCGAACAGCACAGCACAGATCGATTAGTTCCAGCACGTGACGCCATATCAATCGATACGATAAGAAGCATCAGTGGCAGCGGGAGTGGGAGCAGGTTTACATTCAAGCGCGATGTATACTCACTCTGCTTACGATCATGTCAAAAAGGGTTCAAATCCGAATGCATCTGAGCGCACCGCGGCAGCAGAGGGGAGATGCAATTTGAGCGCTGGAATGCAAACGTTAACGCGTCGACATTATGAAACGTAAAAGTGAAAAACAAACTTAAATCAATCGGTAAGGAGCAATCTACGCTGTATGAACCGATAGAACACACGCACCGATGTGGCGCACACGTCCACCAAATACGTTTGTGCGTGGTGCATTCCAAGCGATGTCCCTGTGCGCCACCCCCTTCGAGTACCGTCGTTTCCGTTCGAGGCCCTAGTTAGTGCGTGGGACAACCTCGAGCCAGCTGGCGAGCCTGGGCATGACATGAATTTGTGATTGTACATTTACTCACGTACCGGACATTTCACTTACTTTTTCTTTCGAACCACGGCCGCACTGGGCCTTGTCTCTCGGCCGACCACTGGAAGCTTCCGAGCAGATGCCACCCCCCTTCTCCTTCGCGCTCTCTCTCTCTCTCTAGTTCCTTTACTAGTTCGTCCGTGGCGATGATGATTCGTCACGTCGTTTATCATAAAAGCCAACGGCGAACGGTTTTCTATCCATGCCCAAATTGTCCTCCAACCGTATGTGAAGCGCAATGTCGGTAATGTTCACTTTCTACCCGGCTCATTCACGGCCCGTAATGTGCCCATATGATATGGTGACGGTCATGGACCAGTTCTGTAGCCGCTGCTGTACGGCACACGGCCACTGTCTGCTTCTGCTGCTGCCGCTCTGGTTGGCCACGTACTCCTCTCCCCTTGCGCGGGGCTCGTTTCTTAGCTGCTCCATCCAAAACCGATTGGATGTGCAAATTGAAAAGAAAATGAAAAGCTTTGCTTGTGTCCGTTATCGCTTTCCTTATGAATCCATATCTGGTATTGTACCGGTATGTGTGTGTGTGTGTGTGTGAGTGAGTGATGTGAGTAAACCGTTTAGTGCGACTATTTTTGCAGTGTGTAGGAACGATTTAGGGCAACAAATCGGCCGCCTAATGTAATGGAAAGACTGTAGAGAAACCACACGGCGTGAGTACATTATTAAAAGTATTATCAATCGCTTAAAAGTGTACCTCGATGCATGGTTATAGTTATTCATCTCGGTGTAAAATTTCTTTATAATTTTAATTTTCTTGATTACATTGATCAGATTCTATCGGTGACATTATGTATCGATGTATCGTTGAGAAAACATTCCATCATCCGGTGTACCATTATGTCCGTTAAATTGGACTAGGAAAACGGTACGAAACTGCTTATCGTAACTATGAATTCTTCGCTAGACTGATTGTTTCCAGTTCACTAACTCACTCTATCATCCGCACCGGTTTACCAAGAAGAGAGTCAATTGTCTTTCGGGTTAGCCACGGGGTTTAATAGTAGATGTATCTGCTACTGTAAAGGCCGTCGTACCCCCATTGGCAAGCAAATAAGGTCGACGTAACGGGCGAAGATCGTTTACGCAACCAACAAAATGGTTATAATTAACTTGATCGGTTAAATGTAATGCCATCAGTAGCTCTTCTGTTTCTGTTGTATGTGAAATACACTTTTGCCAATTATTTGTCCATAATTGTTATCTTTGTTTCAAATTACATCTGCCCGTATTTTGCTGAGCTTTTCTCGAGCTATTTTTCTGTACCAATTAATCAATGGAGTTTATCACCACCATCATATTTGCAATCATCTACAGCCACTAAGTAAGTAAGTAACTACAGCCACTAGTCCGGACTTTTTTTCTCTAAATTCTGTCGTTGTGGAATCGGTCCTTAGTGCTCTAAATATTTTAAAATTTTCATACAAACGGATTACTCAAAAAATGTCGATGCGCATTTGCTCCGTTGCTTGTCTAACTATTTCGTCTATCCGTTTGTTATTCGTCCATTCCTTCTATGTGGAAGCAAGCTTGGCTTGTACCTATCCGCAAAAAAGGCAATCTCGCGTGTATTATCAATTACCGTGGTATAGCTCTTTTATGTTGTGCCCCTGCTGAAGTATTTGAGTTTATCATTCATTCCTTTCTCCTGAATAGTTCCCGTTCCGTGATATTTTATATTTCATATTTCAATATATTTCAAAGTTTGCTTCGTGAATGGACAATCGACTTACTTACTAGACCTAACTAATATGCTAAACTTAATGTAAGCATTATCGAAAGCAGCACGATACGGGGTAAGGAATTTAGGGAGTGGATAGTAGACGGGAACGGAAGGAAAGTAAGGAGAGATTGAAATCAAACAAATGGGATGTGGAGTTGAACATTTGCACAGTGCGTAACAGCGGATCTGCTCGTCCTATTGCTGTGCGACGAGAAGGAACAGGTAATGGGGGACGAGATGGAGATAGACGAGAGTAAGGATGGTGCATCAATATAGTGCAGAAGAAGTGATGCAATGATGGAAGATTGGGGAATTGATCGGCGATATTCTAGGGACAACAGACCGAATAGACGACATCTTTCTTCGTAAGAAGAAAGGACAGAAGAGCTAATTCCAAGGATTTTGCTAGCAATGCACCTTGTAAAAGACCTCTGCACTCTCTCGATACGGTCGATATGGATCCTAGCCGATGGCGACCAGCTCACCGAACAGTATTCAAGTTGGGAGCGGTCTAGAGAACAGAACCCCACAGTGGAACGCCTCACAACGAGTTTAATCCGTTCCAATTACCCACTCGTTATGCGAAAAACTCGTCATGCGGGAGGCTCTTTTTCATCCAATGTGTATGAAAAGTGAAATAATTGGTTCCAGAAAAGTGCAGGTATACAGGGATTACATGCATCATAACCATACGGAACACCTCCAAGTGGCAAAATTAATGCATCCATCAATTCTCAGTATCGAAATGCTCACCTTCAAGAGCAAGTAGATCAAGAATGCATGCAAGAACACACCTATCAAGCTACACACTTTTGAAACACACCGTTCTTAGGAAGGTACACTACACACTAAAATCCGCATCCTGTCCACTTCCAAAGACGAATAAGAGCCTCCAATATTGTCAAATAAGAGGGAAAGAAATTGAGAAATTAAACTGAAGACACTAATTCACTTATTGTCGATAAGCGCAGCAAAACTCACAGCTCCACTATCTGCCCTGGAAAGAGTTATCTAGAGTGAACACGCCCACGGCCCGCCGCGGCTCTTTTCGATTTTTGTATGACTTCGTGAATTTTAAACTGGCAGTGGGTGTTAGTGTGTGTCACCTCCCTTACACTTTTCCTCCACACTTATACCTGCCTCTTTTGTAAATAGCTTAATATTTAACGATTCTTAGTATTGAAACTCTCGAAATGATCACGATTTCTTATCGGGAACAACAATGAAATTGCTCGTTATGCGAGATTTTACTCGTTAAGAGAGCTATTTGTAGAGTATTTCAGTTTGCTCGTTATGCGAAAAATTCGTTATAAGGGGTACTCGTTTTGAGGGGTTCCACTGTAATGTCTTAAGGCATAGAGGGTCTGTGAAGTCACATGCCACATGTTTCAATACTCCAGGGTTTTACGGGCCCTGGATATCAGGGATTCAATATGGTTAGTGATTATATGGTTGGTCAATATGGTTCAACACCAAAGTCCTGGACGACATCGACACGGTTTACAGGGACATTATCAATGGTATACCAATAGATGATTGGTGGACGGGAACGGATGTATGAAATGGCATTAGATATTATCGTTACACCATCTGGAAAAAATGAGTAAAGATATTTTGAAGCACAGAGCCATCACCGGGTGAGGAAACAGGATAATATATTTTGATGTCGTCCGCATAGCACAGAAAACAATCATGAGGCAGAACAGAACTGATATAATTGATGAAAAGGATAAATAACAATGGACTTAGGATACTCCCTTGTGGTACACCAGTGTTAGAGATCATCGCTGACCAACATGGTTTGGTCCCTAAAATATCTACTTCATCAAGCCTCATGTGTTTTACTTCTTCTCGTCTCGTCAAATTTAGAAAATGCATTACTAGTCGATACAGTCCACACCGACTTTAAATCCGCATTTGATCATGTTTCCCAACCTTTGCTCATAGACATACTATCCCGAGCATTCATCCCTCCTGTATTTCTTGGTTATGTTCTTTCCTGTTTAATCGCTCCTATCGTGTTAATACTCTTTTCTCAACTCCTTTTTCCTCTAATGTCGGTGTACCTCAGGGAAGCATTTCAAGTTCTTTGCTATTTGTTTTATTTGTTAATGACGTTATGTTATGCTGATGAAAATAATCTACCCTATCTGCTCTCTTGCCGACTGTGCTATCCTACAAAACATTCTTGGTCATTTGTCTTCCTGTTGTAACGTTAACTTGCTTTATTTGTGTTATTTCCAATTTTCTACCCTGACTCCCTCAACCATGTGCTCGTCAGTTGTGTGAATACCGTAAAGGACCTGGGTGTTTTGATCGACTCCGGCTTACTTTTATTCATCATACCGATACGCTTGTGTGCAAAGCTCGTAAGAAGACTCTTGGCATTTTGAAACGTGTTGCTCGCGACTTCCACAACCTCGATTGTTTAAAAGCTCTCGTATGAGTATCTCCTCTTCTTGATGTCTAACTTTGAGGTGTGGCATCAGTACATAAGAACTTTATTTTGTTATGCCATTTGGCGAACAATTCTAATAAACATAAACCTAATTGTTTCGTCGAACAGTAGTTTCTCGCGAGCATTGTAATAGTGCAGCTATCTTTGGAAACTGATAGAGTGATAAAATATTGAAATTGATCGGATGAGTTTAGGACCAATGTAATTAATATTTGTGTCACCGATTTAATAAGTATAGAAGAAAAAAATTAGAATGTGACTACATCAAAATTGAGACACGCGCGCGAAACGTAGCCTTTGAAAATCAGCTACATGTGTGCCAATAGGCTGGAAACTATACTCACGTGTTTTTTTTATTGATTTCTCAAACATCTACTCAATAGAAATTTGCAGCAATAATTAAATTATTGCAAGATACATCGAATATCTCAATCCTTTTTAGGGGTTAGAGGTGGGTCATCATCATCATCATACGATTGTTCACTGTCTTTCAAAGAGTTACCAGTATGTCAAAAACATATCTTTATTGTAAATCATGTATCAGAGTTAAATAGGCAGTGCGTGTGTGCTCCCGAAACCAAATCCCGCCTGCAACATACATCGAAGAGAAGAATAGTGCCTGTCGTTTTTATTGTTGTATCGTCTCAACATTCTTCCTAGCAGATAGTATAACGTCGTTCACGCCGACACCGTCGTACGAAGCACCGCACAGCGAGAGCGGAAGCCGATGCTGCTCTACATACGCCCGGATGGCCTTCACCCGATCCTGATGGCCAACGGTGTACTGAGGAATGCATTTGCGTAGCAAGTTTACCTTGTAGCTGTCGGGCTGCTGCTCAATGTGCAAGATCTTCTTAATGTGCTCGAGTGCGACCCCGAGCAAATGCTCGTCGGACGGGTTTTTCCCGAACCACTGCTCGAACCACGCTCCTCCCATCATCACAGTCAGCACCGTGTTGTCGTCCATGTCGAAGCAGCAGCTGTCGAAAATGACACCCAGTATCGGTAGGTTTTCGATCGGAGGCACCAAAAAGCCGAAGCCATCTTGCTGCAACAAATCGCCCCTCCGGTACCGCAGATTGATCACGCACACGTCCACAAACGGGATGCTGCTAAGCGTGCTGGCCAGCTGGGGGTGTTGCTTCTGGACGTGCTTGGCCAGCTTGTAGCTCGGGATGCTGCTAACGAGGTGCTGCAACAGCTGCTCCTTCCCATCGACCCGCAGCACCACCCGGTCTCCGTCGAAGGTAAGCTCTTCGAACTTGGTGCCCGTTACGATCGATACGCCCTTCGTCTGCAGATCGGTGGCCAACGTTTCCGGCAACGTCTGCAATCCGCCACGGATCGAATAGATGCTCCAATTCTCCGCCTTTGCCCTATCGGCCAACCGTGCCATCTGAGTGGCGGGCTTTTTAACACTCTGCGATTGTTTCTTTTTCCGATTCTGAAGTGCCTCCTTGAGCAGCCCCACAATTACACCGCCATGGCGCTGTTCGCGCTCGAAAAGATCTTTCATGAGAAATTTAACGCTGATCTGTTTTGCGTCCCCGGCACAAATGCCGCACAGCATCGAGCTGACCGCATAGTCCGCAATCTCCTTGCCGAACCTTCGTTCCACGAACGAATACATAGATTCATCGGTCAGCGCAGTTTTGGATCGGCCGGCCAGCAGATCGTGAAAGGCGGCAAAGTACAGAGGTTTCGTGAAGGGCGGCACCGTTTTCAGCACGCCTCCGAGTGAGTTGGGAAGCAGATTCAATTTGCCCTTCGCGTAAATCATACGATTCCGGGCGGCCGTATGGTTGGAGCTTATGGAGTACACCTGATCGGTAAGGCCAAGTTCTTCTATCAGCTCGAGCGTGTTGCTTGCCGCCGGGCCCTTAGGGCGAATGGTGCGCGGTCCGGCTTCAAACACGTATCCATGGTCGGGGCTGCGTTCAGAACGAATCCAACCACCGATACGATCCGTCGCTTCGTAAATGGTAAGAGGTAGAGTCGGTGTTTTCCTGAGCAAGTAATGGCCTGCCGCCAGTCCACTGATACCGGCGCCGAGGATGGCAGTCATTGTGATGATGTGTCTCTATAAAATTTACCGCAATGCCTACGATGGCATGGTTTTGCACGCTACGGAGAAAGTGCCGGCAAATCAAATCACGAATACTATTGCACAATACTGTGTTTTAATGTGACTTACGATTGCCCCTGAGTTGGTAATGTTGTGATAACAAGGAGTTAGATGTTTTGTTTACAAAAACAGCCGAACGCTGTCAAAAAGTCAATGTCGACA
Source organism: Anopheles merus (assembly GCF_017562075.2). NCBI lineage: Eukaryota > Metazoa > Arthropoda > Insecta > Diptera > Culicidae > Anopheles > Anopheles merus. The sequence goes on from NC_054082.1 coordinate 41,472,178, forward strand.
ATCCCAAACAACAGAAAAAGATCGGTGAAATTTTGTCAAATTTGAACCAGATCGCATGGTCGATGTCGATATTGGTTAACAGAGTAGGGAACTTTAACAAAAAAAAAATGATGGAAAGACACTATTGAAAATGGTCTAATATTCGGTTTTTTTATAATTTCAAACTCTTATACAACTCCCGTTGGTATGTTTTCGTTATTTTCTTGAGAAAATTTTGATATCCAAGTGCCATAAATCCACTAAACGACCACTAAACAGGTTCTAAACACAGTGGAGATTTCCTCGTTTTTTCACCTGTCTGTACTGTTGTATGGTTTCGTATTTAAGTTATGCATCGAAATTCGGGTCCGTATATTTTCGGCCTTATGGGAACCATCAGAACAAAATCAAGTGAGATTTAAGTAATGGTCAATGGTGTTGATACGTTTCTGACCAAAAGATCGTCCTTTTTCATGCTAAGAACTTAGAATGCTTTTAATGTATGATAAGAACTACAAACATTGACGACAAATTTTCAGTTCAGTTTGTGAAGTGGAGTGCATACTTTCATGAGGAAAGTAAAACATAATAATATTTCACAGAGAAACAAAGACAGAAAATGTTCTTTCACAGCACATTTCAATGCTGTTACAATTCCAGGTTAACTGTGTTTTCATTATTTCTTGCATATTACACAAGAGGGCGCTTCTCCTGCCGGACTCAGTTGTTTGACTTTAAAATGACACTTGATGGCATTTTGTTGCTTGGGTTGCCGCTTCAGGACGCGTGCGGCAAAGAGCAAGCCGTACTGTAGCGCAAATGTACGATTCTACAAAAATTGTTTATTTCATGAATGAAATACGCGGCAAGGAGTTGTACATGTGCTAGAAAACGAATCTCCAGACGTAAAGGTACTTAAATTCTTCGCGTGCCCTTGGCTCTCCTTAAGCAGCGAGTGTTTACCATGGATGTGAATGACGCGAAACCCGAGCTCAAGAAATCTCCCTCGGCAGAGGAGAAATATAATTGTTATTGGTAAGAGAAAAAGTTTTTACGATGGTAGATTTGCGGTGGTTGGAAACGGCCTTCACTTACAGTTTCATCCATTGCCCATACTCACACGTTTCGTTGCAGCGGAAAGGAAAGAAATCTCAACATAGTGGAGTTGCTCTGTGCCACCTGCAGTAGGTGGTTCCACGAGTCCTGCATCGGGTTTCAGCTTGGCCGCCTCGTACCGTTCATGATGAACTACGTGTTTGTGTGCAAAAATTGCTCCATGACGGGATTGGAAAGCTTCCGCAAGGTGCAAGCCTCGATACCCCAGATGTGCATTACGGCGCTGGCGAACCTGCAGCAAACGGCGGCCAAGGAGGGCAAAGCGCGGCTAATGTTTAGCAAGGACAAGGACATTATACCGTACATGGATCACTACTGGGAGGCAATGACGACCATGGCGCGCAGATCGACCCAATCCTGGTACGCTACCGTGCAGCGCTCGCTAATAAAAGACATCAATACGCTGTTTTCGTACGAGGAAAGTAACGAGCAGGGACAAATGTATGGGCTGGCCAATACGGATCTTACCCAGATTAAGCCGACGTACGACGAAGCAACCGCATTAGGTAAGTGGTTTAAGGAGATTTGGATAATATCTGAACTAAAAGTTTGGCAAACAGCGTGAAGCTCAGCGTGTACTGGGCATTTTGGCTTGCTTTAAAAGGATAAATCCTGATATTTGACTCCTGAACATGTGCTCCAATTCTTGTTACCTAGCGAAATTGTAAAATTCCTACTTAAAAAAAATCCCTTATTTAGCCTACTGCAGGAAGCATGTTGATTTGAAACGACAACAACGCATCTATTACAATAAGAGCAAGTGCGATGGTATGGGTGACGTTAGACAGAGCGAGACGCTAGAACAACAAACTAACGTCAGTTGCGCATTATTCCCCACCCAAAAGATAAGCGAATTGTTACGCATCACACTTGTACGCCAACTACATCGACATGTAGCGTGGTTACGGTGTTTCGTGCTGTTATATTTTGTTGTTTTTTCTCACAACTGTGCCTAGACCAGAAAAGACAAGCTAAGCTTGTATTTATATACCTTCTAACAACATCCCAAGTGCATTTATCGCTTCACTATTACCTCACACCATCAACGTGGCCGGAAGATGGAAGAAAGTATGCTAATGAGTGCAGTCCATGGCCCGGACAGATGAATTGCTCATGGTTCATTTATGTGTGTTTCTACCTCTTGTTTTCTCTCTTCCGTTACTGCAGCCACGCAAAACTTTTCGAAAAGCAGACAACAGAAGCGAAAGCTGCCCAACAGTGAGCAAAGCGGAGCGCTTGGAAAGAAGAGCCGCCTCGGCACGGATGTCGGTGCGCTGGTGAAGCTACCAGCCCACGGCTACCCGCTGGAGCATCCGTTCAACAAGGACGGATACCGGTACATACTGGCCGAACCCGATCCGCACGCACCGTTCCGGCAAGAGTTTGACGAAAGCGCTGACTGGGCAGGCAAACCGATTCCGGGCTGGCTGTATCGAGTGCTGTCGCCGAACGCGGTGCTGATCGCATTGCACGACCGTGCTCCCCAGCTAAAGGTTTCCGAGGATCGACTGTCGATAACGGGCGAGAAGGGTTACTGCATGGCACGGGCTTCTCATTGTAAGTGGTATTTACATGGCTGTTGGCAATGCCTTTTCTACCATCCTTCATTATTTCTTTCATTACTTTCTATTGCTAATTAGACGTCACCAAAGGATGCTGGTACTGGGAAGCTACCGTGGAAGATATGCCCGATGGTTCGGCCTGCCGTCTGGGATGGGGACAGGAGTATGCCAATCTGCAGGCACCACTCGGTTACGATAAGTTCGGATATTCGTGGCGGTCGCGAAAGGGCACCAAATTCCACGAATCCCACGGCAAGCATTACAGCGCGGGGTATGGCGAGGGGGACACGCTCGGCTTTCTGATCACGCTGCCGAGCGATAATCAGGCAAACCAGGCATCGAACACCTTCAAGGACCGGCCGCTGGTAAAGTTCAAAAGCCATCTGTATTACGAGGACAAGGACCGTGTGAATGAAACGCTGAAGGCGTTGAAAGTGCAGCCGGGCAGTAAGATTCACTATTTTAAGAACGGCGTCTGTCAGGGGGAGGCATTTGTGGACGTGTACAAAGGTGCCTACTATCCGGCAATATCGTTGCACAAAAACGTAACGATCAGTGTGAATTTCGGACCGAAGTTTAAGCACCCAGAGGTGCTGAAAGAGTTCAAAGCCCAGTCGGTAAGCACAGCGGATGGCAGTGAGGGGTAGCGATTGGTTATGTGTGCTAACTAAACACGTTTCGTTTTTCCAGATGCACGAACGAGTGGAAGAAATGATCTGCGAGCAAACCATGGCCGACATGATGTACTTTACGGAAAATGATGGAAAGCTTCGACTCGATACCTACAGTATCTAAATGGCGATCCTCTTGTCAGGAGTGGAACGGAATAAACACTCAGAAGATGCTACAAACAATCATTTGTAACATTGCCCCATAATGCAGTTGATGTACTCTGTTGAACGTTAGCTAACAAGGTGCTAAGATTTATTTCCCGAATCCTCCCTTACAGTTTGGGCTTGGTTCGAGCTTGTACGCTTCATCCCACTGCTGAGGTGTCTTGGCCACTATCGAAAGTGCGTGCACAAAATCTCCGGCAAGCTGCGACTTAACGATTTCATTCACCAAACGATGACGCTAAAAGTAATGAGAGTGAGAATACGGTTTTTTCATCCTATATCTGGTTAAACAGCACTTCATCGTTCGTCTTACTCAGTACCTTTATTAGCGGAAGTCCCTCGAACTGTGGCGAAACCACTAGAACTTTGAAGTGCGTCTCGGAACCCTTGGGCACGTTGTGCATGTACGATTCATTGACCACTTCCAAGTGTACGGGCGCAAGCTCTTTCGTTAGTCCTGCACGGATAGCACTTTCGATGGGATGTTCAACTGTGGACATTTTGAGCACATGGCAGGTTGAGCCTTTTATCAATCCAAACTGTGTTCTGCAGAGTCCGGCGAGCATGGGGAAGTTCATGGAAGGAATGTTCTGCAGTTGTTATGGATCTGTATTATGCAAAGAGAAAACAATTGATGACACTCTGTCCACAGGCAGTGTGGCCAGATTATTTTGGCGGCCACCCTTCAAAAGCCCTCACTCGAAACGTCAAAATCCGCCTCAATTACTTTCAAAAAACGTTGCCAGCGAGGTTAAATCGCACCGATTTTGGAAAGAACAAAATTGTGTTTTGTGACATTTTCTACTGCATTTGTACAGAATTTCACAGTTTTAGTTACCCTGTCGAAAACAGTCGAAAATAGACTGCCGGTCTCGTAGTACAGTCGTCAAATCGTACAACTTAACAACATCCCAAGCTCCACAGATTAAGCTTAAACGACTGAAAAATTGAATATCCATACAAAAAAAATGAAAGCTCCACAGCTTCATTGGTTTGATCAATAGATGGCGTATTACAACTCATCATTATATTGCTATCCTTTTCTTGCAATGTGTTTCGCTATTATACCTATTATATAGCCTTCTAACTTTCCGAGCAAAAATCTATATGAATGGTCGTGTGGTCAGATACATGGGTATCAACACCAACGACCATTACTCAAATCTCACTTGCTTCAGTACTGGTGGTTTCCATTGGAGTTTAGTATTTAAACAATCGTATCGCCGTTCTAGTTCTAGCGATGCATAACTTCAATGCGAAACCATACAACAGTACAGAGGAAATGAGAAAGCTCTCCTCCAAGCGAGGAAGCTCAACTGGTTGGGTATCCCACAAACAGATGGCGCCACCAGCTTTTTTGCTATTTTTAGAATGCATGAGTCGTTTGGCGTCTGCTAAACGAAGTCTTTCTATATTCCGTTTAGGTAGAGTGCTTGAGTCGTTTAGAAGCCGTTTAGTGGTCGTTTAGTGGATTTGTGGCACTTGGGATGCCTGTCATGGGTTCAAGCCCCAAATGGACCGTGCTGCCATACGTAGGACTGACTATCCTGCTATGGGGGGATCAATAAGTCACTGAAAGCCAACCCCACAAGAAGTGTGGTACAGGCAGGCCTTGACCGGCAACGGTTGTTGAGCCAAAAGAAGAAGAAGTCGAAAATAGATACATTGACGAAAACTGGTACAATAACCATTATGGATTAGTGATTTCCATATGGACTTTAAAACATAAAATGATTTGGGAAATGGTATTATGACTTTTCGGTCAGTATTATGAAAAAAATCTGTGATTTTCAGTAGGAAAACAGGCGGCCCCCTAGATACACGGTACCTCTTTTACGTAGATTCAAAGATACGTGGTTTTCTAAATTTGACGATTTTTTGAATAAATTGTACTGATTTGACACATCAATTATCACATTAATGTTAAAAACTATTTCAAGAGGTTTGAAACTGTTATATTGAGAGAGAATCTTATCAAATAATTAATAAAGTGGCTAAAACCACCCCCTGCTTGCTAAGTTATACGAAAAATAGTTAAATGTTGTCTGCCCAAGCGCCACAGATTAAGCTTAAACGACTGGAAAATTGAATATCCATAGGAAAAAAATGAAAGCTTCACAGCTTCATTGGTTTGATCAATAGATGGCGTATTACAACTCATCATTATATTGCTATCCTTTTCTTGCAATGTGTTTCGACAAGTTTCATCTTATAATGACCTATATAGCCTTCTAACTTTCTGAGCAAAAATCTATATGAATGGTCGTGTGGTCAGATACGTGGGTATCAACACCAACGACCATTACTCAAATCTCACTTGCTTCAGTACTGGTGGTTTCCGTTGGAGTTTAGTATTTAAACAATCGTATCGCCGTTCTAGTTCTAGCGATGCATAACTTCAATGCGAAATCATACAACAGTACAGAGGAAATGAGAAAGCTCTCCTCCAAGCGAGGAAGCTCCACAGGTTGGGTATCCCACAAACAGATGGCGCCACCAGCTTTTTTGCTATTTTTAGAATGCATGAGTCGTTTGCCGTCTGCTAAACGAAGTCTTTCTATATTCCGTTTAGGTAGAGTGCTTGAGTCGTTTAGAAGCCGTTTAGTGGTCGTTTAGTGGATTTGTGGCACTTGGGTGGAAATCACGAGATTCGACTTACGTGGAAATTCGAGATACGCGGTATTTTGCGGACGTTTTCGGTCCCCATTAACCGTGTATTTCGGGAACTGCCTATACAGGCGGTCCCCGAGATACACGGTTAATGGGGACCGTAAACGGCCGCAAAATACCGCATATCTCGAATTTCCACGTAAGTCGAATCTCGTGATTTTTAGCCAAAATATCACTAATTTTCGTGTAAATTTGCAACTAGGGGGTGGTTTTAGCCACTTAATTTCGATTATTTGATATGATTCTGAATGAAATAACAGTTTAAAACCTTTTGAAATAGTTTTTAACATCCGATCAAAACAGAAACTATTTGGCATTTTACAATAGATGTGTCAAATCAGTACAATTTGCTCAAAGAACTGTCAAATTTAGGAAACCGCGTATCTCTGAATCCGCGTAGAAGAGGTACCGTGTATCTCGGGGACCGCCTGTATAGATAAATCGGTATTTCTGGTCACTCTTTCAACGATTGACAGCGTACCGATTGACAGCTCGTGCTGGGACAACAAAAAATCCAACAAAAAAATCGGCGTTCTCCCGGGCTTAAAGCAAGTGTAAACAAAACTAGCCGGACATTCGTAAGCTAATCTGTAAGTGAAAAACGAGAAAAACGCGATAAAAACTCCTTGATTTACTTGCTTTCGAGCTTGCCCCTTCACTAATTGCCGTTTCCCTTCCCTGTGCAGGCTGTCGGAACGATGGGGCGCAGAAAATCGAAAAGGAAGCCACCGCCAAAGCGCAAGAACATTGAGCCACTCGATCAGCAATTTAACTGCCCGTTCTGCAACCACGAGAAGTCCTGCGAGGTCAAGATGGATAAACCTAAAAACTCGGCCAAAATATTATGTCGTGTGTGTTTGGAAGAGTATCAAACGTCGATAAACTTCCTGTCGGAACCGGTGGACGTGTACAACGATTGGGTGGACGCTTGTGAGACTGCAAACTGAACACACGCACGCAGCACGCGCTGGGCAGCAAATTCGCATCGCGCAAATGGCCACGCTGATCTTCTATATGCATAAGGATACTACAGTCTAATGTGAAACAAGAATAAATCAATTTGCTAAGGTATATGCTAACACACACATCTGCGTTCGGCAGTACTTGGTGGAGGTGTTGCGGCAGGTCGTTCGGACCGGCGGTGTGGGCAATACATCATGGATGACAGTTCCGGCAGGAAGCTATAGGGTACGGCAGGTAATGGTAAAAGAAGCATGTACAGAATGGTTGCGATTGGCATGAGTTAATAACCATCGGGCCATCATTGGCGGCGAAAGCGACTGGCGACTGCCCGGAAGCAGTACCCAGTTCACAGCAGACGAAACTCCAGTCAGCGGAAATGTTTTCGAAACAGTTGTACTTCTGGGTAAGTGAGGTAACGAAGGTAAAGAAATGTAGAATGAATTAGATTTTACATGGTTAGTTTATAATACGGTAAGTTGCAAAGGGGACACTGGGATTTACACTTCCAAATTGATTATGTTCTCTTTGCAGAAACAAGTGTTTCTACTTTTACGTTAAATGAAATAGCCTTTGTGCACAAAATTGAATTGAGGAACAATATATTATTTGTATTTCATTGTATTTATCGCATGCTCGCTGTAAAAAAGTGTTCCGCAGAAGAACGGATGAATAATTTCGATTTCTTTTCATTTGAATCATTGATTTGGTCAAACTCTCCATGACGATTGCAGCGCCCTCTTTTGTTTAATGAAGAAAGCGATGGAAAACCGCTTAAAATGAATGATGCATTAGTGACCGGCAAATGTGTGGGACTAGAAACACAGTAAAAATATGTAAAATAGCATCAATATTAATTGATGCCTTTTTTACTAATGGTAACGGAAATCAATAATCAAGCAAGCAAATTATTAACAACAGTTTCTGATTTTTTACAGTCTATCATTTTGCAGATGTAGAAAAAGACGGTACTGTAAATCAATGAAAATCGCATGACTCATTCATAATTATTTTTTTCTTAACAATTTATTTAGCTTCTAGAAATAAATTTATCAAAATGTACAAATAATTAAAAACATATCATCTTTAAACAATCGTTATTTTGAATCCCGCTGGAGCACGGCGATTCCTGTTAGCGGGGTACCAGCCAACCCTGGCCTGGCGCAGCCGTAGTGTATCCGTAGTGCGGACGCATTCTCATTTTCACACGCATGGTTTTTTATTGTTGTTGTTGGTGGTTTTCTCACCAAAAGCTTCATGCCGCGCCAAGCGTACGCGTGCTCTCCCTCTCTCTCTCTCTCCATCTCTCCCTCTATCTATCTCTTTTCCTCCAATGCTCACTCTCTTCCATTTCGATCACGAGCAAGCAAGCACAAGTGGGGCCACCCAAATGCGCGAGAGCACAAATTTTCCATCAGAAGTGTGCTAGATCTCGCCCGTGAAGGTAACAGATTCGCTCGGCTAACCGACTGCCATTTCGGGGTGGTGTACTGCAGGCAGGAAGGCAAAAAAAAAATGGAGCAGCATAGAAGGGCCCTGTGAACTGACTTGTGTGTGTATGTGTGTGCGTGAATGTGCAGGAATTTTCAATCTCGAATTTTCACCCTTTCGGTAACATTTCTGCAACGTTTTGCAGTGAAAAAGTGTTCCCCAGCACGGTGCGATTGGTTTGTGCCAGGTTCGACACGTGGGCAGTGTGGTTTTGGACGTGAAAAGTGCCCTTTTCGGTGCCATCGATCCGATCGAACTATTGACCCCTCCTCTTTCTCGCTGGCACCATTTATTACTGCTGCTGCTGCTGCTGTTTGCTGCTGCTGGAAAATTTCCAATCGTGCAGCCTTTTTACCAATAAGCGTTAATCGATGTGTAAATTAAATAACGTGTCGTAGTGTGTCGTACATACATGAGAAAATGATGGAGTTTCTGCTTTTTTCCTACCACCTTCCGAATGATGTACGTGTACATGTATGTGTTAATGTGCGTGTATGTGGTAATGTGCTTTGTCCAACAAACTCCCCGGGGGATGTGGTTGCTGATAAGTTACGCATGTTTTTTTTGTTCCTTTGCATCACCACAACCCAAGTGCTTCAACCAAAAGTTTCAATTCGTGTGCCTATATGGTGTTGAAGAAAAAAATGGATGAGCCAACAAAAATGGAGCCATGTTTTTTCTTCCTCCCAAAAAAAAAAAAGGATCAAATTCCTCAATCCCCTCGCCTCATCGCCACCACCATCTGCTGGCTTTTCCATTGCCCACTTTATCACTCTTGCTTGGTGAAAAGAATGAGCGAGAAGGTGAGATGATGTGTGACCAGTGCAGAGTGATACAAAGCAGGCGAAGTAAGGAAGATGGCGCGTGCAAAGGAAGATGGAAAACGGTGCGCGATCTATAAAAAGGTCTCTGAGAGCGGGAGAACACAGTTGCGAGCGGCCAGTAGGCGAAAAAGAGATTCAAAAACAGAAGGAAAGAGCGAGAGCAAGAGGGGTGGAGAGAGCGTGAGCGCGCGCAAAGCATGCCTGCGTGTGATAAAAGAATGGGTAGAGCAAGGTGCAAATATTTATGAAACAAGTATGAAATGTTGAGCATCGAAACGGGAACAACATCTCACAGCGCAAGGAGCGGAGAGCGGCTTCTTGGCCCTCGAAACCCCCTGGGCAAACGTTAGAGAGCGCGCGCGTGTTGGAGAAATTATGCTGGGATGGTATACGGGCGCTGTGCGAGCGCCAATGTACTACAGTGCGCTCACTGAGGATAGCGCTACGCATCGCACCGCGGTCGAGAAGTTTTCGGTGGAGGCGCCAGGTCGTCGTTACGCGTTCGGTATGAATACATGTATCGCTGAACGAAGATATCGAGCGAAAATTTGAAAGGGTCGCCCAAACATTGCACGACTGTGCTCGGGGTAGAGGAAATGGAGCAGACGGCACCAGCTAGTGGGTGGGTGGGTGCGGCGGAGTCATTCTCATTTTATAATTTCTTCCTCTGGGTTTCCGCCTTCGGTGGTGTTTTGTGTGTCACTTAGGTGCTTTTTTTTCAACGGTTGTGTGTTGTGTGTTGTGACAGTACCGAGCCAACGATCGGTGTGTGCACCAGAATATGGTGTGAAAATGGGGAAGCATAAGGGACTAAGTTTTTCGAACGTCGTCCATTTCGCCCCGGTGGAGGACCCGTTTTGAGTTTCGCCGACAGCAACTGTCAGCAGCGCTTTATTGATTGTGCCGAGCGTGCCAGGTCAAAGCAAGCGAACGAAGCCGAAGTGAAATTAATTTTCTCTTGCAATGGCACCGACATCATGCGGTGAAAATGGGTGTAAGCATAGTTAGGATTAGTTTGCGACGACACAGGCGGTCTGTAATTACAGGTAGAGCAGCCCAACAAAAGGGCAGCTGTACAAATTTTAGGGACTGAGGCTTGAGGCGTCTTTAATTAAGGTTACTCAAAGCATTAACACAATGACGTCTCAGGTCCTGCTAATTTTGATGGAGCACGAATCGTTGCCCTCCAACGGGTTTCTTTGCTAAAAAGATACTCAGTAGCATTGCGCGACTGTTTCTTTGTTGGGTGAAACCCGAAGATCCCGCTTCAAATAAGCGCTGCAACGAAGCTTACGAAGAAGTTTCCCAAGAGCACGAACATTTCCGCAGAGAAAGTGCGAAACAATGACCCATAGGCAGCTTACAGGGTTTTCCAGGAGTTCTCATAATTGTGGGACATTTTATTGACTCTTTCTTACGGGAAGAGAACTTTATGTCAAGAGAATTGGACTCCATAGCACCCTTGTTGGACAAATCCAATAGGAATTCCAAGTAGCCTGTCTAATTAGGATGTCATATAGTTTAATTCCCATCATAAAAAGTTCACCTCCAATAAGATAGAGAGAAAGTGTCCCACAACTATGAGAACCCCTGGAAAACCGTGTAAGAGAAAGCTATGACTGGGAAAAAGGTAATATAGTATAGCTAAATGAGGTAACTAATAAGAGAACAATGACAGGAATTTAATTTCACAGTTAAGGGGAACACAGATTTAACACACAATAAGCAATATAGTTGCAAAGTTACGTAGTAGGATCAATCGAAGTGCCTCGAGTGTGAGTCACACAGTAAAGGTGACCGGAAGCAAGAAGCACATTTTCTGGGATGGACCCACAAGATTGGGCAAGGCTAGTGCGAGGTGTTGGTGCGAGCACAATTGAAAAAGTTTAACCGTAGGCAGGGAATATGTGTGTGTGTGTGTGTGTGTGTGTGTGTGTGTGTGTGTGGTGTGTGTGTGTGTGTGTGTGTGTGTGTGTGTGTGTGGTGTGTGTGTGTGTGTGTGTGTGTGTGTGGTGTGTGTGTGTGTGTGTGTGTGTGTGTGTGTGTTGTGGGTGTGTGTGGTGTGTGTGTGTGTGTGTGTGTGTGTGTGTGTGTGTGTGTGTGTAAGGAATGCCTCAGCTTTCCTTTCTACCATCCCGAAAACCGAAATTACAGCCCGGGATAGTAAAGGTGAGCGTTGGGCAGCTCGCAACACAAAGATGGCGGAGTGATGTTTTCTTTACCCGGCTCTCTTTGTCAATTTCTCTCCGTTCTCTTTGCACCCTTCCTCTCCCTCTCCTTCCTGTCCATCTTGCTCGCCCTTACAGTTCAACCTTTTGTATCCTGCATTTTTATTCTCATAATTCATCCTCTCCTACTTTCTCTCGATCGATCTCTCTCGTTCTCTCTATTTTTCTCTCTCTCTCTCTCTCTCTCCTCTCTCCCTCTTTCTCTCTCTCTCTCCTGCTTTTAACTATGTGCCTCCCTTGTGCTCTCGTGTGGCTGTGTACGTGTGTTTGAAGTCCATTATTCGTTCGCTATCTGGTCGTAGCGGAAGTGCTCCTTTGCTTTTAATTTTTCGTTGTGCAGTCCTGCCGCAAACGTTGACGGCCCACCGGAGAGTTTCCGTTGTTGGTTTCGTTATATAACGTGTGTATAAACGGGCAGACGGGCTTTACTTCAACGGAATTGGGCCACGGTTGACAGAAACTGCTCCGGGAAAAGGCAAACAGCAGTGGTGCGGACGCAAACGGGAAAGTGCAGCAGCCGGGAACGAACAAAGTTCCCCGTACACTGTGCGTGTGTGGTGTGGCAAGAGGTTTCGGACATCGATCGCAGTAGTCTTGGACGCGCGCGCGCGCGTGTGTGTGTGTGTTTTTGTGAGGCAGTGGTGGCTAAGATTGGAGGCTTGCAATTGGAATTGTGCATTTGGATCGTTTCGTATCTGATTTGTTCTTTCTTCGGTAGCTATGAAACACAAACGTCAAACGTGCTAGTGCGCTAGTGGCAGAGTGAAACACAACATCTCTCATTGAAGACGGTGGGGGTGTGTGACGGTGTGGATTAGGTAAACTCTGGAAGTCTGGAAAAAAGGGGGCCGTTTCACACACGCATCCCGTCCTGCTCCGCGAACGGATCTTGCTGCAAGAAAAGGACGTGAAAAAAGCAACAACGACAACGACTACAGCAACAACAACAATAGTCATCTCTCCTGCTCACTTTCGCTCCCGGCCAGTGTGGGAGCGCGGCACAGAGCGCCCCGTGCAGCTTTGCAGCGAACGGAAAATGAGTGAGATTTTGTAAAATTCCGACAGCGTGTGAGTGTGTGTGTGTGTGTGTAGTGCGGTGGTCCATTGCCCTCTACCCTTCCAGCCCTGGAGTGTGTCGCCGTTGTGCACCGTTCAATCTCTTCTTCTGGCTCTCGCTCATTCTCTCACTTTCTTTCCCACACACACGTGCACACACAATCATCGCCGCGTGTGTTTGTGTGTGTGCACTGTGGATATCCTGCGCGCTGTGTCTTCTTCTAGTAGGCGAACCTACCGCCCTACCTGAAGGTGGGTTTGCTACTTTCCGTTCATTTCTCGCTCGCTCGCATCCTGACCTAGTTCTCGCACGGGAAGAAAACGCAAAGACCGGAAGCGCAGTGTAACAAAAGGCAAAGCAGAGATAGAGGAAGAAGAATCCTTTCGGTGGCATCGGTGCGTACGTGTATGCGTGTGTGTGCTGTCGGTGTGAACACGCCAGAAGCAGTGTGGAAGTGGCACTCGGTGGTTTGAGTTCCAGTGTTCCGAATTCGTCTTGTTATCGTGCATCGGCGTGCGCCTGGTTCGTGTTGTGCTAGTGAGTGCAATCGCGTCATAAAGCTGCCGACCCGAGAAGTGCCCGGTGTCCGGTCGTCTCCCCTGTGTGCTGTGTGTGTGTGTGGGCGCGCGCGCTTCTTCCGTGTGCGTACGTGGCTGTGAGCGGTCCACTAGCTGGCTGCCCGTTTTCCGCTAGTGACACCGTGTGTGTGTGTGCTTGCCGTGTGTAGCAGTCGCGCTGCCGATCGTGTTCGGTGCGATCGCCTCCCGGGTCTGGCTGTGAGGCACGACGTCATGTCCAATGACTACAGCTAGAAAGTTGACAACCAGTGTGCAGCGGTGTGCGTTCTCGATCCCCCACCAGGCCTACCAGCGGGATCGAGGGGATGTCGGGCTGTGACGAGGAGCAATCAGTACTGACCACGGAGCTACCGCCGACCGATCTTGATGATTGTCTCCGGGTGCGGAAATGGTGGTGCTTTCTCCTGTCCAGCATATTCACTTTCCTGGCCGGCCTGCTGGCCGTGCTGCTATGGCGCGCGTTCGCCTTCCTGTGCTGCCGGAAGGAGCCCGAGCTGGCTCCGAACGATCCGAAGCAGAAGGAGCAGAAAGCCTCCCGCCAGGGCAAGCAGGACTTCGAGGGCACGTTTATGACCGAGGCGAAGGATTGGGCCGGCGAGCTGATCTCGGGACAGACCACTACCGGACGAATCTTGGTGAGTAGGACGTCGAGCATGTCATGGGCAATGGGTTGATATTGTTGAGGAGATTTTTTCGCGGCTGTGCTCGTAGCCTGCCGCGATGATATGTTTCAAGTTATTCAGATTTTGATCCATCGCCATTTCTGTGCCTGTGTGTGCCATACCATGGTCAGGCTAACATTAAGGCCGGGGGACACTGTACTAAGATTCGGACAATAAAAGTTTTGTAAAAGGTGCATGCACATGTCCTGCAGGCATTGCATCCATTTTCATGACAAAAAACGATGACTTTTAAACTACTACTTATTTTTTAACAAAAAACTACTTAATTTTGAGATCCGGCATGACCATTCCCTCGATGACTAAAATAGCTTCCACCAGCCGCCACCAGATGCGCTAGTGAAAATCGAAGCTACACTAGCGAGTACGGACAATGTACCCCGGCTTTTACGAACTGAAAGGTCGAGGGATATTAGTCAGGCTGTGGTTTATTTGTTAGATTACTTGCTTGATTACTTAGTGCTTCAAGCGCTTCGCGTTCGTAGATGGGAGATATTAGGCTTACATTTTATGTTTACCCCATTGAGGCAAACTTTTACAGGGTGTCCCACGATTTATTGGTCAGTTCCCATGATTTTTTGGTGCGTTCCTACGTTCCAGTCTCCGTACGGAGTATTTTTTCATACACTGAATATTGTTGGCTAGTGAATACGATCAGGCTAATGAAATAGCGCACGTTGGGAGTTTAAGCTGAATTGAATAAGCGTTGTTATATTTATCATGAGGATTATTCTCAATAAAAGAGCAATAAATTAAATGCTCTACGGACTGAAAATGGTAATGCTGCGGCCAACATATCAAAACTTCTTAGTTCTTTCTTTGGATTAAAACTTCTTTCTGCAACGCTATTCTTGCTTTGAAATATGTAACACTTTGGAAACAGAATTGTTAAACATCTCTTGACTAGGAATAATTTTTCTGTTTGCTGTTGATTGGAATTTCGATTCCGATTCGAAAAACGGTTGATTTTTTCACATTCCTACCGTTAAAGACTAATTTACATTATTGAATTTTTCATTAATTTAAAGACTAATTTACATTTTTTTACAACGATGTGTGCTGAAATTGTAACTCTATAAATCATCATTTTACTCATGCTATTGTGTTGACGTTTACAACAAACGTTGAAGTTTGCAGCTTTTGTTAAAATTAGTTACCAATCCAATTGGTAGTTTCTTTTAAATAAAATTCTGGCATTTATTCTAGTAAAATACGTTATTTTTCAATACGTGTCCTATTACAATAAAAATAAAATTTAAGTCGCGTTTTACGGAGATGCTCAATATTAAGATCCTCCGTGATGTATTTTGTTGTTGTTGTTGTTGTTATAGTGCCTGCTAGTTTAAAACATGGGGACGGATAGTATGTCTTAATTTAGACTACGGACATCGTGTAGTATTAATAAATTCTACACCATTTGATTTGATACCAGGCCCATCTGCTCAAATTTAAAATCATAAATCATAATTGAAGAGTGAGTGCGGCTCTATCCATACACTGCCAGACACACACTCGGTTGGACTGCATTTTGCAAAGGAATGAAAGGAACGGAATGGTGGGAAAGCAACCAGAGCAATCTAATTAAGCATGAGATTGATTTATTGAACATCTAATTGCCGCCGATTGCAGGGAGCAGGGCAGTTTCTCTAAGGGAGGGTTGGAAGCATTTTTTGTTGTTGTTATTATATTGAACCAATGTCAGGTGAGCCGGCCAATGTACAATTGCCATGCTCTCTATTTTTCTCTTACTATCTCTCTCGCACTTTCGCTGTATCATACAGTTCATTGACAGAGGATAGTTTGCTGGCAAAGGGGGGAGAGGCTTTACATAACCTTATCGGTGGCCTTGCGGTAATGTGAGCGATATGCATATTAGTTTGTGTGTGTGTGTGTGTGTGTTGTGCTTGTCTAGAATCGTTTGAAACATCAGAGTGGCATAATCTTTTTCAAGCGTCGTGTGGTCGGTGTGCTGTGTGAAACGCCGTCTTGTGCCGGACTTTGGGTTTGAGGGTTTATTTTTAAGCAGGGGATTTAACTGTGTTACCTTCGCAGGCTCAGCAAAGCAATATGCAGCAATAATATGTAAACGCTTTTGAATGTATCTAGAAAAGAAGGGCCTGTGTGTACAAAACTACTACATTAAGATGGGATCATCGGAATGGTGAAGAGTTTAAGACAATTCTACACACACATTGTGAAGCAATACCCGTTCGTCTAATTTTACCAAACAATGGTACAATGCAGTCGTCGTCGACTAGGCTTTAGAGAGTACTTGCGGTAATTGTCTGCTCTTACTCTCTTTCTCTGTCTATTTATCTCTCTCTCTCTCTCTCTCTCTCTTTCTTTAACACAATGTATGGTACCGTACAATACGCCAAGAGAAAACAATATGAAATTTAGAAAGGCATAACCGGTCCACCACACGCCTACCCCTCACCAATGCAGGAAGAAAAGTGGGCGAGCAAACGCTCCATTTAGGTCACGATTTTGTCGGCCGCCCCCTTTTTCCCGCGCCAAGCGCGGTGGTGTGACTGTGTACCTGCCAACTAGTACGACTGGCAGCACAGAAAGCCTCCTCCGTTAAATGTTGTCTATTTTTAAGCCCGCAGCACACATACATTTGCCCTCCTTCACCACCCGCCCCGCCGCGTTGCGCTTTTGTACTCGTACCAGCGTACCATTCCCCCCCCCTCCTGTCCGGGATTTTAAAGGTTGTTATTTTCCGTTTCGGTGCGCCTTCTTGCATGAAGCACGTGAAAATAATTGGTCCTGGGCATGATATTGGCTAGTGGAGTGGATAAAAATGGCAACTAGCGCACTCTTTTCGCCCGAATTCAGCGAGGCCATCGCCATATATATATAGGGCGCGATGCTTAGATTGTTTCGCTTGCGGTGATTGTTAGTAGAAGCGACATTAAATTGTACTTACCTCCAACCCCTTTCGGTGTGGGACCGACGGTGGATGAAAGGGGGAAGACGTAGGTGGCCATAAAAGATCACCCCCGCTTCGTAAAACGGATCTATGCAAAAAAAAAAAACCGCATACGAGGTGGTATGAGAAGGGGTGCCATATGTTGACACGGTGACGTGGTATGTTGTGTGCACACTTACCAGTTCGGAAATGTCCGTCAACCGCGATTAGACAACAGGTGTGTGCCGTCAGTTGTAGCAAATGTTGCAGTTTATCGACAGGCATGCTGGCAGATTTCGCGTTGATCGCGCGATTTAAAGGCTGTGTGAGTCGTAGATAAATTATACAATTATACATACATCCCAGCTCCCTACTATTGCTGAAACAAAGAAATTATTCATCCCAACGGGGTGTAATTAGGATAAACCCTAAATCCCTTTTCCTGAAAAGCAAATATTCAAATTATTTGGACTGAAGGAATAACGATTATGGTAATTTGATGTAATTAGATAAATAAAGGGTTCGGATGTTCCGCACACAATGCGTTTTCTCGCGAGAATTACGTGCCCCATATCGAATGCCATATTGTGTACCATTTAATCCGCATTGTTGACACGCATTGCGTTTCCTGCATGGTGTGAAATGAACAAGTGGCTGTAACGATCTATTTTGATAGCATCATCCGTTTTTGGACTTGCGTGCTTGCAGTTCAAGGTAAATGGAGACACCTGGTACTTCACAGCGAATGGAAGCGCCCGGTACTTCACACCAGCTGGATCCTTTACTGCTTTTCTGTAGCCAAACACGTGCATGCCCTTTACTGAATGACTGGTAGGGGCAACAACGTTCATAACTGATGATGTGTCGGGTGTGGAGTTTAATTTATGCATTTAACTAGCATGTGTACCAGCAATTTGAACCGTCTGCTTTGTTTCTTTCCCTTCTTTCTCGCAGGTTGTGCTCGTGTTTATTCTCAGTATCGCCTCGCTCATCATTTACTTCATCGATGCGTCTAACGAAGAGGTGGAAAGGTGTCAAAAATGGAGCAACAACATTACGCAGCAAATCGACCTAGCATTCAACATATTTTTTATGGTTTACTTTTTTATACGGGTAAGAGCAAGGCAACAAACAAAGCAACACCGTTGTCCCTACTGATTGACGGGCTGCAGATTACACCCACTGCCTGACGCATGACGTCTTGTGTGGAGAAGCCGTTCCTATTGCGTACTGCTGGTTGTTTTACTGGTTTCTGTGTTTGTTTGTGTGTGCTCTTCTTTCTTTTGCAGTTCATAGCGGCATCGGATAAACTTTGGTTCATGCTGGAGATGTACAGTTTTGTAGATTACTTTACGATACCCCCGTCCTTTGTATCCATATACCTTGACCGGACATGGATTGGTAAGTGTTTGCACGTTCCGGCCTGCCAAGTTGCAAAGTAAAAGCAACACCCAACACTTACACACACAACACAAAAAAACAGTTCTATTTATAAGCAAATATTGAGTCTACTAATCTTTCTTGTTTGCGAATCCGTACTTCTTACTTTACTGTATCTTGCCAATCCTCCTACGGCTTTCGTTCGCTTTACTTTACTCCTTTCCCTTCTGTTTTTCCTTTGCTTTCTCTTCTTGTTTTTCTCGTTTTAGGGTTACGTTTCCTACGAGCGCTGCGTCTTATGACTGTTCCAGACATATTACAATATTTAAATATACTTAAAACATCTAGTTCAATACGTTTGGCACAATTAGTATCAATTTTTATATCAGTGTGGTTGACAGCTGCTGGAATTATTCATCTGGTGAGTATATACATTGGTGTGGTCGTACCTATGTGTCCATTTTGTTCAAACCAAAAAAAAAAACAAACTTTTAACGAATAGCGTTCATGTTTCTGCAAGCGCGCTAATGATAAATACGATTGACATGCGTAGAGCGTGATTGTGCGGGCGTGCCCTACCAGCTGGCCGCCGAATCCGCGCGTTGTAGTTTTCCAACACAGCGAAAATGATTTGATTTGTTAATTATTTCCATGCGTGTCTGTATGTGTGTCTGTGTGTACATATAAAGTTTGTAACAAAAGTCTGTTGCATTTGAAAAATTAGGCCAGTAGTTGATTCGCAATTAACTTCTATCCCTCGCAAGCGTACAAAATCGGTACTCGCAACCCCGCGCGGTTGTAGCGTAGCGTAGTAGAGATAAACAAATCAATTGCGCGATCGGATACAGTCAAGCGAAGCAATATGCATCGTAGAGCATGCATGTCTACGTCCCACGTTTACCAAGTACCATGTGTTCCAAACGCTGGAAAGCCTGCACAAGAAACAGCATAGTAGCAATTATTATGCTGTAAAATTATGCCAAACGCCTTGAAAGCTGTCTTTAAGCATATGCCAGCCAGTGTTGGTTGGTAAATATTCGTAATGCTCTTCGTTCTATCTCAACAATTGCGATGAGGTTGAGTAAGTATGATTGCGATTGGACAAATGATTATGCTAAACCGCTCGTACCAGAGAGAAGCAGAGAATAAGTTTTCGAGCGTTGTCAAAAGTTATGCAATTCGCGTTTGCTCCGCACACTGCAGAACACGGCCAACATTCTTACATATTATTTACTCATCTACACACACGCACACACACATATATACACACATAGACACACCCATCCATCAAACACACATTCACTGATACGCGGCATCGTGAATTGGCATAAATTTTGGCAACGTGTGTCGAGATGAAGGGGTGCTGCGTGCGTAATGCATAATGCTTGCTGCGCGCAGCACGATTTTAGCATAATTATGTTTCCGTTTTACGCGAATGTGTATCGTCACATTCGGTGGTGAGTATCGTTCCACTTTTACGTCCATTCTACTATACTTGAATATCAGTAGTTGAATTTTTTGAAGCGAATGATTTGCAAACGTTTTTTCATTATTCGGTCTTTTATCGATTCGAAAGCGAAAACACCTATGCAATACCTATACCAAAAATACCAAAAAAAAAAACATACAAACAATTACCAACAACTGCAGCTCTTTTCCATTCAGCTTTTTAGAACATACGATTTTGTTTCTTATTTGATGTATGGCAGCAATCTGAGAATGCTCGAAAGTCAAAAGTGCAAACAAAATCAATAAAACGTTAAAAGCATTACGCCGATACGCAAAAATATCCTTTTTTTAAAACCGTTTGATACCTTCGCTTGTTTTGTTTTTCGTTCCATTTTGCTTCTCAAATGAAAATGAGACAGCTTTTCCCTTTTATGCATTCTAAGAGACAAACAGCAATCGCCTCCAAAAAAAAACCCTCAATTGCATATTCACGCCCAAGTATCAAGTTTACGTTCAATCGATCTGGTATTAGTGTATGTATCCTATTTGTATGAGTATGTATATGTTTTTTGTTGCAACATTTTTGCGAGTGTAGCTTAGGATGCCGATTCTAAGGAAGGCAACTGATGACACACGAAATTGCCAATTATTTCGTAGATTTTGATTGCTACTTACTACGATTAGTAAAAATTGTAATGCAGCAGCCCTGATCAATGCACAGATTTCATTCAATCGTCGAGTAAACATGCGTTTCCAATTGTTATATATTTTTTAAAGCGTTTGAAAGCACCACCAGTTTTGTTTTTATTTTTTTTTAAAGTAAAAACAAATGTATTCTTCTCTCCATCTGTAAAAAACATTACCTAATCTGGTTTAAATGTTATGATTTTGCGGTTTTTTGTTTATGAAATGTGCTTAATGCAGCGTAGCGCAAATAATTACGTTGAAATCATGCAAAAACTTTTTCGATCTACAACAGATAATAACTCATAGAAAAATTCGAACATTAAATTTTGGTTCAAGCTTATCGGACATTCTCAACGTTCCATTATTTTCATTACGCACATGCTTAAGCCAAATTTACTCGACCTCGATGAACATTTTATCCATAGTAAAACGCATAACCTTGCAGTTGTATGTTTTGAGCGCATGTCAACAGTGTATCGTATAATCGGAAATCATAAATGTATAAGTTGCCAGCCAAACTAGCCTCCCTAGAGGCAATATTTTTTAGATCTCTATTCTCATAAGTAGTATCGCGTTTTAATCTAAACATAAAAAAGCAACTGTAGCAGTATCCACATTCAGATGTATTTGTTTTGTACTATCTTTCTATACATCACCATTGCATTTTGCACCCATTACATTTAAAAGTCACACCTTTATGATAAGAAAGACATAATTAAAAAAAACTATCTTGTACGCGAATATTACACTTCCGTATAATCTAAACATACTTTACTGTTTTGTTTGTTTGTTGGTTAAACCAAATATGTTTGTTCAACGCGTCTATGTTTTCAAGGTATTATAATTTGATAGAAAAGAATTTAAAAAGCAACATTCCGTCAGTAGTAGTTGCAGCAGCAGCAGCATTTGGAGTAGGGCAATCAATTACTGCAAAATGGTGCAGTGTGTATGTGTAAGGAATTGAAGCTACAGCCCATCTGGTTGAACATACCAGCGGCAGTCGTTTTGTAGTAATTGGTGTCTAACTCTGTCGCATCCGATATCGTGGCAATGCTGTTACATTTAAGTTCCCCCCCCCCCCTCGGTTTTGTTTTTGTTTTGGCGACCTTTTGGCGAATTGTTTTGTTCCAGCCTATGTTCCACTGCATTTTATACCATTACCCATTAATGTTACGTTCCACACACTATCATCACCCACCACGCTCTTGAGTCGTTCTAGCCCTCGTTACAGCTTGCTACCGACCAGCATAACTAATTGATTTTTTTTCTTATTTCTTTCTCTCTTTCTCTCTTTCTCTTTCTCTTCGTTTTCGTATTTCCTTTTTTGGAAACGATTACGTTCTCTCTCTCTCTCTCTCTCTCTCTCTCTCTCTCTTTCCCCCACTTTCACATACAGCTGGAAAACTCTGGCGATCCACTAGAGTTCAATAATCCGCAACAGCTCTCATATTGGACATGTGTATATTTTCTCATTGTCACCATGTCAACAGTAGGTTATGGCGACGTTTACTGTGAAACGGTTCTCGGACGAACTTTTTTAGTATTCTTTTTACTTGTTGGCTTGGTAAGTGATCTTTTCATTTTCTCTACGCATTCTTTCTCGCTGTCCCCATTTATCTAGTGTGCTCTTCTCTGCTCCGTTTTGTCGTTCTTCGCGTACGTTTGAGCAAACATTTCGACAAAAACACACACACATTATTTCAGCGCTTGTTGGGGCGCTGATGGACACTTGTAGAGTGAATTGCTCTGAGTTGAATGCTGTTGTTCACGCCCATGAAATGTAACATTGTGCGAAGACGGTGCGATGAAAAGCGGATAAACAATCGTGCCATGGGTAGTGGCCAAAAACTGTATAAACATAAACAAAACGCGTCCAAACATTCCAAATGGTTCCGTCGTTCGTGGAAAACCCATATCAGTGTAAACGGACAGTGCTGGTAGTTAATGTGGGTACTATTCGCAGCGAACAGAAAATCAGCTGCAAACGCAACATGGCAGACTAGCAGGACAAATTAATCGAGTGGAAAAGGAAAAAGAAAAAAAAACAAAAACCGAACCAAAACTAACTAAACGCAGCAAGCAAGCAAAACTTAGATCCAAAAAACCAATTCTCCCCACACTTATCGCTACCCTTTGTTGCCCGCGTGTTCAACGCATCCTAAATTTCGTAAGCTAATAATGTTTCCGTTGTATTAGTATTTGCTATGTGCTTGTTTTTACTTTTGCGTATCTTATACTTTGGTGTCAGCGTATGTGTGTTAGGACGTTGCGGAAACCTTAAGGATTGTGTTGAGGAAACTATGCTCCATAGCTTTTCGGGGGTGCCTTGCTTGGAGAGAAGTTGCAAAGTGTATACTCCGGACGGGACATTTCTTCGCACATGCGCAAACTTTCAGTACGGGAAAAAAGAGCAGCATTCAGTACGTGCTTTCGCTACTGTGCTGTGGCGCTTTGTCGGACTGGAAAACGGATGAACCGCCCGCAAAGCTGCCGAGCTTGATTTGTTTCCGTTTTTTTTTTTCGTTTGCTGTTGTATAACCTATACAGCTTTGCTTTTGGAAATAGTACGCACGCACAATCGGTGGCAGCGAAAGACATTATCGATGAAACACGAGTGCGCAACTGAAGTGGAAAGTGCCACTGTTACTGTTCGGCCTGCAGGATAGAACAGCTTTCCTCGACCCATGTACGGAAGACCGGTAACGTCGTCCTGTGGCATGATGTAACAATGCGCGCGGGAAGCAAACAAAGTGGTTCCTTTTTTCCGCATGTTCAAAGCAGATTCTTGGGCATCGAAGAAAGGTATCTTTCACACTGTGGGGATTTATTGAAAGAAAAGCGGTTCAGGCCACCGAAACGGAAGACGAGACAGAACACGACTGCAGTTGCGCTAGATTCATCAGGAATATGATCGCTTGTTAAAATCTGGCACTGTTTTTCGCAAGCCAGCTATAAGATGAAACAAAACAAAAAACAAGTAAAAACCAACCCTCTAAATGCCTGCCTTCCGTGCTCCCCAGGATTTGCCATGTCTTGCCTTTGCATTTCGCACAGATGATGATGTGCGCCGCTTGCTGCCATGCG
Organism: Anopheles merus; assembly: GCF_017562075.2. Lineage (NCBI taxonomy): Eukaryota > Metazoa > Arthropoda > Insecta > Diptera > Culicidae > Anopheles > Anopheles merus. The sequence continues at coordinate 41,495,670 of NC_054082.1, forward strand.
GAGATAGATTTTATTTTCGGGCGCGCTTATTATTTCCGCATCGGACTGTGGACGAGCAGCGCGGTCGTGGCGCAATGTGGACGCGTGTTCTGATGGTGTTATTTGATGTTTTTTTTTTGCTTGAAAGTAGTAATGTTACAATTGTGTTGCAATTTTATTTTGAGACGTTTTGTGTTTGTATTTTCGGTCAAAAATTTTGAAGTGACGACCATTTTCGTATTCATTTTGGTTTCACAATATTAAGAAAGCTTCATTTTTCTTACATGAATATACTGTTTAGTGAGTATAGCCATTTCATTTAACTTTTCTAAAAACTGTAATACAACATTTTTTTTGGTAAGATTTTGCTTCCGTTGTTAATTCCACAATCGCTAGTGAAATGGTTCATCGAACGCCAACACATTCTGGATTTGAAACAAGGTTATTAAAAACGCGTTTATATGATTTTTTTTGCTCAACAAAACAGAAACTATGACCAACAAAAAATCCATGTTCCTTCACAACCAATGACGCAAAAAACTCACCGAAAAAAATGACCAACACACTCATCCCATCATGTTATACGTATCTCACCTTTTTGCATGCCTTAGAGCGCACCATCGCTTTTAAATATGAGGATACGACATCGCATTTTCGCATTTACGACATCGCCCAGCTAGGGTCGTCGGGGCTGGGCAACCAGGAAGGCAACAGTTCGATTGCGCAGACAGGATACTAGCGCTGACCTTTGAGCGTATTATTTTTGCATGCAAAGCGTTTATGCTGGCTGCCGCATAATATAACGTAGCGATTGTTTGTTTTGTTGGTTAACATTCCGGTTTTGCGTTCTCTCGTTTTGTTTTCCCGTCTGCGATCCCGATCGCTAGTGAACCGTTTCTGTTTGCGTTACGTGCTCGGTTAGGTGCTTAGGGGAGCGTTCCGGGGTTGCTTTTGCTCGCCAATCGGTCGGTCAATCTAGCGCATCAAACATCTTCATGCTGCTGTAACGTACTAGCGATGCTGTCGATCTGGCAATCCTAAGCGGAACTGCAGCCTTTCGGTGGCGAGGTGAATGCTCTCACAATTAGGTCTTGTTGCAGTGGAGTGCATTGAAGTGTGGGGGAACCCTTCGTGTGCTCCGTGTAGGGCGGACAGCAAATACAATTCTTTTGGAAACTGTTGTGGCTTTATTTTCTTCGCGATTGTTCGTGTAATTGTTAGCGCCTGTTTGTCGCTAAGCGAAAGGAAATGTGAAACGTAAAAGAGAATAAATCACTACACCCCTTCACACCCCTTCGCTACTTGTTTAGTTTAATTTTTCTTTAAACCTCACCCACTCAAATACTACAGACAAATCATTGAAGTTCAATTGACTCTTTTAGGCAATGTTTGCCAGCAGTATCCCCGAAATTATTGAACTTGTTGGTAGCGGTTCTAAGTACGGCGGCGAGCTAAAGCGCGAGCAAGGAAAAAGGTAGTTGAAGCGAATGCCTGTTTATAGCAAACAAGCAAACAAACAAAACTTCCATTTTGTTATTTCGTTAATTGTGCTATAACTATTATTCGATGTTATGTTGTTCCTTCTATATAATATACCCATATCGGTTGCCCACGATTCAGTTGCTCTCTCTCTCTCTCTTTTCTCTCGCTCTGATCCGCTCCATTTCTCACCTTCCCACTCTATATTCCGCTGCGTACTCCATCCAGCCATTTACGACAACGAGCCTATCCAGTCCACCCACCCACCCACTCTCCGTCCGTTATATGCTCTGAGTTATGTGCACTCTGTTTTCTACCGTTTCCTGCTCGTTTTACTGAGTTTTCAATTACTGTTGTTCCCATGTAATTTTTTGATTTCGTTTTAATGTGTTTTTGCGTTTTTTTTCCTCATGCGGCGACAGTTGGCCGTCGTTGTCGTCGTCGTTGTTGTCGTCGTCATCGCCATTCCTCTCGCTGAAAATTGTGTTTGGAATGAAGAGTATCATTTATGTGTGCGCCACGTGGCACTGTGTGTTTGTGAGTGTGTTTGTCTGCGTGCGGTGGCAGTCTTTCACGCCGCCACACCGGCAGGACCCGGCTGTGATGAGTGCGGCTGGTCAGTTTGATTGTGCTGTGTTGCTTTAGTGCTACCCTTCTGCAAACTAGTGCAAACCTTCCAACAGTGACGGCAGCTATACGTGTGCTATCAAAAGCTTCCAGCTTTCATACTTCTTATAATCCTGTTGTGCCCGTTTCATATGGCAACGTTTCTCTTTAACACTACTTTTTTGATCCGTTTGATCCGGTTGCGAGACGAGCATTGAAAACAGAAACAAACAAGTAAAATGTTGGTACATTTCCCCCATCGCCAAGAAGCGCACTATTTTTAAGCGGTGTATAGTAATTAAAACAGCAACTAAATACTAATGAGAGTGTAGGACTAACAGTACGGATAACATATTTTGAAAGAATCGATAGAACTAATAAGAATTGTAAAGCAGCTCGTGTGCAAAGATTAAGAGAAACCATTTGTGGTTTAGTCTGTTCAGCTGCTTCTCCCTCTGCGATAAATAATGACGGATCCGTTAGTATAAATAATAAAAAAATACCATAGGTTTCTTCATTGGCAAGCGATTATCGTTTGAGTACCACTGAAATAATCGATTCGATGAAACATCCCATTTTCTGTCGGTACCGTGCCTAGCGAAAAAAATGTAATAATGTAATTTAGATCTACCTGGAAAGCTGGAAATGATTAAATTATTTAATCTCGTAGTTAAAATATTCATTTTACAAGGCCCTGAATGTTCACAGGCTGTTTTATCAAATCGATTATTTCAATTGCTGTTGCCGTTTCAATGTTTCGGTTCAATGCGCTACGATATGATAGAAATGCGAAACCACTAGCCTTGTTCACACGTGTCAGAAGTGACATTATCAACTTTTAGAAGTACAAGCTTTTCAGTAGTGTGGCTCCTAGATATATATCTATATATAAATATATGATACGTTTGTTTTGTTGTTCGATTCACGGTTACGTTTTTCCCCTTACTATTAAAATTAAACTAATCATTCTACAAAGCGTAGCTAATAATGAGTCTCTCGATGTTTCGGTCTTACCTTTTTTTCTTGTAACACATTTTAGAGTTTAATCATTGTTGCATCAGGTTTGACACTATTCCGTTGGTTTGTTTCGTTCTCTTTAGTACTGCATCCAGTTTCACTCCGGAATTTCGTTACTCATTTCTTTTCATTCTTGTAACATACTTGTTAGAACGGCAAGCAAAGGGTCTCCGATGCTCGTAATATTTACTGTGGTTTTTTTTCGCCTAATTTTGAACCATTTAATTTTGAATGTTGTTTTACATTGTAGAGAGCTTGCAAAGCATAACATAACAACACAAAACGTTGTCATTGTCTTTTCTAATCAGCTGAGCAAAACAGATTGCAGCGCGTTGAGAAAACAGTAGAACCGTTACCATGTTGTGCCGTAGGCATCTGTCTAAGAGAGGAGATTATGAGCAAGCACACATAGCTGCCGATAGTCGTGATGTTTTCGAATCAGGACTAAGGTTTCTTTTTCAAATCTGAAATAATTGCATTTCAACACACCATCGCGTGCGTGTTTTTTTTTTTTTCGTGTTCTGTCCATAAGCGAGGGGAAGTACATAGTAGATAAGTGTTACGTTGAAGTGCGAAAGCGTGGAGAGCAAAGTAAGTGCTACTGATGTGGGTAATATGCGGAAAACAAGCCTGGTGAAATACAAGAAACAGTTAAACTAATCACTAAAACAATGCAAACCATAAAACAGCAAGCGACAAAGTGTCCAGAAGGGTGGTACATAAGCTGCCTCGTACGATCTGCCACAGGGTTGGTCTATGTGAAACATCGCTCAACGGAGCATGCTTGCTCCGAAATCTGAACGTACAGAGCAACTACAACCGTGTCGTAATATGGTAATCCAGAAAACCAAGTTGAGTGGTTAAGTAGAGCCGCAAACGGGGTGCGAAGTTGACGTTTTCACATGCTAATGAGGGGATGGGTGAGGGAAGACTAAACGCTCCACCGAACCATGTTACATCTGCGTTCGAAACCAAAGCAAACACTCTGACTGACGTGCTGATTAATCTGTACCTGTGTGCGTGATACTATTCCTTATACTCCCGTATAGGCGGTGTTCGCTAGTTGGATTCCGGAGATCACAGAGTTAGCAGCACAGCGGAATAAGTACGGCGGCAAATACACTAAGGATGTTAGAAGAAGGTACACGACCGAGTACCGAGTTGATCTAAGTTTACATCGGTTTTTTTGAAAGTTTTCCTTGTTGGTTTCCATGTTTCCGTTTTTTATTTAGTTGTTTTACTTTCTTTCTTTTCTTTATGGTTTGGTTTCCGTTTGATTCGATTGATATAGTGTTACGATTATGCGTTTCGTTTGCTATTATTTTCATTAAACTTATGATTTTCCTTACAATAGATCAATTACTTTCTAGTATGGGGTTTGGAATAGTTTGACGAATCAATCCGTATGATGATACATGCATAATTACTCCCGTACTCGAAAGTTTTCTAATGATTAGAAACGAAAAACAACAAATCTACCTTTTGCGTACTATAAACGGATTTAAAACACTCACAATCACACTCCTTTTTTGCTCCTTTGTCATAGATTTTCTTTTTTAATTTATCAGTTTCTCTAGTTGAGCATACTTTTTATTAAAACTGTAGAAAAATGTGTTGCTTGCTGCGTAGTATGTCTACTAAAATTATGTAGAAATTAGAGGAAACATCTATGCAAGCAACATACGTTTCTTATCGGATGTAAAAAGCACGATCGAAGCTATAATAATGGAGTTTGGTTGGATGAAGGTTTAAAAGTGTTTGAAGGCTAAGTACCTTGTAAACATAAAAGGTACTTCATTGTATTGCCGGTCGTACCTTGCGTCAGTCTTATTTTTTTAATTAATTGTCACATTTTTATCATATGCTTTGATTTGATAGTAAAAAATCTAACTGAAATGAATTATTTTAGTTCGATTGTGCTTCAGCGCTAACGTTTGGCATTCTGTTTAACATTCTAACCAGTGACAATTGATCCTATCCTTCTAAAGGCAAACTTTGTTAGTATTTCATCACACTCAACCGCGGTTAAACACGCTTTGAATCAGTTTGTTGTAGAAAGAAGAAAAAGAAACCATGGCTCACCGAAAGCTAAAATGAAACCTGACCAAAAAAGAAACACGTCTAAAGTAAACCTCCGGCTCACAATTGTACGTCTCGTGTACTGTAAACGGAGGAAAGAAAACCAATAACACAATCCCGAGGCGACAGTTCTAGTTCATTCCGATTTCTTTTCTTCAATTAACTCGTTTTGTCTAAATTAGATCAACCATACACGGCAAAAGGCATTGGTTTCTTGGTGGCATGTATTTCGGCTCATTTCGCGACTGGCCTATTGTTGGTGCTGCTACATGTTAAAATCTCCGCCCTCACACTCACAATCCCATACTCTCTTCCCTTTTTGCACCTTTATTTTGCATTTGTTTTATGTTGCTAGCCGGATAGGCAATATCCAATGGCGCTCGGCCCAACATAAACTGATTCCATTTCTTGGCGGCATCGTCTTCAGCGCTAAGCACATTATGTGTCCAGTTTGTGGCATTAGGATATGATCAATTGTTATCAACATTTGCATCTACAGTAGTATTGATGCATTATCTTGAAACAAACAAGAAAAAAATACTGATACTAGCCACTTATGCTGCATAGGTACTGTAAAAGTAGTGCAGATAATCGATGACTCTCAAAAGGCAACAAATAATATTCAATTTGATTCGACGTTTTTCACCTAGAGGTCACACATTGAGCTACCGATTCGTTGCCTTTATCACCATTTTTCGATGATGTTTTGCTGTATTTTTATTTTTACTAATAAAATAATATAATGATTATATGCATGATACTACGGAAGTTTCAGTTTTTTTCTGCCTTGAGAAGCAGCTAAAGTGGTGTACCGATGCAACTGGTCGAACAGTTTATCCAATACCAAAGCATTCAATTTTAAAAGTTCTATTGTCTATTGCTTTTTAGCTAACCAGATTCCATTGCGCTTTTGCTAAACATCATAGCAGATGCTTTATGAATCTCATTCCCATAGCTTTCAAACAATATTTTCATAGGTTAAAAGCAGTGCTATTTGCCTGAAAATAAACAAAACACTGGAAATTGACCAACAGAAAAATATTCCCAAATTTTGCGATCGACCCTTATTTACAAGAGCGAAAGTAAAACGTTTCGATCGAAGCCTTTGACCGTTGCTTTGTTTCATATGTTCGTGAATTTGTACCTCTATTATGATGTTTGGTTTCTTTTTTATGAATATTTTCAGTGGCCTCTTCTTTTGATTTCTATACTTCTTCTGGAGCCGCTTCAAACCGACACATAGTTCGACGTAAAGCTGGTTCTCGCCCTTGCTTCCACGCTGTGTCAAAATGAAATTTCTTAAAAGCTTTTCTTCATTTTCCAAAAGCAAATGACATTCCAGACAGCACACAATGTGGTTGTGTGTCATTTTTTTATCATGTGCATCACGCTTTGAGAGAGTTGTCGTTTGTTGTTATGACCAAATTGTTATCGCGCATTCTTTTACCCGTCATCTAAACTCCTTTTCCCCTCACACACACCCGCTGAACTAAGCTTCATTCACAATTTGCATCCCTCAAAAAAAAAAAATAATAATAATACACAGTTTTCTGTTGACGAAATGAACGAAATTTCAAGGAGTGTTTCCCATTATTGCAATCAAACGCGCGAACACCTTGTCCTTGTTTGGTGCGATCACCATTACTCACCCGTCTCACGACCAACACAGGTTTGTGTGAGTGTTTCGTGGAGAGGGTAGACACCCATGCTTTCGCCAGAATAAAATCGCCAAAAATAAAAATGAAAGTGGAAAAGACAACCCCCGAAAGATGGAACAAGAGAGATATTTTTTTAAATTAAATTCTTTACAAAATTTCCTGTCAAGCTCCAGAACTCCCTGTCTGTGTGTATTGTTAAAAGTGCTGACACAGGACTTTTTCACGCGTGTTCTAATGGAATTGTCTATAAACATGGCAGCTCCAAGAGCCACGCCACTAAATCGGCTTTTACTATCATTTGGGTTTTCTAGCTATATTTCCTTTCCGATCTGTATTGAATTGATACTGTAGAGTGAGAGACTTACTTAATAACATTTGGTTTTTCGTTTTTTCCCTCATAATTCCTACTACATATATTTACTACTACTACTACTATTACTACTACTACTACTTAGTCTACAATTATAAAATCTTTTTTCGGTTTCGTACAACTACCGCCTCTATAGATACTGATTTTGCACCGATTTTTTTTTGTTCTGCATTTTTCAAGATTCTTTTACTGCCATATACCGTTCCAATAATTCAATTATTTTAGATCTAGCCGCTACAGCCAACAAAAAATTAACCAAAATACCAAAAATAAAACCCAAACCCCTCCGGATGTTAAGTTTTCAGTACCTACCTCACACATATACCAGTAGCGCAAACGTTTGCAAACGGTTTGCACCTGTGTTTTTCTGTTATATTCCGGTCCGGTTCGGCCAAGATTTGAAATTTTGGTTCTAGTTGAAAAGTTGAACGCAAAAGCAATCTCTAGCAATCCATTTTTGTTTTGCGAACCTCCTCCTGTCGATGCCATTTCTTTGGAACCTTCTCTCCACCACTACCACTTTCTACCACTATCACAACCACCACCATGCTCTATTCACGTTTACTTTCACCGCTTTCCTGTTGAGACTTAGTCCAAATTTTGTATCCTGTTCGTTGTTTTCTTTTTCTGTTTTTAAACCATATCATCAGTGCGGTTCGTAATTACAGATACTGGAATGGCTGTTGAGATATATAGTTGAGTAAATCAAACAAAAATGCTCCGCGAACTGCTTACTCAAAAACGGACTACCTACCCTCACGGTGAACTGGTTGCAATAGGGCCACTCTGCAATTACCGATCGTATTGATGAGACTTACACGTTGGTTTTTGGTGTATGATTTTTGCTGCCAACTATTGTCTACCTTTTTATGGGTTTTTCTTTCCACTTATTCCTACACCAGTTCCGGCCATCACACACGCTGGCCATCTTTTTTTTTTATAATAACTTTGTTTTATTGCAACTGTTGGGATGTTAACTAGCAAATGCCTATACATATTTCTCTCTGCTGTACAAATGGAGGGCCGGTAATTTTGTTTTGTTTTGGTTTTTTTCTTCTTCTCCTTCCCATTTTGTCCACCCTCTCGCCCACTGTAACCTAGCCTCTTGTGTTGTCGTGTTTCTTCACAGTTGTTTGTTTTACCATTTTTTACTGGATTTGTTTTTTCTTCCCTCTTTCTTGAATTCTTCTAGCATTATCTATTTACATACCAATTTAAAAAAAAAAACATTCATTTACTGTAGATAAAGATTTTTGCTTGCACAGCCTGTATGCCGCAGCCACGCATATTAGAGCAAAATTTTGATTGATGTTACCAGTTCCTTAACAAATCGGTAGTTTTTAACTACATCTGATCTGTCAACCTTAATTTTATCCATAATAGGAAAAGTGAGAATAAATAAAACGACCTACCCCGAAATTGCCTAAAATAAAAGAAAAGAAACCAGCTAACAAAATATGCAATCATAAAAATGCTTCTAATGGAACGATAATTAAACAACAACAAACAAAAACGTACAAGGCAAATGAATATCCTTCTGTGCATATGGATTGCGAAACAAATAGAGTGCTGGGCTAGACATGAGATATATATATATATACATTTTAGCTAGAGAGATTTCACTCGGTTAGGTCCTAGAAACACAATAACACATTACATCTCTGTCTCTCTCACACATGTACACACATATATATATATATATGAACACACAAACACACAAATACACATACATACACATCCACACACACCATTCACATATACACATACGCATACACGACTGGACTTGGTATCCTGTTCTAAGCGCTAGCAAATCATTTCGAACGAGTTTTGTTGTTATAATTAACATTATTTTCTATTCTGACCGGGTTTGTTTTTGGAAACATTGTGTATGAAAACTACACTGAACTTTTGTTCTCTTAGTTGACGAAGGGTTAGAGAGGAGATGGAGAGAGGAAGAGTGCATTTGCTAGAGCTTCCTTGGCACGATTATTGTGCCACAAACTTTTTCCCTCGCTCGAACGATCGTTATTGTTTGCGTTTTGTTTGTGGAAATGGTCTTTTGAGAGTTGCCCGTAACTGGCCACACTGGTTTGATTTGATCGTAGTGTGTATGTGTGTGTCTGTGTGTACGTTGGCGAAGATTAGAAGTTTTGTATTAGAAACGGTTTTGTCTATTGATTTTCCCTGAACAACAACAACTATTACTACTACTAGTACTATCACCACAGCCACCACCTAACGCCACACTGGTCAATGTGAAGTGAGGATCGTGTTAGTTGGTTTTTGTTTTCTCTTCTTGTCACCATGCCACTTTCCCCAAAAATCCACCACCCGCTCAAAAAAAAAAAAAAAAAACCAAGCTATGTGTTAGTCCTAAGAAATCGAAGCAATAGTTTGTGTAACATTACTGTGCCTTTGCACGCAGCCTTCAATGGTGGAATTGGTGTCATCTATAATAGCCAAACAGCCTTCTTTGAAGTGGCAAAACCTGTTCGGTATAGAATTGGCAAAGACAAATGAAAGGGTAATGCTTTTTGTACCTTATGGGACACTTAAAAATTGGTTTGGTTGATCGAACAGTAAGCATAGTTAATTTAAAAAAAGAAGGTTAAGTTCACTAAATTACAGTAACTATTTTCCTGGAGGCAAAAACAAACTCCTTCTCCAAGGGTGCGAGACTCATGATGCAGTTTTCTTTGGATAGTAAATGAATCACAATTAACTCTCTATTCCGATCTCGGTATAACAAACGTAGGTGTTTGCTTTAGTTTTGTATTTCCGTTTATAGTCGACTCATGTGTCACATTCTTCTAATTTCTATTTAAGTTTGTCCTTTTTGGCCGGCCCGGCTAGATAACGGTTGTGAGTTACCGGAAGCCAATCGATCACTAGACGACCGTACCTCGCTCCATTTTCTGTACTCCCTCTCCGTACACCCATTAGTTGCCATACGCGGTATGTAAGAATGTATGCACCTCTTTTAAACCCTTTTCCTTTCAAACTCCCAAACCTTCACATTACTATCCTAGACGGCCACGATCTCCTAAAAAACCTAGAGGAGTGTGTGAGTGAGTTGTTTTGTTTTAAGTAGCTTTATTCAATATGATACAAAATTTTCCTTTTCTATATTCCTTTGTTTGATTTGTACCTCCAATTTCTTACCAACATCGGCGGTGTGTGCTGCATTTGTGCTACCAAAGGGTAGGCGAGTTACCGTACTGATGAACGCGTGTTTTGTAGAACTGTGATTTACTGGAACCCGAGAAGAGCCTAGGGTATGGTTTAGCTTAAGTGGACGTGTACAACAATCACTCATTAGATTCAACCTGCCGACCTATCAGAAACGGGTTGTAAACTAAATCTCGATTGCATCAAGCGATCCTCGGTGCTGAAATCAATGAATTGCATATACATACATCTATATTACGTCCACAGTCTTATGCCACACATTTTGCCGGCACCTAAATTTAATAAGGCAATCGAAAAGCAACTGAGATTATACAAACGACACTGGCAGGAGAATCAGATGCACTAGGGGTGGGGTAGAATTTTCCGTTTCTCGAGTGTGTGTGTGTGCGTGTGTGGTTTGATTCTGCTGTCACCTTTAGTGAAGAACTGCCGGACGTATTAAGTGTTCGCCCTTCTTTTAACAACTCTTCATTTACTATCGTCTGTGTGTCAACGTAACAGCCCAAGTCTGAGTTTATACATGTTGTTTTTCCTTTCTTTTTTCTTTCCTACCATGGTCTCGGAAACCTACCTCTTCTTCTCTGTGGCATTGTGTGTCGAATTCTGCAATAAACTCAAACGAAAATAAACTATTGCCGAACGTCCCGCTGTATGGGTATCGCTGAAACGCTGCGAATGACTGCGAATAAATCAAACGTGAACAATAATGGCACACCGGCTATATCTAACGGTGACCTGAAAAATTAACTGCGATTCAATGTTAAAAAAATATATACAAACTAAACTAAACAAACAAACTACTGCAAATAATCCGGATGCCGGATTGGGGTCCTGTTTGTTCTAAATTTCCCATTTTCCATTTACGAACGAAACTGAACGTACTGCACAAAACTGGAAAAATGGAATCTTCATGAACGCTCCTATATCCGATAAACACTACTTTAACTTCATTCGTAAACACACTACCGAAATGGGTTACGTTGTTTAATTAAATTTTTTTACTACTTATCTTCTTATTCCCAATCAAAAACTGCACAACGACAAATACCATCAAAACCAAAATTCTTCCGAACTAATTATCGATCAACACTCTACTACCACCTTAACAAAAAAAAAAAACCACACTTCCCGAAAATTGCTACAAAACTAAAGGCGATATTTGCAAGTTGTATACCAGAGATTATAGACTTGATCGGAACAAGACCCAAATATGGGGGAACACTGAAGAATGAACGGGGAAGAAGGTGAGATTCTACAAGAACCTACATCATTATAATCGTTCGCATTACCATTGTGCCACCGCCATCCATCCCACCCACCTTATATAGCATTTCATTGTTTCTTGTGTTGTTTGTTTTTCCTCCATCTTGCCTTCCGCACTATTTTGCGCTCCGTTTTGCTCCATTTTGCTCATTTGCCGTCCCAGTCAAGGCCCTCTCCCGCGATTTCTCGCGATTGGTCCCGCGATTTCTCCTGCTTGATTTTTTTTGTTCAGCATTCCGAATTTCATTTGAATCAATCGATTCTGTTCCTTTTTTCATTTGCTCTATCGTCGGTTTCCTTATCCACCATCAAGCAATTTATCAGCTGATGCGTATAACAATGTTCTGTTATTCTTAATCTTTTTAAATTCTTTCGTTTTTTTCGTTTCATCATATCTGCTAGCTCTGCACATTTTACGTCTTTTTTGCCTTCTCTCTTTCTCTTGCGTTTTGTTATGTACATTGATCTCTGCCTAACTGATTCTTAGGCGTTCCTTTGTATTTTTTATTGGTTTATCTCCCACCATCAGTCTCGTGCTGTGTTGGCTGTTTTGTCATGTGTCTCTGTTTGACAGTTTAGTGTATTGTTTACTCGTTGGCGTATACACGTTTTCTGTTTCTGCCTTCGTTTGTCTGTTATCTCCTGTGCTCCTTGCTCTTTTGTTAACTTCGAATCAAGACTATCCCACCTGTGTATGGTCAATGTTTGCTAAGTGTTCACTGTCCTTTACCAATATTGTGTTGATCATGCGTATATCTTGGTCTCTGAATGTCTCATAAGGATGGAATGTATTGATTATGGTTTATTTCAAATCTATCTGTTTCATTAACTAGTGTTACAAAACCCATATGAACTTTTTTCGGGCTCCTTTTTCTGCCCCCTCCCCACACGATGTTGTCTCTTTTGTTGGAATCTCTTTTATATCGGCATAGCTATTTTGATGTCGGAAATTGCTCTTGAAAACTTTCATATCACCGTATAGACCGGTGTTTTTATACCTCTTCTTTGTTTTATTAAATACATTCAATGCCTTTTGTCCCATCTTCTGAGTGCTAACTGAACGATGCACGCTTGTTTTGCAGTGAATTTAAAAATCCGATTCGTTTGATTTGTCTGTTTTGCTAATTTTTCGTTTTGATTACACACTAATCCATTTGCAAATCGATCATAATCGCAGCAATTGGTGCCTTTCATAAAATAGCTTCTATGGGTTTTGCAAAGCACTTTGATTTGAATTTGATGCTGTTTTTTTTGTATTATTGCCTCAGTTCGCTGCGCAATGCATATGGCTTGTTTTTCGGTTTCATTTGTGTTGCGTATATTTTTTCTTCTTAATTATTTCAAATGCCTGTTCGCACATCCACTTTTGTGTATGTGCAAACGATGGCATTCAATAGTACCACCATTTTTGTTGTCTTGTGTGTGCGTGTTTGTTTTCTACTGTTTTTCTACTTATTTTTAGTTTGTTTTTGAACAATGTATGACATGGTTTCGTTTTTGTCTCGAATCTACCATTTGCTAAAATTGGTTTCGCTACCTTTTTTGGGTTCTTTTTTCACATTCTCTATTTTTTTCGAACGAACCTACATCGTATCCACACTAAACATGCCACTTTGGGATGGAACCATCATGAAGATAATCATTTAACAAAAAGAAAAAAAGAGAAAGACAAACAAACGAACTGTGGGTGTTTTTACAAACTAAGGTATACTCTGGTGTTCAACTTCCCAAATAAATCGTCGTAGATTGTTAGCATTCAACTGTGCCAATATTCGCATCACAGCAGAAGCATGACCAGATACGGTATGCTCGAGGGAAAGCGCACTGCTACACGTCTCCACGCGAGCGAGTAGTGTATAAGTATGAAATACATTCGCACTTTCGCTTGTGCATACTTTCCAAGCATCTGGTTCTGATTCTGAGTGCGCGACCATCGTCTCTCTTACTTACCTTACCTTACCTTACAACTCTTGTCTGATTACCCTAATCTACTCACTATAATCTTGCTCTGGTCCTAGCCAGCTTCCAAACTATGTAACGCAAATGGTGGAAGCGGCGTACTATAAGAATAAGTAAACCGCGAAGAAGATCCCGACGCTATGATTAACGATATGCACTAACCGTACAGTGCAAGCCATTCTTCTCGAATTTGTGTAGTGTCAATATCGATAAGTGTGTTTTTATTTTCAATGGAAGTACATGTATCGTATTGTGTTAGTGTTTAATAAACCATTTGTTGGTGCCAGATTAGCTGTACTATCCCCCCTCCCTCCACCTCCACCCCGCCCTATTGTCCACTGATAGCTATTCATATTATTACAACCTTAAGCATATCTACCTCCGGGCACCGGACGTATATGTGTATGTATGTATGTGTGTGTGTATGTGTGTGGCAGTGTACAATCGAATAGTAGTGTGGGGAAGGATATTTTCAAACCGAGACTGTACATATAGGTATCTTTAAAAATAACTACGATAAACCCTCACATATGGTAGGTGTGTTGGTTAGGTGATCCTGTGTTGATGTCCTCGCGTTACTGTTTATTGTTTAAACTGAAACGAATTGTAGCCACCATCTAATAATGGTGATTGTTTGTTGATTGGGTAAACTATGGACATACTAAATACATTCACATACACTCACACACACTTCCACATACCTACATATACATATACACGAGCCATAGAATGTGTGATGTACTTATTCCCAGGTCGGTCAAATTGCCCTGCTAAATGGATAATGCGACTCGTTGCGCTAGGTTGTACTTTGCATGTTCTTTTATTATAATCGAATGTATTGGTGCATACTTCTGCATTCAATATGAGCAACGAGAGATAAGTCTTTTAAAGCACAGCCTTTGTGAACTGGCACTGGATGATGATCGAGCAATTTGCTCACTGCTTCATGTAAACAACAAAACTGACCATAACATCTGTTGATCCAGGGCAGACATGATGTGTTTGTAGTAGTACTAATTAATTAAGTTGTAGATCGTGACCGTATTCCTTGTGATTATTGATATCCTGATTAGTGTTGTACTGTAGTCTTTTAAGAATAGATATTGAGAATGTTCCACAAGAAGAAATGATTTGCTAGACGTACTGAATGCTCCCAGTAACGTCATCCAACAATCTAACAATAGCTCACCATTTCGCGCTAATCGACGATGTTCCACAAAAATGTATGGGCCACTGAATACTGTTGAATCGAGGCACATACGGAAATCAAATCACTAAAAAATATGTTGAAATCCGTGTTGCTGTCGCGGTATGACCGGATATGATATTGTTCCTAAATTACCAATCGGATGCTTTGACTCCAGTCCTGTTGACAGACTTACTTAAAAGCAATACTATAGTGACACTCAGTATCTGGTACTTTTACAAACCTGTACAGACCAAGACGAGAGAATTGATTTCTCGTACCAATTACAAGCTATGCTTCGCTCGGTTATGTAGTTGTTGTGCATCAATGCATCGGTTAATCGTAAATGAAGCATAAACAGGTCTACTGTAAGAGTTAGATAATTGTCATTATTTTTAAAACATACAAGTACCACTTTTTATGCACCTACACACATAGCGATATGCGTGTACGTGTATAGACACAACCTATATACACATATACTCTGGCTAGCCCTCATCTCGTATCGAACCTGTTCTTTTTTTCCTGTGAATGAGTACACGATAGGAACTGAATGCACGAATGAATTATGTTCTTAGTGTTTTACCATTTCGATTTGTCTTGGTATTTATGTTTGGGAATATTTCCTTTCGCTCCGCTTTCCGGGCGAAAGACGTAAACTGCTAAAAAAACTACTACCTTTCTCTGTAATGTTTTGTGCTTGATGTTTGATAGAAATGATGTACTATTTGTAATTGTTGTTGTTTCACGGTGTTCCGTCCATAAGTAAGGCAGTATTAAATAAAAACAAAAAACAAACAAACACTCCATTACAATCGTTCCGTTGGCATAGCCTGGTGCATTATCCAATGCAATATCTAGATATCGTTTGTCGCTAGAACGAAATTGAAATTAGATCATCATTCGTACGTAATATCAAATCAATTCAAAAATATGTTTAAAGCTTGAAAAGCCAAACATACAAGCTAGAGTTGAAATATCTCCGATCGCACCAAAACTTAAACGAGATCAATTTAATTGGGCTTACCGTGCCAATGCACCACACGATATCTTACTTAACTGTTCACAGCCATAACCGGCCGGCGGTAGCCATATATTGAATTCAAGAAGCAAAAACATGCGTGGCCAGGCTGAAAACATAACCCGCTGTATCTTTTAGTGCGTTCAACCAGCATCCTCTACCAGTTGGAGTAGTGTTTCGGTAATGTTTTGATATGATGATAGTATCGTATTTTTATCGCTTTTGTCCATTCACCATCCTCAACCGGTCCGTGGCAACGAGTTGTTTGTGGTAAGCACTAGACAAACAATCAACCAATGCTGCTGGTTTAATATAGTACAATCAAAGTGGTTTAGTAAATATAAGCAATACTTTCAGGACCTCTCTTAACCAAGGCATACGCAAGAGTGATAGCGATTTCAAAACAGAGCGAGCGCGTTATTAAAAAGAACATCAGTACAAAGAAATAAGAGCTACGTGCATAGATTAATAAATCACGGTTTGCAGTTTTCGTGTAATGCATCTCCAATAGTAGCACCAATGACTAATATTACGTTACAAGACTGCTACTCTCTTCGTCTCAGTGCTGTGCGCGCACGCGTTTGTGTGTGAATCTTAACAAATGCATACAGATTAATGTATTTCGCTAAAAGGAAAGATAATGATTTCAAACAATGCCACCGCTTGTAATACGTTGCGACGGATTTGCATGCGACCGTGTTTCATAATAGATTGTATATTTAAGCAATATGTATGTATGTATGTATGTATGTATGTATGTTTGTATGTATGTATTGCTATAGTAAAGCATCTGCTAAGTGCTCTAGTATTTCGTAGATAGAAATAAACCACACACATTCAACATAAACATAAAAATCTTCTGCACCATACACCTAACCACCTGCTGCCCTTACGATGCACAAGTAGTGATTAATTAGTTTATATGCGTTTAGTAACTTAAGCTCATATGTAAACAATTTTGCTCGTAGTATGCTGCACGAATCAAACTCATCATGTATATATATATATATGTAAGAATCGTGTATATAATGTAGTGTATGTATTTAAAGTTGCTATTCACCGAGCAAAATGCAACGACGCATCATCGCTCAAGCAATATTATGGCTCAACTTTAGTACATGTTTTGGTGTTCGAATCTCATAGTGCTTTCTTTACTTTTCCTACAACCGGCAGTGAAATGTAACATAAAAAACCCAATAGCTAGGACTGCGTTTACATAAACATTAAAACAGTTAAAAAAACAGTTACCTAATTCATAATTTCTAGCGAAAAACCAAAACATAAACTAGCTGCTCTTATCAAGTAATAGATCGCGCAAAACCAACATATAAAAAATGTCTCTCTTTCTTCTACCGTATAACAATACTATCCTCTTCGCCACCATCGTCTTTCATTGCAATTCTCTTCTATACCTCCCTCTCTCTTTCTCTCTTTCTGTGTATCTTTATCGCTCTTTTTAATGGTGTCTAAAAATATTAACCTATTTTTGACGTTGCTCATACTGTCGGCACAGCTCTTTTGTATGCGTACCGTCGATCTATACGGATAGGAATTACGATACGATCCTTTCCGCGGTGTTTTCCCCAGTGCTATGTGCAATGTTCTCCACTGTGTCAATGTCAATTGGCCGGTCGGTTTTGGGCTGGTCCCTCTCGCGGCCAGGCACCATGATCTTTGATAATTGCACCAATGACGATGCCTCCTTGAAATGTGTTGCCTTGTTTGTGTTATATCTTTCCCTTCTTTCGTCGTAATTCTCTTTTTATCTGTTTCTCTCTCTCGCGCTATCTCTCTTTCTCTCTCTTTTTTCCTTCCCTTAACCCCCACCCCCTTATAGTATCATTAAAAGTCTCTTTCATATGTTAATTGTTTAGTTTTGTTATCGACGTCGTGTGGTAGAAAACATGTCGTTCTTTTTGCATGCAGCCCGGTTGTGTCATCCTACCTGTGGTTTTGTTTTGATTATGTTTAATCCAAGTACTGTGTTGATTTTCTTTCATTATGTTCATCCGTTCATTTTATCTCGTTGTGTTTTTTTGTGTTTCGTGTTTATGGTCCATCACATCCCGTCTGTATCGTGAAAATTACATTTCGTAAATCGTCGTAAATTGTCGCGTCTCATCAAGCTCCTCTTCAACTCCTTTTCCCTTCGCCTTTGCCGAAACTGTAACTGTCACTGTTATCATATTTGCCCTGTCCCGATACCTGCCCCACGATCCCTCACTTTTCCCATTTAACAAATTTCTTGATCTTGATCACCGTTTCCTAATCCTCTCTCTTTATATCTCTCTGTTGTTATTGGTTTTCTTTGCTTTACCCGATAACTCAAATAAGTTTAAATGTTTGTTTTTTCATTGCTTTCCGTTACGACTTAAAATCCAATTCAAATCGTACACAAGATGGCACTAGCAGTGGCACTAGCAGTATGGCATGAACTTTTTGACAAGATGGCAGAAAATCCCAAATAGTGACCAACCCCGCCAAACAGTGCGGCTATGAAGAACTGTCTCAAGTGCTGTTTGCTATGCTGCTTCTAGTGTTATCGTACATATCAATCCGGTCTAGGAAAAGATCCAGGCGGCCTAGCAAACCGTCATATTTATGTTATTCGTTTTGTTTTTTTGTTTCATATGGTTTCTATTTAGTTGTGTTTGCTGACATGTTGTGTCACGATATAAGTCCATGAATTGTTTGCTAACATACGTTTCTTTTCTTTGTGTATCCTTATCACCTGGCCACCTTGCGCACGCATACATGGTGTTGTGTATGGTCGTTTATCTGCCGTTTTCAACGGTGCATTGGTCCATCCTGGTGCGATGCTGCTGGAAATCCGAATGCCGTCCATCATCTGATGTCCCGTGGCTCGGCATCTTCCTTGGCGATTCCTTGATGGTGCAAAAAATAAATCCTTCGGGTGAATATGTTGTGTGTGTGTCTGTGTGTGGGTGTGATTGTGTGGGGCTGGCACGAATACGGCAATAGACATATCGTGGTATGCGGGCACATAACATACGAATCGGTGTCGCATTTCCTGAAGGACTTTTTACACGAAGATCGCGAGGATGTCGACGTCGAAGTGGTATTTTTACATCGGTAAGTAGATCTTTCTTGTACCTTTAAAATTTATATACACAACAGCTGCCGCTGCAGCATAAAGGTTTGCAGACGGAGTGTGTTGTTATTTTCTTCTTTTGTTTTTATTTATTAATTATGAGTTGTTCTCACTTTCTCGTGTTGCTCCCAACACAAAAGAGTAATCTCATCAATTATAATATTAAAACTGAACAACGTTTTTTACCCAACATAGAGCAAGTATCTCTTTTCTCAAACGCTATATTTAACTGAGCAATAGTTTGTACATTATCTTTTTTATTTTACTTAAGATGCAAATGTTGTCGTTATTATTTCTACCATCAGCTCTCATCACAGTTTCGGGACTTTTTGTTTCCTTCATCATTGTACTGTACTAAGCTGATGTTAGTATTGATCAACGATTTGGATCAAGTTTTCATGGAAAAGTTGCTCCTTTGCCTAAAAGTGTGTTGAATCATTTTTAATTTTGACCTTATGTTCGTCATAATTGTTGATGTAGTTACTTTACCGCAAATCCTGTAAGAATAACAAGCAACATGTTTCTTTAACCATAATACCAATTTCTATAACTGACCATACATACCTGTATCAAATGTAGAAAGGAGCCTGATCTGGAACTCGAAGGTCTCTTGAAGCGTCATTACACAACGGTGGAGTTTTTTCAGGGAACTATGATGAATGCGGTCGATTTGGAACGAGTGAAGGTATATGAATACAGCTTTTAACAAAAACTAACAAAAACAGCCAAAACAAATCAGAAAAAAACAGAAATCAAACAACCGAAAACTTACAACAGCAACAAACATTAGTTTTACTATGCTTTCTTATGCATAAAGTTTCTCCATCAAACAAACAAAACAAACCAAAACATTCCCACAACAGAAACATACCACAACTACCTTCAAACAGGAATGCATTAATTCCCACTGCAAGAATTTAACCTGTGAACATTATCTGCAAAACACGTTTTGTCAATGCTATCGTCGTTCGTCTGACTATTTTTGAATCACACTAACCAACATATTTTCCCGCACACTAAACAAACCGCCCTTGCACAACGCAGAAAATTCAGTTGTGGCGCAGTGGCACTTGCGTCTTAACTTTTGCGTCATATTCTGTTTTGCCAGTTTACGGATAACTATTTGGTCACACGTGTTTAGTTTAGTGCAGCACTCGGGAATCCCGAATCGAATCTGTGCCGCTTTTGTGGGTGTGTTTGCCGAGACACAGCATGCTTCCTTGCGCGCGGTAATGTGCACCCATGACAACACTTCGCAGACCGGGATTCTCTGGCTGGCAGGGTTGACAACTAAGTTTGTTAGCTAGCAACAGGACAGCTTTTTTCGACATGCATAGCCACTAGGGTCCAATAGGTATTGAAAAGTTCAGTTGAGATAACTCTGCTTACCTTGTGTAGGGAAGAAATTCGCCGTAAGGCTAGCCAAGTAAATCGTTCCATCCAGTTGTTGTTGAACAGGTTAGTTCGAAGCGTAGAGATAGTGTTAAGCAATTATTCGGCTATCATTTACCATTTCCTTTCGATTCGATCTATTGCTATATATGTTTAAGACTACCAATCGGCTATTATGATAGTTTTTACTCATTATATGTTGGCCTTCTATGATGTTGCTGGCATATTTATAGTAAAGCGCAATACATAAACATGCCACACAATGCCACCATCGTGCTTGCGCATGGTACAGTTTTAGATTGACCATTTCAATCTTCTTCGCTCATTACTGTATCTATTCAGTGTTTTTTTCGGTTTCTCTGCCTCTCGCAGTCTGTTAATCATTTGTGAGTTTTATTTGTATTTTTTTCTTTCTCTTTTGCCTGTAACTGTTTTTCACCACTCACCTCTAATAAATGATAGTAATTTTGGCTGTACTACAGCAATAAGTTTCATTTGAGTTAGAATGTTATCGTTTTCTGTTGTTCTTTTTCGGAATGCAAAACTTCGTATCATACATTTTACCGACCATTTCTTATTCTGTTATGTGTACATTCGTTTGGATCAAACTTTGATTAATCGCTTCGTATTTTGTTTTTGTTATTATTATTGTAATTTTGCATCTTCTAATTTTAAAATTTCTATATTTATAAATATATATATGCGATTTGTAAGTCTTGCCACTTCAACAAGGTCCGGGAACAGCTCGTGACAAGAGGTAATATCTAAAAATGTTCTAGTTTCGTCAGATTGGTATTGAACTGGTTCGTAATATGATCAGCACAAGCAAAGTTCAAAAGCGTTGCAGAAACGATTTGCATTTCCGCGTACCACGACTAGAGACCAACATTGCTGATGCATTGCTTTTTAATATTATAATTGATATAAAAATACATTTCTTTTGAGTTATATTTCTTTTAAAAAGACTAATTAACATTCACAAAAAAAAATTCCGGAATGGAACAATTCCCAGCGTAATGGAGCATTTCCATTACCTTACGGCATTTCTTCTATGACTAACCTCATGTGTGTCTTTTCTTTCTATTTTCTATTTTTGCGCTTTTTCGTAACACGCACTTTATACACTTGAATTGTTCTCTTTGCCCCTCGATCGAATATTATATTCTGGAATGTATGCGTGTCGTTCAATGACCGAACTATCTAAAATTCTTCCTAACGAACTCGCGCGCTCTCTCTATCTCTGTTTCTCAAATATGGGCGATTAATATTACATGCATCGCCAACCAAACTGGGACGCTGTTGTGCTGATGATTCGTTGTTGTGCTGTTTTGGACTATCTATATTCTATTATTCTTGCTACCGAACGCTTAATATGGATTTGTGCGGATAAATGCATCGTTTACATTAAATCCCGTAAATCAAACAAACTTAATAATAAAAAAACTTGCGTCCGGACGCGTCCTATGTACTTGTTTGCGCCCGTTCCCAATGTACGACCAATTAAAGTAAACCACCCGATCTGGAGCTGGAAGGTCTGTTCAAACGTCATTTCACCACCGTGGAGTTTTTCCAGGGAACGATTATGAGCCCCATTGATCTGCAGCGGGTCAAGGTAATCATTGTTAGTGTACTACTTTAAACCCATCCCATATCAAATGTTTCGATTGCGTGTCATATTTGGTACAAACATTAACTGCCTATCTATTTATCTTCAGTTGTCTTTTATTAAACATTTTAATATACTATTCTTTTTATCTCTTTCTCTCTCTGTCTCTATTTCCCGTTATCACGCAATTTTTTCTTCAGAACATTTGTTTTGCTATTATGATTATTATTCTGACGATGGTTATATATTTACCTTCTAGGCGTGTTAGATGTGGTGAATGTGTTGATTTTTTCATTTTGAGTTAGAACAAAAGCTCTCTGTGTTACACACACTGACACACCAATACACATATACGAGTTTGTGTATATATATATATATTATTTGTTGCGACCAATGTGGTGTGTGTATAATCGTTCCCTTTTGTTTCGTGATGTGTGCGGATTTGCATAGTCAGACAGAGCAACTTCTTGTAGTAGAATACAAGAGATTTACAAAGATGTTCCAATAGTTTATCCCTTCCCTTTTAGGTAACCAAATGCATACAGTATATGAAAAGCGATATCAAAATAGCTGTCACATTTTTCTTTCCTGGAACTCATTGCCTGTATCACATGTTTTAACACATTGACTGCAAAATAGACAAATCAATTGAACGACAAAAAATAACAAAACCAATACAGGCACTCCCCGAGTTTTGAGGTACCGGATGTACGCGGTTTCGAAGATACGTGGTTTTATAAATAGGATAGTTCTTAGAGCGATGTATACTGGTTTGGATGCTTTGATTGTCAAATTCAAAATAAATTCAGTTTCAGCTGAATTTTACAAATCAATCAAAATGAAAAAAAAAATAATAACGTCAATCTGATATACCGTACTTTAGCGCGCATAACGATCCCTTTTTAGAACGAAAATGTCCAAAATCAGATTAGGTGGGTCTGAGACATTACAATCAATTACGTACAAAGATGGTCTGTTGCATGTTTATCCACAAAGATAACACTAGAAACACAAGGAGTGTTGCCTAGAAAATGCATAACCAAAAGAAAGAAGTTAGAAACTAAGAAAAAATGGTTGATGATTCAAATTCATAAAAAAGAACATTTTGAGCACGAGGTCAAAAACTATATCTCAGAAAATATGAAAATATGGCTTAATATTCGGTGTTACTAGAAGTACAAAAAGAAGTAAATTTAATCTGAATCAAATTGGTAAAAACATCTAACATCATTAATTTATAAGCTAATCCCACTTAGTTCAAGCAATTTTTTTTGAAAATAGATATGTTCACTCAGCGTATATCTTTGTTGAAGAATCTTTCCCCTTCTACCAGAAACAAATGACAAAAATAGGTTTCTTGTCAAAATTCCTGGATCATAATGCCAAAATATTTCTGGATTGCTTTAACATCATTCGCCGAAGGTTGCTTGGCTTCCTCTACCCCCGTTAAAAAGTGTGTTTGAAAGATATTTTCTAGCAGAATATGGCATGTGTGAACGCCCCCAATTAGCTATATTTTGGATAAAAAGAGAGAAATTGGGCTTACCTGGAAATCCAACAAATGGTCGGTTTTCCTGTGGTCCGAATTAATAGTGTATCTCGGGGAAATCCTATATAGGTTATAACCTATCAACTGCAACTGTTAATGGTTGGCAGTATATTGAATATTGACGATTACACAGTACTTATTCTTTTGAATTCAGTATTAAAACATATCAGTCAATGTGTTAAAGTGAACAGAAGTGCTGGTAATTTTGTATAAATTTTAATAAAAAATCTTAATAAAAATCATGCAAAATCTATGCTCCATCAGAAGCACATTCAGTGCAGAGAACGTTTGTTAAATAATGTTATGTAGAATTGACTAAACATGTTTTATTTTGCTCAAATAAAAATAGTACCAATCTATGGCATGATGGTCAAGGTGATTGTACAATAATTGAAAACAAAGCTTATTGCAAACATTTACAGCGCTATTGATATTATGTCAACAGCCTGTGGAATTTTTGAGATGGCTGCTACGCACGACGTATAGCGGGGTAATTCCAATGTAGGGTACAATACATTTTGCATAATAAACACAAACGCATTTTCAAAGTATGAAATACATAACAGTACAATATAGGAATGAAAAATAAAACATTTTAGATTATTAGATGTTGTTCCACACACGCTTTTGGAACGGTAGCTACTATGAACGGTAAGTGAGCTGCATTCACTTTTCTTTGAGCACCACAAAATTTTGCACGCACGCATGTTCGCTCTAACACTGGTAGCAGTGTTCAGTATGCTTTTGGTTTTTTAGTTCTTCTTCGGTTTTTCTGACGCAAGCGTTAATTAGTGCGGCCTATTCTAGTTAGACTTAAAAATCCTCTGCATTACAGCATAACAAGCCGAGAACGTGTAAAATAGGCTCTAGTGAAATAGTTTTGATTGTTTACGTGATTATTTTTTTCTTTCTCGATGTGCGTATCGGTTTGGGTTTAATTTCTTGTTGTTACTGCTACAAATCTGATTGTCCTATGGAATACTCTGTGCTAGCTTGCGCGCGATTGATATGATGACACCGTTTGGATTTGTTGGATAGTGTCATCGTTTCGCGTCGTTCACCAATAGCAGTGGTTTTTGGTACAGTTTGGTTGGTAGCCGATGAAGCTAGTGTGTCGTTGTTGCAACATTAGGTCAATAGGAGCTCGAAAGCAGAGTCCAAGAATAGAGAAGATGCGTGGCACGCGCGTTCCTAGTGCTAATAAGTTTTACTGAATGATGATAGATTGTGATGTACTGTGAGAGATATGTCCTGTTGAAAGTATGATATAGTGTATAACAGTAAAAGTTGATGATGCGAAACATTCC